>NC_058132.1:190734957-190788285 GCF_016433145.1 Gracilinanus agilis | reverse complement strand
TATATATATATATATATATATATATATATATATATATAGTATTGATATGTCATATAATAGTGGACCTGTGTACATGGAGGGATTTTACACTCTGGATTTACTCATCTAACATATAGGCACACATTCTTAAGTCTCTAGAGCCAGGCTATTACTCCATTGACCATCCAGGTTCTGGAGATATTCCTGAAGGACAGTGGGGTTCTAACGCTATCCACTCAAGCCTTTATTCCAGTATATTCCCAAAGTATCATTATCAGTCATTAGTGTTCCAGTCTCTCTTAATCAATTAATATCTCCTTAACATCACTGATAAACAATTAACATCAATTAACTTTTATAAAAGGATATTTCCTGAAGAGATATAGTAAGAAATAAAGTACCTAAACATTCCCTGAAAGGAGGCATACTCTCTTCTACCACTTGGGTGCCTGGGGAGAATGGGCTCAAAGATGGCATGGATACTACAAAGCATTTGCTTTGTTCACTTCTATAGCCAATTGATGGAGTTCCTCCCGTGATTGAAGGTCTGGGCTGCCAGGGTGACTCATTGTTAGGCTGGAACAAGAAAATCACTTTTATTACTGGGAGAGCTTCAAATTTGAGTGAGTTCTGCTGCCTCTTTTGATATTTCAAAGCTCATGAGGTCATTTTCTCTCCAATTCTTCTCCACTTAAGAACAGGAAAGAAAAAGCACAACACAGATAGGAACAATATAGGTGTTGCCGTGTATTTTAGGCCCTCTAAGCAAGGAAGCCTACAGCAGTTCTTTCTTCACTTGCTACCATGGAAAGGTAGTTTTGCTAGTTGATCCAAACTCAGCTCTGACTTTACAGTCAATTAAGAGTCTTTTCTTTACCATTCCATAAGTGAGTGAAAAACAGTCATAGAATAACCGTGCTATAAAGGTAAGAGTCAGATCTCTCCATTACATCTCCTAATGTACTCCTAGAAATAAGGTCCCCAACTCTTCCCCAGCATGGTTTGACATCAGGTAAAAAGTCTTAGGTCTGTCTAGGTCTTTGTTCACCAATTCCTGATCCCATTATATAAAGTATTCATGTATACAGAAAAAGAAACATAGTTCTGCAAAGTTATGAATTTTATCCTCTAAAACAGGGGTCAGCAACCTTTTTGGCTGTGAGAGCCATAAATGCCACATTTTTTAAAATGTAATTTCATGAGAGCCGTACAGTGCTCACAGTGTGCACTCCTGTAACAGCGCCTGAAAAAAAATTGACTTTATGGCTCCTGCAGAAAGAGCCATAACTGGCCCTCAAAAGAGCCAGATATGGCTCGAGAGCCATACGTTGCTGACTCCTGCTCTAAAACTACTAGCTATGAGAATTACTTAAATATTAAATTTGTAATCCTTTTTTATCACTTTCATAAAAGGTATTGGTGACATAGTCTGGATTGTCGACATCTTATAGGCGAAAAAAGCATGACAATTGATTGGAGACTTTTGACCTCCTTATTGATAAATATACATAGAGATAGTAGAGGCATTCAAAATCATCCTACCACATATTTGTTTAAAAAGAATACAAAGCTAATGTGTAACTTAATTTTTAAGATAAGCAAGATTCTCTTGAATCTCCTTTTTCATTATCTTCCTCCTCCTCCAGTCTTCTTCTCCTTTGCTACCAATATTGAGAATGTCTTGAAGAGGTCCCAATATGGTAGTCTGAAGAATAAAGGAAAAATGCTGAGAGAGAGGAGGCAATTCTCCTCTTTTTTCCATTGGTGATAATGGTGATCTGCTATCACTGATTTTGTGTTCATAAGCCCCAGAGATTTTCTTGAATTGTAAGTAAATTCATTCCTACAGCTCCTACCTTAGTTGTAGTCCCCGTGGGCCCTGCTACTGTCTTAGGGAGTGGGCAAAGTCAACAAAGTCATTAAGAAGTGAAGTCTAGGTGTAAATTAGTATGAATAAAAGGAGGAAAGGTTTGAAAAGCAGTAGCTTGTATTTAATACACAGGCTTTCCTCCCCAGGAAAAGCTAAATTGCTTCTTAGCTTTTCAGGTAAGATCAAGTGGGCAGGACTGTACAATCATCATGGAATCATGTACCTTGAACCTACATATCTCCAAAAAAAGGAGATTTTATGTCATAGCTATATGGATAAACTTGAACTGGAGGCCTTCTCTTTAGGGATATTTATTGGGATCAGTATTGTGGTAGGTTCTATTTTCAATGTCAAAGCAGAATCAAATAAAGCTTGCGTTGGAGCTAGGGCTTTAGGGATTTGGGTAGTAGGGAATACAAATTCAAATCCAGTCTCAGATGTTTACTAGCTGGGTGACCCTGGCCAAATCACTTAACCCTGTTTGCCTCAGTTTTTTCATCTATAAAATGATTTGGAGAAGGAAGTGGTGAATCAGTTCACTATCTTTGCCAAGAAAACCCCAAGATGGTTCACAAAGAGTCAGATAAGATGGAAAATATGACAAAACAAAACAAAACATTAACTGAGAGGCACAATGTTTTGGTGCAGGGTATTTAACTTAGGTCTGAAAACTTGTTTTATTTTTTAAATCAATAATTGTCTTTGTTTTACAACTTAAATAATTTTCTTTTCAATTTCATGTAGAAATGAATGTTGACAATTGTTTTCTGGCAATTTGCTATTCAGGTTGTCTACCTCCCTCAGTCTGTCTGAGGCAGTAAACAGTCTGATGTAGGTTATACCAGTGTTTTCATGGAATACATATTTCCATATTCATCATGCTGTAACAGCAGATATATACCAAATATACAATAAAAAAAACTCATTAAAGAAATAAAGTGAAAGATGGCATGCTAATAATTGTCTTTTCATATAATTTGTTCCCTTTGTAGGTCTATGTTTTTTTATTTTATGCATATAAAAACATTATTCTGAGGAGTGCATAGATTTCACCAAACTGCCAAAGGCATCCATGACAAAAAAAGGTTAAGAACCTCCAGTGTAATGGATAGAGTGCTGTACTTGGTGTTGTGAAAGGCTGGGTTTAAATTTTACCTCAGACATTTAATAGCTCCATGACATTGGACTAGATATCTAAACTTTCTGTCTTAGTCAGCTCTTTAAGTCTGATTTAGTAGAAAGAATGTTAGACTAAGTGTCAAAGAGCCTGGAGTTGAATTCTGGCCCTGAATCTTAGTGTCATGGTCAAGGCACTTAATTCTTCTAGGCTTCAGAGTTTCTTATTTGTAAAATGAAAGGGCTAGATGAAGTCCAAATTCCCTTACTACTCTAAATCTGTGATCTAGAGCCTGCCCACAAATGGAGTTTCCACATCAACAAAAAGCACAAATCTTTAACATAATCTTATTGTGGGCTAACATCAAGTATAAAGAATGTTTTAAGGAGGAGTTCTGCGAAACAAGATTTAACAATACTGTCTTTTTTATTGTGTGGTACAATTTCATGAGTTGTAATATTCTCATCTAGATTAGAAATTCTTTGAAATCTGGCATTATATCTCAATTAAATTCAATAAACATCATCTAGACACATTCTATATTCAAAATATTGTTGTAGACATGTCAAAGTGGAATTGAAGCAAAAGTACAAAAGGGTCCTTGTCCTTATAATCTAGCAGAGGAAAATGGGCAGGTGAGTGGTTGCACAAATAATTGATGACAAGTATCCCTAGGGTACCTATCTCTCTGCTTTCCCTCAACTTAAAACATGACCAATCCACTTTCTTTACAGTCAATCAACAGTCTGTTTGAAGAATTGAGTAACATTTCTTCTTTGGTAATATGCTAATAGTACATCCACCATGTACCTCTCCATTGCCCTTTGTGTCAACTGAAGTTTGGAATTTTTAAAATTTGTACAATTTAATTTATAATCAAAAGAGCATCAGTGTAAGAATCTTGGTTACAAAAGTGTAATTATATATTTATATATGTACATATGTATACAGATACATACAAACATGCAACTAGCTAGCTGACTATACCCAGTCAGATATAGGTAGATATAAGTGTAATGGTAACTGATATAGACAATGACCTGGGCCCAGAATTAAAAAGGAGGAAGAGAGTAAATTAGATTGTATCTAAGAAATTGCATGATTCTTTTAATGGCTTAATGGTTTGTAACCATGAATGCCTTTGGATTTGTATACATGTATGTGTACATGTATGTAGACACACAAACATGCACAGAGTATGCACATACACAATAGCTCTACAGGTTGTTGTTCATTTACCTATATATCAGTCTGAAATAAAAAGCATTTTTCATCCACTTGGTTATTTCTACGTAAATAGTTCATACCCTTCAGATTTTGTGAATGATATTTGAGAGATTTTGAGATGTCCTAGAACAATGTTATCCACAAACTGGAACATAAAGAAGGTCCTATAGAGTGGTCCTTATTTAATTTGTACTCTCTTCTGGACAACCTTAATGATAGCAGTGAACACCTTTGGCAAACTTTTCCATCTTCTTATTTTAATAACAATTAGAATTCATGGAACAAAATTTTATTGTTACATTTTTAATGGAACATCATATGTTTTTGATGCATGCACTTTTTGAGTGTCTTTAGAAAGCCTTTAAGGAAGTGTTTTGCTTTGTTACTAAGCTTAATGAAATTCCTCTTATTAAGCTTTCTATAAATCTATTTTTCCTTCTCTTATGTTTCCCGGTTTATGATACTGCTCATACTCTTTCATCACCCTCCTCTGCAAAACTGTGTTAATTAGTTTATATTCAAAATTTATGCTGCCATTGTCTGTTCTTTAGTTTGGGAATTCTTAGGGGAAAAGCTTGGTAATCTGCCTTGCTTGGCCACTTCCCCCCCCAATTTAACAGCATATGGTCTCCTGACCTATAATTTTAAGGTAAATCAGTAGCCATATGAGAGAAAGAGAAGATAGACCATGCCCAAAACTTATATAACCTAGGAAGAAGGACATTTTTTTAAGTCAGCCAAAGCCTCTGATAAAGTATCAAAGGACAAAAACAGTAACTACAAGTTTTTTGTCCTTTCTATAATGAGGTGTGTTTGAGTTTTATAGCTATAGATTTGGTCTCCCTGTTCATGAAATAAAACAACACAAAATGACTTTTCAACTTCCTTGTTGTTTTTAAGAATGGTTTCAAGCATTAGTGTGCTTCACTAGTTTTCCTAGATTTCCAGGGAGTCTTGAGTTTTTTGGGGCAAGTCATTTCTCTCTCGGTTTCAGTTTCCTCATCTATAAAATGAAGCAGTTGGACTATTTGATATCTAAATTTCACTTTAGCTCCAAATCCAAATGATCTTTTAATCTAAGATTTTATCAGCTAGCTAAATGTTAACAGACATTTTTGGTTGTTGTTGAATTTTTTCAGTCATGTCCAACTCTCTGTGACCCCCATTTGTAGTTTTCTTGGCAAAGACAGTGGAGTGGTTTGCCATTTCCTTCTCCAGCTCATTTTACAGACGAGGAAACTGAGATGAACAGGGATAAGTGATTTGCCCAGGGATATACAGCTAATAAGTATCTGAGGGCAAATTCAAACTGGAAGATGAGTCTTCCAGATTCCAAGCTCATTGCTCTATCCACTGTGCCATCTAGCTATTCATGTATCTAGACACACCAACCTGCAAATTGTTTCATGCACAAATATACATGAGTGTGAATGTTTTAAGGATTAAATTTTAATGGTTTGGCTAAAATATATGAAGATTATAAATAATAATGGTGGTCACCGATTCAAAGTATTATCGCCCAAAGTCAAAATGACTTTAATAACTTTTATTTACAAAAGAGGTGGAAAGAGTGAAAGCAGAGAAATAAAAAAGGGTAGAGAAGACATTAGCCTATCTATCTAAATATTGCTCTGGTGCTCAACTTAGCCAGGACTTGTTGACCTTCAACAGGAATTAAACTCTCTCCAGAAGACAGGAAGGGAAAGCCAGGCATCCACTCACTCAAGTTCCCTCCAAGAGGCAGGTCAAGACAATGACTTGAGCTGAAGGTGATTCTTGAGGCCGATTTTATTCCTCGAGCCAACCTTCTTCTTGAAGCTGACTTCTTTCTTGGATTTGACTTCTTTTTTTAGCCCTAGAAATTCAAGGCCTTTCATAGTGGGTTCTTGTTTCTTCCCCTTTTCACAGGGGCCAATCACAGCTTCCAAACTGTCTAGCACTGCCAGGGTCAGTGTTTGTTGGAACCATTTCTTATCTTCTGGAAGGGTGAACACTCATCAAAAGGGTTCACAGATTTCTGGCTGATTGAGTTTCTGAGGGTGTGATTTCTCTAAGTGGTTTGTGAGCTCCTCCACCTATTTCAAGCTTTTGTTGATTCAATCAAAAGATAGACAAATGAGAGTTAATCCTGTCTTCACAATATAGGGAGGTATTAAGTAGGGGTACTTAAGTTATTGTTAATAAAAGTGTTAGCCCCAACTAGGCAAAGAGAATAAGGGATTCTCTTTCACAAGTGTAAACTTAAAGAGAACAAAGACTTCCCTTTTACAATGTGTATGTACATATATATGTGTTGTATATAGATGCATATTTTGTCATCAGTATAAATCAAATGTTTTACAGTATTTTATAGAAAGGGTCTTCCAGAATACAATTTATTTCTTATCAGCTCCCATTTTCTCCAGGTTGGCATAAAACATCCCTTACCCCTAATGAAGAAGTGACTCTGTAGGAGTCAGACTGACATCAAGGCAGCCAAGTGGCCAGCTCTGGGGCCACCCAGATCATTGTTACCATGGGTGCACCTTTCCATGGTAACAATAAGGCACTGAGATGGCACTTCATGCTAAGGAAGAAGAACACAGAGTGGTGGAACAGATGGCCTCTTGTCTGTTTCTACTTTGGGCACAACAGATGAGCAATGCATCCAATTATATCATTGAAAGCAGCGAGCTATTTAAGATGTTTGGGATCTACAGTGCTCATCGTGGAGCCAAGGAGCGGCACCAGGTGCATTCATGCAATCCCTGTTCTAGAGTAGCCATAGTAACTAGAATTGTGCTCCAGGATGCTGTAACTTGGTGCATACATCATATGAGAAGAGGAGCCAAGGGATAGGAGGGGACATCCGGCAGGAATGCCAGATGGTTTCCATAGTCTAAAGACATTGAGGATAGATCCATTTTACTCCAGTCAGAGAAGAAGTAATAAACCAGTACCCTAGAAGTTATTTTTAATTATCTTTTGAAATTAATAAATGTATTGATATTTTTGTTTTTATAGCAACCTAACTTCTAAATATATCACCCTTCTCTTCTACTCAGTAAGCTATCCCTTGTAACAAAGAATGAAATAAAAAGAGAGGAAAAAGGCAGTTTGGCAAAACTAATCAAACAGGCTCCACTGAGTATGACAATAAATGTTATATTCCCTACCTATAATCACCCCCATTTCTTCCTCCACAGCTTTTCAGATAGAAAAGGAGGTACATTTTCTTTGTACCCTTTCCCAAGACCAAGCTTGGATAATTATCCAGTGATCAGTTTAAATGATTTTTGGTTGTCATACTTTTTATTAGCATTCTTATAGTCTTCATGTATATTGTTTTCCTGATCTTGGTTAGTTCATCTACCTCTTTCCATGCTAGATGTTTTCTTAATTTGTGAAAATAAAGGCTTACATGCTAGTGAACTAGTGGCTCCATTGATTCAATTCAGTATGTATCAGTAATTTATATTTTAATGTTTATTTTATTTTTCTCAATTACATGTAAACAAAAAAATTAATCATTTAAAAAATTTAGTTTCACATTCTCTCCTCTCTTTCCTTCCCTCCCTCTTTCTTGAAAAGGCAAGAAATTGTATACAGATTATATATGTATAGACTTGCAAAACATTTCTACTTTGGCCATGTTGTAAAAGAAAGCACAGACACAAAAAAAACAATTCAGCATTTATTACACACCTATTATATCCCCGGTTTTAGTTGCTGGGGGACTTAGGCAACAAGCACTTATTAAGTATTGACTATGTGCCAACACTATGCTAAGTGCTTTACAGTTATTATCTCATTTGATCCTTACACACAGTCTTTGGAAGCATATGCTATTTTCTTCTCACTTTATGATTGAAGAAACTGAGGCAGATAGAGATTCAATAATTTACACAGGGGCTTATAGCCAGTAAGTGTCTGGAGTCAAAATTGAACTCAGGATTTCCTGGCTCTAAACCCAACACTATCTACTGTGACAACTAACTGACCTCAACTGCTGGGGATACAAAGTCAAAAATGAGAACAGTCTCCATCCTCAAGGAACTTATATCCTCCTTCCTTGGCGCCTGTAAGCTTTTGATTCCAGCATGTATTTTAAGGCATTCCATCTTTAGTTATTTCAAAACAATGTTTCAAAATGCCCAAAATATTCTAGAAGAGAATTTCTTTTTTATTTAAATAAGAGCTCCATACCCTATAGGATTTAGATGTAGGGATGGTGGCTTAATCGCTGAGTACAGCACCTTCCAAAGAATTGGAAGCATTGATTTAGGCAAAACCTGCAATGTGCTGTGCCTTCCTTTCCCCTTTTCATAAAATGAGAACAAATCTCCCAGGGTGATGAGCAATTTCTTACTTTGAAATACCCTCCACAAAAAGCACTATGTTGGGAATGTAAGACTGCTGCAGGAGGCCTTGATTTTCTTTACATTTTCATCAGAAACCCATGATCTTAACCTGATCCGTAGAACACTTTTTTCCCCTATTAGAGGGATTGGAAGAAAGTAAGATCGATCTAATAGGGAGTTCATTTGGTAACTCACTTTGTATTTCCAATTTCCTAAATGCTGAAACTTGAGCCCTCAGGTCCCACCCTGCCCTAGTTCCTCCACAATAGAATACATAGAGATGCCCTCTATACACTGATACATGGATTTCTTCAACCCCAGGAAGTATGGGTAAGGAAACCTCAAAAGATCCCCAGGCAGGGACCTGATGGAAGAGATGCTACCTGTACGGAAGCAGAATCCCGTACAATCAATGACAGTGGGATCCCCCACAAATCCATGAGTGACACACAGTCAATTACATCCATTGTGTAGAGCTATTCGATCTTACATCCATTGTTTAATAAGGATACCAGGACAAATGTTTTCATTTATTTATTTATTTTTAGTTCATTCACGGCACAGAATTTATCGTGATCGCTAGGTATAAACTTAATGAATCTTATCAGGAAATGTTCCCCAGCAGCGGGGGGGGGGGGGGGGGGAGGAAGTCTGTAAGCTCATTATTTGAGGGAAGGGAAATGGATCTGATTTGCAGGGCCAAGGAAGGAACAACTAGGTCATGGCTGTTTGTGCTTCTGTGGCAGCTAATCTGATACCATTCACAAGTCTTGGACATTTAATGATGCAATTTTCATAGTTGATGCAGTATGGAGTGCTGGAGCTCTGCTGGAAGATAAATGAGCATGGCCCTGACCTGGGAAGCAGATTGTACAGATGGGGATGATGGGGAGGGGGAGACATTGAGGGGACTGAATCTTATTTGATGAGTGGCAGTAGCAAGGATGGAGAGTCACATTCCACTCTGCATCCTGACATTTATTTTCCATGAAAATTCCATCTACATAATTTCATTTCTCTGGGCTTTATTTCTCCAGGCTTCCATGCTCAGAATATCTCTTATAAATCACAGAGAGACCTTCAGGTGACAGGGCCTAAGAATCCATTCTTTAAAACCGCACTGAGAGCTGCCCCATCCAGTGGCCCCAACAAATCAGAGAACCGAGAGATCAAGACTCTAGAGGACACAAATGTTCTAATTTGAAGGCTAAATTAATCACCAAAATAGAGTAAGAAGAGCAGAATTTGATGCAGTAAGTAAATTATTAAAAGAGAAGGGTGGGGTGCAGTGGGGTAGCTCAGTGGATTGAGAGCCAGGCCTAGAGACAGGAGGTCCTAGGTTCAAATCTGACCTCAGACACTTCCTAGCTGTGTGACCAGGCAAGTCACTTGACCCCCGTTGCCCACCCTTACCACTCTTCTGCCTTGGAGCCAATACACAGTATTGACTCCAAGACAGAAGGTAAGGGTTTAAAAAAAAAAGAGAGAAGGGTGATCTTCCAAGACCCAGGGATTATGAATGCCCTGCCTAGACTACAAGTTTCTATAGAGATCTTCAATCATGAATAATCCTTACATTTTAAAAAAAATTATTTTTGGTGGGGGATAAGGAGACAGAGGAGGAAAGAGAGAATCAAGTCCTGTGTTTTCAGTAGTATTGTGAAACTCTTGATGATTAAACTATCTCAACCAATAAAGATTGAATCTCTTTATATTTATTCTGCATATACCTCTATATGATCTTGTTGTTATCCCTCATTAGAATGTAAGCTCCTTGAAAGGTAGAATTTTTTTCATTTATTTTATCTTAGGGTCCCAAACAAAATGCCCTGCTTATTGTTCCCCTCAAATGACAGTCTATCTCCCATTTGTGCCTTTCCCCTCTCCCCCATCTTTCATATCTGGAATATATTTCCTTATCATTTCTATGACTCAGAATTCCTAGCTTCATCATTCAAAGCACAGTTTAGGTGCTATCTCCTACACAAGACCTTTCCTGATTGTAAGCCTCCTCCCCACCATTTTTAACATCCCTTCTTTTGAAATTACTTTATTTAGAGAATGAATTTACTTGTCTAGGCATACATTGTAGCTCCTTGGTAGAATAAAAGCCATTTGAAGGCAGAAACTATTTCCTTTCTGATTCCTAGGCTTGAACATCATTAATGCCACATTCTTTTTAAAAATGGGAACTATGATTTCATCGGTACAGGAAACTCTTAGTAGTAATAGTAGCAGTAGTAGTAGCAGTAGTACTAGTAGTAGTAGTAGTAGTAGTAGTAGTAGTAGTAGTAGTAGTAGTAGTAGTAGTAGTAGTAGTAGTAGTAGTAGAAATAATTCTCATCTTTGTCCTAGTTGAAATCACAGTTAGTAACACATGTTAAAACATGGAAAGACTCCTATGAAGTTATGAGGGGTGAAATAAGAGAACCAAGGGAATATCATATACAGCAACAGAAATATTGCATGGAGAATGACTTGTGTGTTTCTGCCTCCAGAGAAAGAACTGATAAATACAAATCAGTAAGACATAGCAGAGATATTATATTACTGTATACTCTCAACCTTCTCTTTGAAGAAAGACATCTGTTACATGTACACAAACACACATGCATCTCATAGATGTTTATGCTTAACTCCTTTAGATAAAAAATGATCTTTTCTTCCTCAGGTCCTGTTCAGCACCAGGGTTATACTCCTAGAATACATTTGCTAGATGCATTAAGAAAGCTAGAATAGCAGTTGGCAAAAAATGGTCCTGAAGACTGCAACAATGTCTTTCCCATCCTGAAGAAGCCCACAGTGTATAGATAATAGCAGAAAGAGCTATAATTTCAAGTCTGGTATATGTTAGACTGATTGTTTATTGCTCTTGCTAAAACTATTTGTCATGGGAAGGCAGAGAGATGGTAGAACTAAGTAAAGATTTTGCTCTGGGAAATCAGTTTGATTCTCTAAATCTAGTCCTCCTTATGGCTTTTTCCATGCTTCCCATTTCATGAATATTTTTGGGAACATTTTGTTGGCCAGGCTATGATATGAACTGCCCAAGATCTTATAAAATGAATGAAAAAGCATTTATTAATGTTTGCCCTATGTCAAGTCTAAGTATGAGGGGATATAAATATAAAAGTGGAGACTCTCTACTTTCAAAGAGCTTATAGTCTAATGACTGAGACAAAATATATAGAGTAGAGTGTTCTCCTTGGAGGGATATTTTGGCTTGGAAAGTTGCAGGGATGGCAAGCAGAATAATAAGGGAGCAGAATCATACCTCTTTTCAAGTAGCAAGGAACAATAGTTGTATTGCTTTGCTTATGGCTACAGAAATGGAAGAAGGTTGGTGCAGAAGGGACAGAAATGGGATCCAGAGAGCTGCCACAAATAATTTGGGAGAACAAAGTATGGAGGATGAGATGGAGAGACCAACTGAAACTCTCCCATTAAAGCCTCCTGAGTCCCAGGAGAACTAAAAAAGGTTAAGTATTCCAAGGAATGGTTTCTGGTTCAGGAAACAAGAAAGAATCAAGAAGTGACAGGAATGTAAGGTGAAGAATGGCTAGAGTGTAGCTGGCCTGATAGAATGGGCCACAGGAGAGAGTCCCTACTCAACATCTTGGGTACCTCATCTGAAAGACCCAAGTTGTCCAGGTATGGTCTCTGGACCAGGGGTCAAAGCAGTTGTTTAAAAGATGATGGGAGAACAAAATGAGGTATTACTAGACCAATGGCCAGAGAGGGGACCACATACAAGGTTCTCATCTATAAAAGAAAAGAAAACACTGATTTTGGGTGAAAAATCTAATCAGAAGTCCAGCAACAACTCCATCTTTGATTTTACCTTTTGAGCCCTCTGTTCACTTGGCCATGCCTGTTCAAGAGGCCCTGGCTAATACCATATTCTATTTCATATTATAGTTATTGGCATAGGTTGTAACTTCAGCATAAATTCAATGAGGGCTGGCAGCTCTGCTGTATTTCACTTTGGTATCTCCCCTTTTCAGTCAGTGCCCAGCATAATGCTCTGCACATAGTAGGCACCTATAGATTATTTCTTGAACTGGCCAATCTTCCACTTTACTCAATGTTTTGTAGACATAACATGAGAAAATCAAAAGGCGGACGAGACACTTAAACCCCTAAACAGTTAAGATTGCTGTTCCCAACCTCCCTTTTAAAAACAGGCTACAAGATCAGAAATTATATGCTTTTGTTGTCAGAGATAGTTTTCATTGCTTAGGGAGAAGGGATATAGGACTTCTTGATCTGCCATTTTCACTCAGAAAGACTGCAGGGTCTTCACAAACCTAAGGTATCTCTGGAAAAAAGATCATTTTGAGGATAAACAGGGACCAGGAAAGACAATTAAGCTGATTTCTACCTCTTTAGACCCTCTCTGTCTTTTCAATGTGTTATTACTTCACTTCTCAAAAATGTGCTTTATTCTCCCTCTATCTGTCCATCTTCCAAAGTTCTGGTCGTGACTGACTTTTAGCTGGTGGATACAATGCTTCCATTTAACATGACCAGATTCCTTGCTAACCTTTCCTTCTCTTTTGTCTATTAATTTATTCCTTTCACCTGTTACCTCACTACCTACGTATGTTAAAAACAGAAGTCTGCGTCAGAGAACACAGTTATTAAATATATTCATTCCAGTCCTTTCTCAGTTTTATGACTAGTGATATTTGTTTCTATTATTTCAGCAGATATTTATGATTTGCCTGCTACATGTGACATGGTATTTGTTTTAAATAAGAGAGTCTACCTAAGTTAAAGCTGGCAATATCCATGAGTAAACATAATTATGTTTGGATATAAATCATTTTAAATATCAGCTTTCTTTTGCAAAACAAGGACCAAGTGTTAGCCTGAGCTTTTGCATTGACGTACAAAATTAGGTTAAATTCAGCCAGCCTTTGTGAAGCACCAGCTATATGCTAGGTTCTTAGGATACAAAGACAAAAATGGAAACAGTTCTTGCCCTCAAGGAGTTTATACTCCACTGGGTAGGGGGAGCAAAGGGGAACAACTTCTACATAAGAAAATATAAAATATATAGAAAATAAATACAAAGTTATTGTGGGTATCAGTAACTGCCGCATGGGGTGGGGGGAAGCCATATCCTTTCTGTAAAGACTGATCCTTCAGCTATTTTGAAAGGAAGTTAGGAATTCTGAGAGGTGGATTGAGGGGGTAGAGCATTCCAGGTATGAGGGACACCCTATGCATAGGCAAGGAGGTAGGCGATGGGATGGCAGGTACAGGAAACATTAAGAAGAAAATAATCATTTATATAATGCCTATCTGCCAAAGACTATGCCAAGTATTTTGTGAACGTTTTCTCATTTGATCCTCTCAACACCCTGGAAAGCAGGTTGTCTCATTTCCATTTTAAGATCAAGAAAACTGAGGCAAACAAAGTTAATTGGCTTTTCCAGGGACACAAAACTGACAAGTGTCTAAAGGTGGATTTGAACTCAGATCATCCTAATTCCAGGTCCAGTGCTCTATCCTCTGCGTCTACCTAGGTGTCTCTAAACAAGGGAGTATTAATATGAATTGGCATAGTATTACATAAGTGAAGAAATGAGCATGCTTCACAAAAGGAAACATAACCAGAATCTGGTTTATGAATTTGTTATATTTTCTTCCCTCTTGCAAATAAATAGCTTTTATGTATCTTTAATCACAATATGCACATTTAACATATTTAACCACAATATGCACATTTAACATAGAATCTTGTAGCTAAAGGGGCCTTGGTGATTATTTATTAGAAATTCATGCCAGATGGATGAATTTTCTCTACAACTTCCCTGACAAATGGCCATATAGATTCTCCTTGAGTACTTTCAGTGACAGTGATTTCATTGCCTCAGGCAGCAAATCATTACATTTTGGGATTAGTATTGTTAGGTAGCTTTTCTTTGACTTACCTAAGCTAAAAACTGACTCCCTATCCATTACTCTTTCTTCTTTCCTTTTGAGCCAAAGAGAATGTACTTAACTTCTCTTCCACATGACAGCCATTACAATATTTAAAGACAATAAAGTTCTCTTCCATTTTCCTTTCTTAAACTTCCCTCCTGAATTCCTTCAACAGAGTCTCATAAAATAGTTATGAGCCCCTTCTAGTATCTTTAGGGTATATGAGGTGTTGAGGGAAGACTAGTCCCTCTGGTGTGAGGGCTGGCTGAATGAACCCTTTTCAGGGTTGATTTTTTTCCCTTTTATGTCTACCTGCCATCTAGCTCTCACCTGTGGCTCCATGAACCTGTAGCATGCCCAGCAGCCACACCCCAGGAAACCATCTTAACATGCAGACTAAACCAGATGGAGGATAACCAATAGACCTCAAACTCCCATTAGTGAGTTAGTGTCATGTCTACCCCAGTCATATGAAGACTTCCTCCAGTAGAAGGGGTGAATGAGGGCATTTTGCTCCAATGGCCACAAAGGCAGCCAAAACAGGTACTATGAAGTGCTCAAAGCTTGGTTAAACATCAAAGAAGACAAGGTCATCCACTACATCCTGAGCCATTACCAGTCATCTTGACTTTATCTTGCCACTGTATTTTGATGACTTTGTGAAACTCTGTTTCACTTACATCCTATTTATGCTTGTCAGAAGACATCACCATTGATGTCATTTTGGCTCTCTTTGAGAATGATGGGTAACAACCAACCAATCAACCAACCAACCAATCAGCTATACTTTTTAAAGTGCTTTTCCACCAGTGTTCTTTTTTTTTTAAACTCTTACTTCTGTTTTTGAGTTCACACTTGTGAAAAGGGAATCCTTTGTTCTCTTTGCCTAGTTGGAGTTAACACCTTGGTTGGTAATAACTTTGAATAGACCAAAGCTTGAACTAGGTGGGAGAAGCTTGAAAACCACTTAATGAATTCACACCCTACCTAGTGCTAGGTGAGAAGCCAACAAGATACTTGGAGAGTTCCACTCTTTTTTCTAATTCAAACAGTCAGAAACTTGTTCACACCCTCAGAAATTGTGAACCTTTTTGATGAGCATTCATACCTCCAGAAGGTCCAAACTAGTTCCCACAAAGACCATCCCCAGGGCAGTGGTAGACAATTTGAAAGCTGTGATTGGTCCCTGTGAAAAGGGGCAGGGACAGGAAACCACTATAAAAGCCATGAAGGCAGTCTGGTAAAGAGAAGCTTCTGGTGAATAGCGATGCTGATGAAGAAGCTCTTCTGGTCAGTGGAGGAGTTCTGGCTGGAATACTGAGACCTTGATGAGACTGCTTCAATATCTTCACTTTCCTTATTTCCTCTCTCGCTTCTAAATTGTTAATAAACTTTCATAAAAGTCAATTTTGACTTGATATTATTCTTAATTGAGGATTGATAATAGTTCAATCCTCTGGCGACCATCTTTTAATATATTGAACCCATAAAACCCCTTTTTCCCCCTTATGGAACCAATATTGCATATTGATTCTAAGGCAGAAGAGTGGTAAGGACTAGGCCAGGGGTCGGCAACCTTTTTGGCCGTGAGAGGCATAAATGCCACATTTTTTAAAATGTAATTTTGTGGGAGATGGACAGTGCTCACAGTGCGCGCTCCAGTAACAGCTCCTGAAAAAAAAATTGACTTTATGGCTCCTACAGAAAAAGCCATATCTGGCCCTCAAAAGAGCCAGATATGGCTCGAGAGCCATACGTTGCCAGCCCCTAGGCTAGGCAATGGGGGTCAAATGATTTGCCAAAGATCACACAGCTGCGAAGTGTCTGAGGCCAGATTTGAACTTAGGACCTCCTGTCTCTAGGCCTGGCTCTCAATCCACTGAGCTACCCAGCTGCCCCCACCAGTGTTCTTTCTTGATGCCTCACCCACCTGAATCTTTCAAGGCTTTATCAGAGTAATATTAGTTTTAGAAGATTTTCTTAAATATCTAAGGGTTTGAGTGAAGGTTTGGCAATATCTTTTGCTCAAGGACAAACCTATCATTTAAATTTATAGATCCTCAAATCCAGGTTGGCCAGTGGTTCATCAATTTTTCCTACTGCAGTGGCTCTGGGTAACCGTCCAACTAAGGCTTTAAAGGTTACAGTCTATATTGATGAAGGGAAGATGAAATTATGATTCCATAAAATTTTTGGAGCAACCTTTTTCCCTCTGTCACTGTTCTCCAACCTGAATTTAAAATTAAACTGTGTTTTTCCTAAGTGAAAATAAAGAGAGTTCCTTTAAATTCGTAAGTCTGAACTACAGAAAAAAAATGAAGGAAAGAAAGTTTTCCACTTAAGGATTTGAGCATCTCTTTTTACAGTCCCTGCTCCACCAAGGACAATGGCTTCCCTAGTAACAAAAGGGTTCACAAAATTCTATCCATTGCATTGATTAAATTAATAAATACCTGTCATATACAATTCCCCTCTTCAATTAAGATCATTAACAAAAGCTGATATTGTTGGCAGATTAGGTGAATATCAGAATGTATTGACCAAAGGAACTAATATTGATTCAAGTGAAGTGGAAATCAATACTGAATCCAAGTAACCATAAATCTTGATATTCTTTGAAATAAGCATGCAAATTGTTATGCATTTTATTATTAGTCATTAAAACAGCTGAGTTAGAAATATACTTAATGCATTCTGGCAAATAGCCATGCTTCCATTTGCTGAGGGCAAGCAGTTTCTTATGCCAGGTAAGTAGTAGTGGAAGCTGATTTCATCAAATTTACCAGCAATGTGACTTTTCTGGAGCAAGAGTGGCCTGGGAAAACATGTCTGTAAGCTGATAAGGGGCACTTATTCACACTTATTTGTAAGATGACTTTAAAAAGTCAGCATATGTCTATTGCATTTAATATGATTATGGTTTATTACCATGAGTTCAAGTATGACTATGTCCAGGTCATCACTGATGACCATAAAACTCAGTACATAAATCGAATGAATCTGTATAGAAGTTATACTAGTCGACTGACCTCAGTTTATCTCAATCTAGCTGTATTTGCCAGAGCTAGAGCAATTCTGCGTTCATGCAACCCAGGGTGAAACAAAGCTTCATGCAATTTTCAGGGCTGTCAGCCTCCAGATCCAGTGCTCAGCTTTGTGCTCAGTCTTGCTTTACCTACCAATTGTCAAGTCTATGTGGAGTTGGAGGGAAATACTGATATGGGCGTATATCAACCCATCATGTGACAAGCTACCCAAGAACTGGCGACTGGCTATATCAACCTTCTATGGATAGACTGGCAAACCCTGGGAGCTTGGAAGGTCAATACAAAGAGCATATCCTTGTTCCAATATCCTGTCCTTTGTAGGACCTAGTGGATGAACAGAGGATCACAGTGAAATGGGATATGGCCCTCTGATCCCCAATGGCTCTTTAACCAATCTTCCTACTATTATATATCAATAAGTCAGTCAACAAGCATTTATCAAGTTGGGGACTAGGGATACAAAGAAAGGACAAAACTGTCCCTGCCTTCAAGAAGCATACATTTTATTGGGAGAGACAGCATGTAAATAATTAAATACAGAAAATATACATATGCAGAGTAGATGGAAAACTTTATCAGGCTTATCTATAGAAGAGCATAAGTACCCCTTTCTACACAGCATGAAAGATTTTCAGGGTACAAGCTAAATGTAGGTTATATAACTCGAAACTATTGTTTGACATCACTGAATTATCTCTACACAGGCACAGAGTATTAGATTCTTTCTTCCAAGACCAGTAGCTTGTTTATCAGACCTCTGCACTGAAGCTCCAGAATTTTTTCCCATAGTCACTGGTGATAATGATTTACTCATACCTGGAATTCATGCCCAGGGACTCTGTCATATTAATCGTTGAGTGAATACGTGGAAAATTTCTTTACTTATTATCACTGACTATCCCAAGATCCCAGACAAGTCCTGGCTTCACTTTCTCAACCCATCTGGTCATCTAAGTGAGCCATATTTCCATCTGATTGTTCCTGGCCCTCCCTCATCCACTTTTATACTTCTTGTTCTAGATACAGTAGGTAAATCAAAGCTCGCACTGCTTCTAGCTAAAACCTAAAATGGAATGTCACATGTATGGATTAATTCACCATCTATAGAATTGTTCAGACCCAAACTCCCTTCCCTCACCAATACTCCCCTGTATGTATTGTCCTCTCTTGGGATGGAAAGAATAAAGGGAGGAAGAAAAGACAACCATTTATTAAGGACCATTGTGTACCAAGCTCTGTGCTAAAGACTTTACAAATAATAACTTATTTGATCCTCAGAAGAACCCTGAGAGAGAGAGATCTTATTATCATCCCTATTTTACAAGTAAAGAAACTGAGGTAAACAGAGGTTAGAGAACTTCTTCAAGGTCATGCAGCTAGTAAGTTTCTGGGGCCAGATTTGAATATATTTTCCTGACTCCAAGCCTAGCCCTCTATCCATTGCCTCAAAGGCAGCTAGATTTGTAAGCTCCTTGAGGACAAGGACTATCTCATTTTTTGCACTTGTATTTCCAGAGTTTATTTAAGTGTCTAGAACATGCTAAGCACTTAGATTCCTAATTAATTCATTCAATTATTCATTTATTACTTCATTGATTTATCCATTCCTTCATTCATTATTTTGAATCCACTTTGATTTCCTTTGGTTCTTGTAGACCCTTGATTTTAGGGGTGACTAATCCACATTCTTTAATCTTCTAGGCCCAAACCAAAGAAATCAATTTCTTCTCTTCTTGGGCATCAGGCCAGTCCTCTCCCCTCAACTTATTTTTTTTAAATTGTACAAATAGCCACTTTACCATACTGGCCAACATTTCCTTAACTCCCTCCAATTCTGCTGTCTCTCTACCCTATTTCAGCACTTACCCTTAGACCATTCACTTTTTCAAAGATCTTCATCTGCATCAGAATATTCTGGTTTTCAAGAATTCTTACCTTTTCTATTTTTTTCCCATGTAAAGACCCCTGAGAGTTATAGATAGCATATATATATATATATCCATACACATATTTTCATACACAGTTCTGTGACAGATTCGACTATAGAGCTAACTTTGTTAAAAAGACTAGGTAGGCAGTCAGTTAATAAACATCGATTAAATACTTACTTTGTACCAGTCACTGTATTAAATACATATCAAGCAAGAAAGGCATAAAACAAGGAGTTATGTTCAGGAATAGTTTGCCAATGTCAGTGACATATGAGACAATATAATGCTATCTACCATATTACAATAGTATACATTATATGGTACATTATATCCTAAATATATTTGATCAAACAAAATTCAATACAATATGCTATAAAATATAACACAACATAATATAACATAAAATAACACAATATCACATGATATGATATATGATATGATATGATATGACTTAAAAGTGAACCTGGAGATGTGTTTGGAGATGAATGAATACTGAGTTGGATCCAGAATCAAGAAATTGATTAAACTAGGCCTTTTTTAAATGAATGAAAAAGAATTTAGTGACAAATGTGTGTTATGCATTGTGTTAAGCACAGAGGATACAAAAATAAAAAGTGAGGTAGTCCCATAGATCTAGGGGCTCACATTCTAACTGAAGGAGAGAATAAACAAAAGTCCAATTATAGAATATATTAAATAGTCTGAGAATTCTAAGATGGTAGCATTAGGTGAGATGACTTGGCCTGGGGGGGTATTTAGCATATATTGGTAGGTCAAATGATGGTGCCATCATTTAAGTATGGGACATTGGTGGTAAGTCCTGGAGAATCTTAGGAAGCAATGCGAGGGCAGGAAGATGATAGGGCCTGGCTTTCCTCTATCTCACTTGAAAGAATAGAGTTATTGGCTCTCATTTAACCCAAACTCTGAGCAGTCAAGCAACCCAGGTGGATTCTGGGTATCCCAGGACTTGGGGAAGAAGAAAAAAAAGGATAGGTGACAGGTGAAGGCCACCCTTTATCAGTGGTTTTCCTTCCTCCCCTCCATCATGGATAGGTTCTGGGGAACTTCATCTGGGAAATTTAACACTGTTTCCAATGATCCAAGACTCTCATTTCCATATTAGCCCATAATTTTTTTAACCCTTGTATTTCAGTGTATTGTCTCATAGGTGGAAGATTGGTAAGGGTGGGCAATGGGGGTCAAGTGACTTGCCCAGGGTCACACAGCTGGGAAGTGGCTGAGGCCGGGTTTGAACCTAGGACCTCCTGTCTCTAGGCCTGACTCTCACTCCACTGAGCTACCCAGCTGCCCCCTAGCCCATAATTTTAATCCTAATGTTCTTATAGTATGTGATTGCAAATCATAAGATATTGTATCATCATCAAAATACAGTCCAGGTTTAAGCTGTCTATAACAAGATTATCATTGTCTCACATGTAAGAAGGAGCAAAAAATATGCCCTCAAATACGCACATGAATAGAAAAGGAAATGGGCCAGCAACTTGGTGAGGAGAAGACAGAATGTTCAGGTGGTTTCAATTCTGCTCTGATGGCTGAAGAACATTAAAACAAATGAACCCTCTAGCACCTTGGGCAGATCCACATGAAAGATCTGTTGTTAGACCAGGACAAAAATCATACTAGATGACAGGGCACAGATGAATTGAGGACCACAATAGAGGAGGAAGTGTTTTTAAAGAAGAGATTCTACATCCATCTAAGTTTCTGTATCCACAGTGAGGGAGACTATAGTCTCTCATTATTCTTCCCTGGTCAGTTCATCTGTGTTTCATATTTAGCTTTGGAAATCACATTATTTTGGGGGGATGGAATTAGTAATCTAGTGTGCAGATTACTATCAGGACAACAACTGTGTTGTCTTTTAGGGCATCACTTTTCATTGAATTCAGTACATTGAATTGCATAGCATTGCTCTATGGTGAGAGAACTAAGAGGTATATCATACAAGGTTTGGTTGGAGGAAAGGGAGATATTTGGCTTAAGAGAAGCCTTATAACTTGGTAATTATCTTCGGCTATTTAAAGGCCTCTCACTGGGAAGAGGAATTACATGTGATTTGCTTGGACCTGGCAGGCAGAACTAGGAATGCTGAGTGCAAGTTGCAGAGGCAGATTTCAGCTCAATGAAAGGAAATATTTCCTAATAATTGAAGCTGTCTCAATGAAATATTTCAGTTGATTCCCTATATCTAGAGCTCTTCAAGAAAAAGATTGGTGATCATATCATGAATATTAGAGAAGGCATTCTTATTGAAGTATAGACTGGCATCTGAAGTTCCTTCTAGCTAAGATAGTCTATGACTCCTTACTACCTCTTAGCCTAATTGGCTTGGGTTCAAAATAAGAGCTTTCCTTTTGTATGAGTAAAAGTATATGCTTTTCCATGTCCATATCATACCTTGTTGGTGAGAATAAGCCTCACTTAATCTTACTCATTTAAATTTAAAAGAAGAAACAAGTTTAACCACATGAGTATCAATCTGTAGCTGATTGCAAAGACAGATATCTACGCTTAAGTGCTCAAGGCCCTTGCTATAGGTGATTTCAATATACGTTTTTCATATTCACATTATCCTATGTCTAGGATAAACTTCTAAATAGATAATTTGAGTATTAGGAAAGAAGTCAGAGACTAAAGAGACCATTTATCAAATATACCTTGGCTTACCCTTCTAACAGGTTTCTAGAGCAACCAAAATATTTCTAAGTTAATTGAAATTTATCAGCAATGATTGTAGTTTCCATTGTCAGATTACAATTAATGGACTTGTACAGAAACATTTGATATCAGTGGTGAGGCAGCACAAAGGAAGCTTAGAGAAATTTCGAAGTGACTCCTGCTGAAGATGAAAGTGAGAGTCACTTTCTTTGGACACTCCTTGTTTTACAGTATTCTTAACTGTGCAGTATTACAGAAGTCTGGGAAAAGGGAACTGCTGAGGAGAAAGGAATTTTTTGACATAGAAATCCCAAGAATTTTTAATTTGGGGATGGTTGAATTTCATTTTTATAGAGTTGACATAGCCAACAAATGTTTCAAATGTCTAAAGCCAATCAGAAACATTTACCTCTTCTTGGGATCCAAGCATAAGAGATTCAAGACATTTAGCATGCATGAAAAAGAGCTCAAAAAGCATCTACTAAAAGGTCAAGGATCTAACAATTGTAGGTGGGAGAACCCAATTAAGTTTAATTGCTAGCATCTTATAGAAACCACAAAATGCACTCTTAAAGAAAATGTCCCTTTTTTAGCTATCATACTTCACACATGCATGAGCACATACAAGCACAGTGAGTACAGAAAGCAACCATGCACAAGATATACACAAATAAAACATAGCACATTCATTTATGTATTTAAATGTAATACATATGTGCACACACAGGTATGTAAACAAAATAGTTCATGTACATATCGATATGCAAAGAATAATGATCCAAAGACCCAACCTTAAAAAGGACAAGACATAAATGAAAATTTTTCATGCTGTTCTGGCCAAAGACCCTGAAAGGATTTAAAAGCTATAACCAATCAATCCAATACTGGGCTAGACAACCCCAAAACCTAAGTATTGTCAAAGAACAGAACCTTTTGAGAACCACTACATATGCTGATGAAGATAGGTCCTTCTACAGGAATATTCTTTTTCCTAAGGTATGGTGATGCCGTCCAATTGATTTTGGGGAAAGGGCTTATTTTTGCCTTCTGCTTCTATCTACTTACTGGTTAAAAGTGACTAGTGGTGGATTAATGAGAGACAGAGAGATAAGTGAAAGTTATAAAGCATACCTAGATATCCTCAACCCATGGATGTCAGCACCTTTCATCATCTATATTTTGATAATCTAATTTTTATTAGAAATGACATTGTCACATCAAATATGCATATATTAGAGTAAAGAGAGACTCCAAAGCAAATTGTGTTAGTGAAAAAGTAACTTTCAAAATATATTATGGAAATTGAGAATAACAAAATATGTCAGGCTTGAAAGCAGACCAAGGTATTTCTGAGATTTAGTCATGCCATTATATAATTCTTTGGAGGATTGAAAGTAGAGATTAGAGTTTTGATTGACTTGAAATAAGTATGTACAAACAGAGCTTCAATGACTCATATTTGATGAAGATATGACAGTGAAAGATGGACGACTGAGACAATATTAGGGGAAAAGAAGTGGATTTAAAATTAAAAGATGAGTGCTTAAGTCTCAACTCTACAACCTATTGGATGTAGGATTTGGGTAGGTTATTTTACCTGAGGTTTTACATGTAGTGTAAAAGGGTTAATGATATAGTTGTGCCACTTACCCCAAATAGTTGTGTTAAGATAATTAAATACTATGCTAGATCTCTGATCTTACTAGTGTTCTTATTCACACCAAAAATGCTGATCCTAAACCTTCCATAGTTGTCTATCCTGTGAATTCTTGTCTATATCCTCCCACTAGTTCCCCAAAGGTGGTCTACCCATCATGTCAGGGACCTTTTTCTCTTTCTCTTGACATTGTGAGGATATTATAGGATTTTTCATGGGTCATACCTTACTTCAAATATAATTTAATTAAACTCAAAATCATTTGTTAAGTACCAACATTTACATTCTATTGGGGAGGAAACTTTATAGAGATAAGTAAAATTAAAATATACAAAACAAATACAAAGTAATTTTCAGGAGTAAGGGAGAAATGTTAACAACTAGGTAGATATGAGTTTGTGAACCATATATGATCCTAAGGAATCCATGAAATATAGGTAAGAAAGAATAGTGTCTCAGGCATTAGTGACCACAAGGGCAAAGATACAAAGAAGCCATGTGAGTAACGAAAATTATTTTTAAATCATGTTTCTTTAATGACATACTGTATACTAATTTTCCTTCACAATGCCTTGATGGCAAAGGCTGGGGTCTGTTAATACCTACCATGTGCCTTTCAGTTGTTGTTTGGGAGATTCTAAATTTTTCTTCTTCAGAGACTATAACGTTTAATGATTCACAGCTACATAGTACTCAAATCATCCATTTAGATGTTCCTTCTGTGATGCATATCATAAACCTTTCATGCCTATCTACCTGTGCCTTTTGCCCATGTTTACTCATTAGTTCAATACAAGTGGTCTACCAATGGGAAAAATAAGCACAGAGCTTGGCAGTTGTTGGTCCCCTAGTTGCCTTTCTTTTTGGTAATAACAGAGTTTGACGTTTTTAAAAGACTTTTAATTCCTTCATTAACTTCAGGTATCTTGAAGAATTAATCTTCCACTCTTCTTAACCTTAGATTGTTTCCAGTATAGACCTCCTTTTTATTTCTACATCATCTAACTAGCTATTCCCTTCTTTTTTCTTTCATTAGATATTTCCATTTCCTCTACAAGCACATCTGGAAACATGATGAAGTAATTTTATTTTCTTTCATAATGAAAAAAAATTTGTTATGAACATCTCAGTAGATCTTTTTCATTTTATGGTAGCTTTTTTAATTCTTCCATTTTCATTTAAATGGTATTTTGAATGACTTTCCTTAGTTTAGTCTTTATTTAAGCTTTCTTTATTGGCTTTTTCTACATGGTTTCCCATGTTAACCAGAGAGTCTTCAAACTAAGTTTTCTTTATTTTTTTGTCATTAATATAATCTTATATCATTTTTACATATTCATGGGAGACACCTCCTTAGAGAAGAGTCCTTCAGGCAGGTTAGCTTCTCACAATATCAAATATTTAAAATATATGAATTCTATATTTTTACATAATACTGATTATAATTTTTCATCATCCTTCTCTATTAGGTTTTACAAATGAGTTTGTATTCTAAATCAGTGCTGTCCTTGATTGAAAACAACACTCTTCCCTCTGCTTGGCAAGTAGGTAAAATAATTGCCTGCTAGCTAAAAAGGTTTGGAGGCTCTTCAGTTTGCTCATGGCAATTGTTTTACATTGGTTAAATTTCTATTTAAAATTGTTATAATTGGTGTCAGTGGCCTTCCTCAGACTATGTACTACTTTTAAGCTTAAATAAGTTGCTTAAATAGTTTAGGTTGGAGTTGTTTATTTGCATGATGTATCTTTTTCTCATTTAATTTCTTTTATCTAGCTTTCTGTTGAATTTTATCTTTGTATTGAAATGGCAGCTTTTGCATTATGCACAGACAGCTTATTTATGAAATATTTCCACATGAGTA
Source organism: Gracilinanus agilis (assembly GCF_016433145.1). Classification (NCBI taxonomy): domain Eukaryota; kingdom Metazoa; phylum Chordata; class Mammalia; order Didelphimorphia; family Didelphidae; genus Gracilinanus; species Gracilinanus agilis. The sequence goes on along the minus strand of NC_058132.1, from coordinate 190,762,642 downwards.
GCAAGTTGTTTACTGTCTATTTTCATATAACAATTTATTTTTTGCAAAATTATTCACTATATTCACTGCCTTATATTCTTTCATGAGGAAAGATTCTATGATATGTATATCATAGAATCTTGATATATTTGAGAACTATATATATATATATATATATGAGAGGTTTCTATGTAGCTTTCAAATCTCTTTGGAGTTTCTCGTTCCTTAATATTGAACTGTATTTTCCATCATTTTTTTCTACAAACCTTATCTATGATAACATTTTTATTCGTCATAAAGTATCAAAGCATATTCCAATTTCATTTGAAAAGTTTTTTGTGAGCTCTTCACAGAATTTCTTTACCTTTTCATTCTTTACAACAGATGTTATATGATAATTTTCATGGTGGTCATTTGGCAAGTGTTTATCATATTTATTTCACTATGAGCTGACCAAATGTCCCATGAAATGATTTTCATTAACTTCAGTTACTTGCTAAAATCAATTTTATCAGTTTCTCTTTTTGCCTTCCCAAAGTATATCATTTTTGTTTTTGCATTCCCAGCACCTAGCACAAAGTCTGATAATATAAGGTGCTTAATAAACACTGATTCATTAATTAATTTTTCCATTTAGATCCAACTTCCTTGCCTTCCAAGATTTACATAGTTCAATCCCTTCAGTAATATACTCACTGAATGAATGGTCATTGGCCAAGAATATCACATTTAGAATCTCAATAACTAAGTTGATGTTGGTAGATGGTTTAAAAACATGGTGAGTCTTAGCACCATTTGCTCCCATTTTGGTGATTGCCACTGGCATTGCAGAAGCAGAAGGGGTTGTACAGGACTGAGGGCTATGCTGTATTATCTTGATTGCATGGATTGTCATGGCCAAAAGAGTTATCATCACCAAGTAGCCAGCCTCTGTATTTAGCTAGACGATGAGCTTCTCTGAACTCAGCTAAGCTGGTCTCTGGAAAACAGTCTGTCACTGGGATTTACTAACAAACTTTCCAGAAAGGTGGTGCCTGCCAGAGCTTGTTCTCTACTGTCATAACCTTTGAGAATTTTCAATTACTTTCCTACAAACATGCAGCATTGGAGCAGGACTCAAGAAATAATTTATGTCAAATTCTCAATAAATATTAGTTATTACGATCCTTGAAAATTACAGCAATATGAATCTTTTATAGAAGTGCAGAAGAAAAATAAAGCCCCTCCCTCATCTCAATCACTGAATGTGACAGCAGTGTGGGAAAGGGACACCCACAGATCCTCTGGGCCCTTGTCAGAGCTATCATTCATGATTAATATAATAAAATTCTAAGTAACTACCCCCAGCCAAATGACAAAAAAGGAGGTTGCAGTTGAGATAAAAATAGAATCCAATATCTATGGGTCTAAATTTTCTTCTCCATAATAACCCTGTTTTGGAGTCCTCATTGACTTTAGAGAAGGGGGAGGTACAATATTTTGAGAGGTTAGAGCCTGATACACAAATAGGGAAGCAATAAGTTCTGTTAAACACTCCAATCAAGAGTCTGGTCTGGAATGTATTATTAATGATGAGCTAATGAATGGCTAGAGCAAACCTCCATTGTTAATTTCTTCCATTCCATTATTCACATGATTATTCAAATGATCTACTATTATTCAATACATCTATTAAATGAGACTAAATTGCAATGTGAAACCAGCAACACATTTATAGTTAAATAACTGTTGAACATCACAATGAATTGGGGCCACAAGGATAGCTTCTTTTTAGGCCAGAAAGTCTTTCTGGTTTGGGTCAGAATGACTCCCTCTAGAGCACTATATATTTTCTAATTGTCTCCTGGTCTTAAGTCCTTCTCTACTACAATACACTTTCTACTCAGCTACCAAAATAATTTTTTCTGGAGCATAAATCTGACTATGTAACTGCCCCAAACAATAGCTCTTAAACATCTTAAAACTAACTCATCCAAAGCCAAACTCATTATCTTTCCCCCTTGTTATGAGGAAGAGATAAGTATAGTAGAGAGATGAAGATTTAACCCTAAACCCTTCTATATTCTTAAAATCCCTACTTCTGCTAAGGATACCATCATCATCTCATTCACGCATGCTCACAACTACTCAAAACCTCCATTTCTCATTCTTTCACTTTTCTATATTCAATTTGTTGTCAAGGTCTGTGGATATTACCTTTTATCACATACCTTAATGTGCCCCCTTCTGACCTCTGATGCTGCCACCATCCTGGTGGAATCCTGCTCCTTCTACCTGGATGCTATTGCAATAGCCTGACATACATGGGTCTCTCCCCAATCCATTCCCTCCCCTCCACTGGCAAAGTGATATTCCTGAAGACTAGGTCTGAGCTTGTTATCTTCCTGCTCAATGGACTCTAGGAGTTCCCTATCACCTCCAGGAATATAAAAGACCATGTTTGATGCTCAAGGCACTTCATTACATGATTCTCTCTGTCTTTCCAATCTTCTTACACTTCACACATTCCTACAAACACTGTAATACAGTAACACTGACCTCCTTGATATTCCCTAAGTAAAACACTTCATTTCCTAGGTCTAGGCATTTTTACTGGTTGTCACCATACCTAGAATATTTTCCTCTTCTTTGTGTCCTGGCTTTCCCTGGCATCCTTCAGGTCCCAGGTAAAACCTCACCTTCTACAAAGAATATTAATTACCCTTAATTTAGTACTTTTCTTCTGTCAATTATTTTCTATTATGCTGACTATAGCTTGTTTGTACATAGCTATTTGCATATCATCTCTTTCATTAGACCATGAGCTTCTTGAGTGTAGGGACTGTATTTTACTTTTCTTTTTATCCCTATCCCTTACTAAGTACTTAATAAATGTTTATTGACTACTTGGCTTGAAAGCTTAAACTCCTTGCCCCTGCCTTTGATATTTCCTGACCTTTTCCAAGACTGAAACTGAATCTTCTCTTCTTCTTAGGAAGCCTTTCCCAGTCCTCTGAGCTGTCAGTGCTTTCCCCTCAGAGATTATGTTTTATCAACTCTTTATATTTTGTGTATGTACCTAGTTACATATTATATCCCCTTACTAGAATATAAGCTTCTTGAGGGCAAGGGAAGTCCCCCCCCCATTTCTTATACCCACAGTACTTAGCACAATCCCTGGCAGATTGTGAGCTTAAAAAATTGATTTTGTTATTTGATTTTGTTGAATGACTAACTGATAAAATGGGTGGTACCCAATTACAGTTTATGAGCCATATGAGGGAAAAAACATTATTTATCATCACATCTCATTGTTTATATTTTCCCCAGAATTTATTATCCATCTCCTCTTCTTTATTAGACTTGAACCCAAATGCTTATTGGTTGTTTCCTTTGTTATTGTTCATTCATTTCAGTTATGTCTGACCTCATTCAGAGTTTTCTTGGCAAAAATACTGGGGTGGTTTTGACAGTTCCTTTCTAGCTAATATTTCAGATAAGGTACGGAAGCAAGTAAGAATTAAATGACTTGCTTAAGATCACAAAACTAGTAAATGTCTGAGATTAGATTTGAATTTAGGAAGATGAGTCTTTTTGACTTCAGGCCTAGCCACCCTATCCACTGTACCACCTAGCTGCCTGTTTTGGGGTTCATTCAAAAGTTGTGCTGCAGCCTTCTAAGTCAATTTCAAAAAAGGTTATAATTTATAACATATATAGAAAAGCTGTTCTTTTGTCTATTCTAGTAGTTGTTTCCAATAGAACCAAAGATTCTCTTGGCTATATCTTTACAAATGATTCCCAACTCCCACATTTTGAATTGTAAAATTTTGCACTATTGTTTCCCAGTAAATTACTACTTTTCAGATGTTATTCGTGGTGGCAATCCAAATGCAAATTTAGACATTTCCTTGTCATAAAATAATTCATCCTAGAAAAAATTAAATACATCAAGTGCATTTGAATTTTCACAAAACCAAAGGATAGAATGATTTCCATTCTGTTTTGAAACAAACCTAAGAACCTGTCAAAATTTTAAATGATGCTCATTTACTTAAGATGGTCACATAGACTAATTTTTTCAGAAGACAGTATTTCCCTCATACCTGTTTTTTGAACTTTTGCTCTATCTCCTAATATATATATATACATATATATGTATGCATATATAGTTTACCATGAAGAGTGATTAAGACACAACACTATAACATGCATGTCAATATTTTTAGAGGAGAAAGTCATATAGGCTTATCTATATGCTACTTCAATCTACTCTACTGAAATAGGAATTTCTAAGTTACTAATGATCCCCTAATGAATAAAACCATTGTTTTCTCCAGTCTTTTTTTCTTTATGAATTCTTCACTGAATTTGATATTCCTCCTTGAAATTCTTTTCTCATTTTTTTTGGACATTGAACAATTCTGGTTTCTACTCATTTTTTCTTCTTTCCCATTCGAAAGCTGTCTTTCTTTCTCTGCCTTTTCAATGTGACTTCCATTTCCCAAGGTTCTGTTCTTGGTCCTTTGCTCTTTTCTTTATATAATCTTTCCTTGGGAGCTCTTATTTGCTCCTAATGCTTCAACTATTAATTTCTAAAGACTCTCCAGCCACTACCTATATGATGAGCTCTATTTTTTCTTTCTTTTTTAATTTTTATCTTGAATATTTCCCCTAGTTACATATTTCATGTTATTTCCCTCTCCCCCAAACCTCCCTAACCCCCCCTTAGTCAATGCAAAATTCCACTGGGTTTTACATGTATCATTGATCAAGACCTAATTCCATATTATTGATAGTTGGACTAGAGTTATCATTTAGTGATGAGTTCTATTTTTGAATATTCCATTGGCTACTTAATATTTCTACATTTATGGTTGTCTGTTACCCCAAACTAATATATCTAAAATAATTTTCATTTCTCCTCAAATCAACTACTCCCACTAACTTGCCTACTTCTGACAGTGATATTAATAATTGCTTCCTACAGCTCATCATTCATGCATCCACTCATTGAATCACCTATTATCTTGGCTCTTCTTTCACACCATCTCTCATATCCATTTTTCCATTTTACTTTGCTACCATCTCAATTTAAACCACTAGACTCAGACAAACTACATAATAGGGCACTGAATTAATTGGCAGCTATCAATTCATTGTCAATAATCTTTGGAAGGTAAATGAAATGGAAGAAATACCACTGTGCTAGTGAATCAAATATCCCAGTTTTGTTTTGTTTTTTTTTAAGAGAACTGGATCTATATAGACCAGGTCAATTTTCATGACATTTATTTTACTAGAAAATTTTCCAACTAAGAAAGGAAACTGTAATCACAAAAAAAATTCAGCATGGCCCCATCAATAGTAGGCCTTCCAATGCTAAAGTTATTTCCTTTTTTGACAAGGCTATTAATTTGATAGATCGGGAAAGTACTGAATATATGTGTAAAGGGGTATAAATGGGAGTTCCACTTGGTCTGATCCAGAGCAGAGAAAGAGTTAGAATTGGGGGGCTATTTTTCACCTTCTGCAATGGTTTGAGCCAAACTCAGATAGGTTTCCTGTTATTTTGATTCAAACCTGGAATGAAGGGAAACACTTGAAATTCATCTTTGTTGTTTTCCAGTAGTTTTCAGTTGGGTCCAACTCTTTGGGATGTCATTTGAGGTTTTCTTGGCAAAGGTACTGGAGTAGTTTACTATTGTCTTCTCTAGCTTATTTTACAGATGAGAAAACTGAAGTAAACAGGATTAAATAACTTTACCAGAAGCACATAGCTAGTAAGCATCTGAGGCCAGATTTGAAGTCAAGAAGCAAAATCTTCCTGACTCAAGAGCTGAATGAAGCTTTATCTACTCTGCAACCTAGTTGCCCTGAAATTTATCTAAGAATTAACAAAAGAAGGTATACTAGGCCATAGCAAGGAAAGAATATTCATAAAGCACTGATTCATAAAGCATAGATTAATAGTGGTCTGAAGTCTCCAGGAGAGACTAGCCATTTGTACCCTGATGACCAGAGGGCCATGGCAATGGCCCTAGTCTTAATCTTCTGAGCCAATTAATTCTAGAGAATAATTTTAAAACATATTAAGAGAAAACTAGCTTAACTTGCGTAGAGCTGGGGGCATAAGGGGAAGAGATTAAACTGCTTTCCCCAACATAATCTCATTACATATGATTTACCAAGATTATAACAAAGCATTTTAAAGTGTCTTATGTTTTCCTTATAGAAAAAATGAAAAGATTTGGACAAGAGAGTAGTATGGTTAAGTTGATTTCGAACATTTGAAGTCAGAACTTCAAACATATTTGAAGTCAGAACCCAAAGAGTAGTTAGTAATGAATGGTTTGCTAATTTATAGGTAGTGTTGAATGAGATTCCAATGGACCATTATTTGGATCTTTCCTACTTATCCTGTTTATTGGTGACTTGAATCGAGGCATGGTATTATTATTAATCTTATTAATTTTTTTATTTAAGTATTTTTCCATGGTTACATGATTCGTGTTCTTTCCATCTCTCTTTTCCCTCCCCCTCCCAGATCTGACAAGCAATTCCACTGGATTATACATGAATTATCACTCAATACTTATTTCTATATTATTCATTTTTGTAATAAACTCTTAAAAACCAAAACCTCACATCCAGTACCCATATAAACAAGCGAAGAATCAAATGTTTTCCTTCTGCATTTCTACTTCCACAGTTCTTTCTCTAGATGTGGATAGGGTTCTTTCTCTTAAGTCCCTCAGGATTGTCCTGGGTCATTGCATTGCTATCAGTAGCAAAGTCAATTACCTAAGATTGTCCCACAATGTTTCAGTCTCTGTGTACACTGTTCTCCTGTTTCTGCTCATTTCACTCCACATCAGTTTGTATGAAAATCAAGCATTTTATTGTTCTTTATTGCACAGTAGTATTCTATCACCATCATATATTAAAATTTGTTCAGCCATTCCCCAGGTATGAAATATTTAGATGCTATAAAGTGAAGAAGGAAAAGTGACACATTGAATGATCGACTCAAGACCCAAAGAGAATTTGAGAGGCTCTAATATTGGGCTAAATCTAACAAGAAGAAAATTTAATAGGATAAATACAAAAATCTTACTCTTGTTTTCCAAAAATTAAATTAAAAAGTACAACAAGAAAGAGATTTAACTTAACAACAGTTGTCCTTAGAAAGTTCTAGGAGTTTTATGTATGTATGCATGCATGCATACTCAATATGTTCCAAGGTGTGACATGGCATCTAGAATAACTAATGGGACTTTTTGTGTGTGTTATTAGAGGAATAGTGTCTAAGACTAAAGAGAAAATATGCTCATGTAAGTATTGTTGAATACCACTGCTACATGCTGCTCTGGTCTAAATGACACCTTGAATATAATATTTAAATTGAGGTACTTCTTTGGGAAAGATATTGATAATGTGGTAAGCATCCAGAAAAGGGAAACCAGAATGGTAAAGATTTCAAGATGATGTTATATGCAGATCAATTAACAGAACTAAACAAGTTGAATTGTGGAAGAGAAAGTTTGGGTGAGGGCCTGATAGCTCTCTTCAAGTATTGAAAGAGAAACATCATTTGAGAGATTAAACAGGATTTCTTTGGACTGATATAGCAAAACTAAGAACAATTGTTGGAAGTTAGAGTAGGGATCATTTCATTTTTTGTATTTGCATCTCCCATACCTATTATATTGTCTATTACATAATTGCACTTGAATGCTTGTTAAATTAACTGACTGATTACATTTTCAGAGAAACAGTTTTCCAGTCAGGTTGAGGACTTCAAGTCACAGAAAAAAAAATTTTTATTTTCAGTTAATTGGAAGTTCATTGAGTGGTTTATTGATAGTATGGCAACAAATTTAGTGGACAAAGGATATTGATGATATGTATGTCAGAGACTACAAGATGTCATAGTGCATAGAATACTGGGTTTGGAGTTAGAAAGAACTAAATTCAAATTCAGCCTCAGGCATTATTAATCTTATGACTTTGAAAAAAAAGTCATTTAATTGCAATTTGACTCATTTTCCTCAACTATCAAATGAGGATAATAGCATCTACCTTCTATGATTTTTATTTGGATTAAGTGAGATGTTTGTAAAGTGATTGGCAACAGTTCCTAGAACATAGTAGAGATTTAATAAATGCTTATTCTTTCCCAACCGTTTATATATCCTGATAGTTTCATTACAACTCAGGTCTTGTTTGCAAAAAATAAAGCATCCTTTTCCAGCAATCTTAGGCAAAGACTCCCGTCTAGAATTTTACAGTTTTATTCTGTATGTTCTGGATGATGAGGTTCTATGATTATTTCTACTGAAGTAGACAAAAGGAGATGGGATCTCTAATAAATTCAGCGATCTAGAAAAGGAAGGTCCCAATCACTAGGAGTACACCAATAAGGAAATTGTTAGATAGAAGTAAACTCAGGAGATAGAATTTCTTTGGTGCCAGTGGCTAAATTAATTAACTCATCTGTCATTCCATTCTTTCAACATGCCATTCCTTCTTTCTCTAGTGGAGGGAGGGGGAAAGTCTCAGTATAAGCAGACTGCATTAGGTAGATTTAGTCTTGATATAAAGACAATCTTTTTAGTAATTAGAATTCTGCAAGAGAGAAACATATTACTTCTAGTCATAATCAGTCCCCTCCCCCACCCCATCCTAGATGTGCTAAAGCAAAGTGCTAAAGAAAAGACTGAGTGATCATTTGTGAGTAATTTTTAGAAGAGTTCTTTGCTGAGAAATGGCTTGGATAATCCAGACTCAGAAGTCAAAGGATCATAAAATCAGAGTGCTTGATCTGGAAGGGACCTTAGACATTATACATTTTATAAATGAGAAAACTGAAGCCTATAGAGGACAAGTGATTTGTCCAAGATTGCTGAGGTAGCAAGTGGTAATGGCAAGATTTTGAACATAGGCCCTCTGACTCCAAATCTAGCATTCTTTCTACTGCTCTTTAATTTCTGGGTTTCCATTAGGATTCTTTAATTTTGGGGTTTCTGTGATTCACCTCAAGATTTGTCTGTCAATATGGCCTCATATTTAGTCTTTCTGTTCACATTTTCTTTCTACTTCAATTTGTTAAAATTTCAGTTTGGTTTGCTTCCACAATAATATTTTTTTTTAAATCTGTGATTTCACCAGCTTGGAAAACTTCTCTGAAGTTCCTCTACCAAAGAAGATCTACAGATGATGAAGCAGATAAGTCCTAGGGAGTTAGCTGTGGACATAAATAGGTTAAATAATGGGATAAGGGTTACAGAGCTTATGAGTGTCAGGATATGACTTCCAAGTGGAAAAATCCAGTGGACAAATGGAAATATAAAATTGCAGAGAAGTTAGGTCTGTAGACAACTGATTTCCTCTTGAGACTCCTTATAAGAGTAGAAATGCTGAAGTATGTAAGCAGTCAAGGAAGTTAAGGGAAAATGGCTAGAAAATTCAATTATATTTTGAAAAAGTTTAAAGAGGGAAAATCAGATTTATTATGTATGTAAGAAACCGATATATAGTTAATTGTAGAAAATATTCTGCTTTGTGTTCAGAAATCATCATAAATCCGTATAGTAAGTGCTTTTTATAGTGAAACAAACTAAATGCCCCAAATACATGTGTACTAAATAAAACAATGTATGTAAAACCTCTAAAAATATAAAGCACTATATAAAAGTAATATCATTAGTCTCTTCTCCAGAATCACTACCCACAGTTCTTTCTATTTTTTTAAACCCTTACCTTCTTTCAGAATCAATATACATTAATGGTTTCAAAGCAGAAGAGTGGTAAGGGCCAGGCACTGCTGGTTAAGCGACTTGCCCGGGGTCACATATTTAGGAAGTGCCTGAAATAATATTGGAATCAATGACCTGTTGTCTAAAGGCTTGGCTCTCTATTCACTGCACTACCTACCTGCCTTATTCCCCCATTCTTTTAATCAATCCTCATATTCATTATCTCAAGGCACTTCACCATTGTGATCACAATGTCCTTACTAGAATGGCATACCCAGATTTGAATACAATCCTCCAAATATGTTTCAACTATATGTTGTATAGAGCAGAAGTACCTATTCCTTAGCTGAAGGCACTCTCCCTTAAAGTACAGGTTGAGATCACATTACTTTTTTTTTTTTTTTTTTTTTGCTGTTATATCCCAAGATTGACTTATCTTGATCTTTCTGTTCTTCTGTATAAAGACTAGAAATTGCCTTTTTCTCTGTCTTATAAAGAAGAAAATGATGTTTAAATTCAGGGGCAAGAATTTACATTTATATCTATCACCATTCTGAATTTGGCCTAGTGTTTTGGCCCTTTAGGAACTTTTTGAATTCCTACTCTATCACTCAGTGTATTACCTATCTCTCCAGCTTTGTGCCATCCATAGATTTGATAAATCTACCATGCCTTCCTTTACCCAATTCATTGATAAAAATGTTGAATAGCACAGGGTCATTCATCAATACTTGTACATCTCATGTTCTCCCAGTGCTAAGTACATAATGCTTAATAGATACCTGTAGCATGATCACTTATCTTTAATTTTTGCTCTTAATTTGATACTGCATAAAAGTTGTGGGGCTCTAATTGGACTCTGAGCTTGATATAAGCCAACAATCTTATATGGAACTAAAAAAATGCTGTAAGTGAAATTGTATCTGGAATCTAGATTACTTTTGGTGGCCAAATTTTATGAAGAACACTACAAACTCAAGCATGTCTAATGACTAGCTATTAGGATGATGAAGGGACAGGAGACAATGCCAGTTAAAATCCAGAGCTTTTTAAGCTAAAGAAAAGCGGAATAGACATAGCTAGGACAGAAGACAGAGAAGTGTGATAACTATTTTTAAATATTTGAATGTAGCCATCATGTGGAAAAAAGATTAGACTTGTTTTACTTGAGCACAGGGTGGGGGGGGGAAATTAGGAATAGTGTGTTTAAGTTGAGGAAAGGCAGATTTCATCATGATAAATAGAAACATTTCTTGACAATCATTCAAAATAAAATATTTTGGAAAGTTACTGGATTTTCCTTCATTGAAGGTCTTCAGTTGGACACTCAATGATCACTTGTCTTGGACATTGTAGAGGGGATCCCTATTTACATAAGGGTTGGAATAGGTGGCTTCTTTTATACTTTTCTACACTTAAATGTTATAATTCTGAAATTTAAGCTTAGAGGCCTAGGAGAGAAGCTTCTCTAAGATGGAAGAGGGAGACTCAGTGAAAGAGAGAATCACATAACAAGCTTACAAGAGGATTTTGAAAATAATATAATCATTATTTTAAAGAAAAATATTTTAAATATCTAAATACATTTAAATAAAAATTTAAAACATTTCAAAATCTAAAAAAATGACAACTTTTAAAGACAGTTAAGTAATAATATATGAAAGACAACATGGTATAGTAGATTGAAAGTCAATTACAAGCAACTTGGTAATACTATCACTCATAGAATTGTTGATAAGCTGCATTGGTAGATTATGTTTCTCATTATTAGAAAATAAATCATAATTTGCAAAAGGTGATTTTTCAATAAAACATCAATTGGGTTTTTTTTATTACATAGCCAGACACCTGGAAATAGCACAGATTTGGTTTGTTAAATAATATAACTGACCTTTTATGGACATTTTCAAAATTCACACATTCACATCTATAATATATGTGCAACCTATAAAATATTACCTGTCTTTTTAAGGAGGGAAGAGGAAAAAAAGGAATGAGGCATAGATTTTTTAACATAGCTAAAATGACAATTTGTTTCTCTTGAATAAACATATTTATTATAATTTATTACATATCTGTAACATATCAACTACATTGTATTCTTTTATGTTACTTATATTGTTTTATATATATAAATTAAAATAAATATCTGTGTTTTAAAAATAATCCCTTGAGAAGCTATATACTTATTTCAATGCTGTTGTTCTTTTTCAATGCATTCATTGTCAAAAGCTACAAATAGTGGAGAGCCAGATATACAAATACTCTGCTGTGGAGTTGTGAATTTATCTAACCATTCTGGAAGAAAATTTTGAATGATAGTAAAAGAAAAGTGACAAAAATGTCAAAAGATTAAACATTTTGAGTGGGGATTGATTTTAGAGTCTGTACTTTTTCATCTTATACAAGAAAACTGAAAATTATAGAAGTTAAATGAATTTTTCATTAAAAAAATTAGGATTTGAATCTAGTTCTTGTTTGCTGGTCCAATGAGCTGCACACTAAACCACAATTACATACTCTTTGACCAGTCATCTCACTAGTAGACATCTATATCAAGAAAGATGGAGGCAAAAAAGCTTCTATATATAACAAAATATTCATTGCAGTACTTTTAGTGTAGCAAGCACTTCGTACATAATGGGCGTTTAATAAATGCTTGTTGATTGATTGGTTAAATCAATTGCAACTTGATGCCCATCAAGTGGGCAAAAGCTAAACACACTATGGTACATGAATATAAGGGAATATTACTATAACACAAAAAATAATTATGATGATGAGAATTATAGGAAGATATGTGAGGAACTACTGCTAAATGGAGTAAACAGAAATATATATATATGTATATATATAATAATTACATTGTATACACAAAAATATACTACATTGTAAATGGAAAGAATAAGAAAAGAGAAACAATGTTATGTAATGAACAAATAAGGGCAGTCAAGTAGTACAATGGCAGAACACCTGGAGTCAGTCCCGAGTTAAAATGAGGCCTCAGACACTTACTAGTTGTATGACTGTGGGTAAGTCACTTATCCTTGTTTGCCTCCATTTCCTCATCTTTAAAATGATCTGAAGGAGGAAATGGCAAAATACTTCAGTATCTTTGCCAAGAGAACCTTACAGGGGTTCTCAAAGATTGGGCACAATTGAAATAACCAAACAACAAAAATAGCCAAATTTAGCCACAGAGAAGAGTTGAGAAAATTCATCTAATTTCCTTCTTTGTAAAGGTGGAGGTCTATATTATAAAATACCTAATAATCTGTCAGAAAATTGATGTAGTTTTTTAAATCACTTTTTCTTTCTTGTAGTCACTATGCATATTGTTTATTTTGCTTACTTTATATAAGCTCATTCCACATTTTCATTATTCCAGCTATTTGTTATATTAATAGTTTCTTAATGAAATATTAACTATTATATTATATTCATATACCAAGATGGGATTAATCATGTCTCACTCTACTTGGTTTTTAGTCCTTTATGATAAATAAAATTTTTCCTATATATGTAAAAAAAAATACTTTTTCTGGAAGATGTGGCTCTTTTGATAGGGAAAGGGAAGAAATGAAATCACAAACTCATGACAAAAAAATAAAATCTATCAATACAAAGATATTTAAAGTCAGTCTCATTTAAGGTCTCATCTTACAGAATGCATGTATCCCCAACATGATTATTCAAATAAAATTCTATTTAATGGTTGCTACTAATATTCTGATTGTTATCATTGTCATCATTGTCATACATTTAGAGCTAAAGATAACTTTGGGGTAGTCCAGGCCAATCTTTTCATTTTACCTTAGACAAAATTGAGGCCTAGACCAATTAAGTGACTTTACTGAGATAATCTAAGTGGCAGAGCTGAGACTGAGACCTAATTTTCTCCACACCATACTGCTCCTATAATTAAAGCAGCTGTAGCAGTAGCAGGAGGGAAAGGAGAAGAAGGAGTAGAAGGAGGAAGAGGAGGAGGAAGAATAAAGGAAGAAGAGGAAGAGGAAGAAGGGAGAAAGAAAGTAGATGGGAGAAGGAGGAGATGAAGAAGGAGGAGAAGAAGGAGGAGGAGGAGGAGGAGAAGGAGAAGAAGAAGGGAGAAGAAGGAGAAGAAGAAGAAAGAAGAAGAAGAAGAAGAAGAAGAAGAAGAAGAAGAAGAAGAAGAAGAAGAAGAAGAAGAAGAAGAAGAAGAAGAAGAAGAAGAAGAAGAAGAAGAAGAAGAAGAAGAAGAAGAAGAAGAAGAGGAAGAAGAAGAGGAAGAGGAAGAGGAAGAGGAAGAGGAAGAGGAAGAGGAAGAGGAGGAAGAGGAAGAGGAAGAGAAAGAGGAGAAGGAGGAGGAAGAAAAAAGAAGAAGAAGTAATAGTAGTAATAGTAATAATAGTAGTATTATCAGTATCATTTACCTTAGGAATTAGGAAAAACAGCACTAGACTAAAGTACTAGGGAAGAAGGAATTAAGAGGCCTTTTGTGCACACCAATAAGATGATAAATTACTGTAGTCTCAGAGGAGTATGCATTTAGAGCTGGAAAAGACCTTAAATATCTTCTTCTCCAACCCTGTCTTTTAACAAATGAGGAAACCTAGGCCCAGAGATGAGAAAGAAGTGACTTGGCCAAAGTTACCCAGTTAGTAAGAATCAAAATCAGCCATTGAACTGGGTCCTCTGACTTCAGATTCAGAGGCTGTTCCCTAACACCATATTTCCTCTCCTATCTCTCCTTGCCTATAGTGAAGAACAGATTTGCTAAGAATCCTTGACAGTTCTAGGAAAAAGATTTAAGTCTTCTGATTCCCCAAAAAGTGTTTGTTTCATTCTGTACCATGTATATTAGGTGTGCCACTTATATTAGAACAGACTGAATTTTGCTGGAGTGACTTCAGAAAAAACACTGCGGCTGGATCATGGAGGGAGGCGCTGCCTCCACAGAAACGCAGGATCCACAATTATGACCTCATATTGAACTGAAAGAAATACCAGTAGTTTTCAAACTGCCAGTTTTTCTATTAGCCCCAAGACTGAGCATGAAACATTCATTATGAGATGTCCTTATTGATTTGGCTGATGAAAATATATTGATGCTAATAAACTTGAAAGTCTAAGGCACTGGGGATAATAAAACAATTGATTTCGAACATAACATATCTCCAAATATTTCCACATGGGTTGCTCCCCACATTTCATTTCTATTAATTACCCTGATAGCAAATAGACAATTGGGTTGTAGCACCATCAATCAAGATAGATGTTTTTATTTGGTACTTATATAATTATCTGGA
Source organism: Gracilinanus agilis (assembly GCF_016433145.1). NCBI lineage: Eukaryota > Metazoa > Chordata > Mammalia > Didelphimorphia > Didelphidae > Gracilinanus > Gracilinanus agilis. Next base: position 190,747,638 of record NC_058132.1, on the reverse strand, counting down.
GGATACATTTTGATTGCTTGTCACTAACTGAATTTAATTTTAGCTAAAATGTAAAATTTATTTGAAACCAGTAACTCCCTGATGAAGGGAATGGGTTTGGGACTTCAAATGGCTCAGGAATAGGTCATTTAAAAATAATATTCATAACAGTTATTTTGTATCTGAAATCATTCTAGAAAGAGCTTTAATCAGACAAATTCAATGAAGTTATTTTTCCTAGTCTCTACCTCAATTTCACTAAGAGTATTTTGATGTTCAGACTTTTCAGGTGCTCACAGTGTCAGCAAACAGGTGAGGAAATAGCTCTAAGTCCCAGGACCAAGTACATGGAGTGACTTGACCAAATGAGAGCACTTTTGTCTATAGTCTACACTGCTCTGACTGATCTGGTGCTTTGTTATATCATGAGATCATGTTTTTATATAACAGTAAGAGCTGAAGTAGAAATCCAATTTTTTCAAGGTACTTTCTGTATATAACTTCATTCTCTCCTTATAGCAACATTTTGAGCTGAAAACCAAAGGAAAACTAAGCTCTTAAGAAACACTTGCTTTGGAGAGATCAGTTAAATGTCTTCCCTGTGGTCACACAAGAAAAGAAAGAAGAGCCTACTATGTGCTAGGCATTGTGCTAAACACAACTTTGGCTACTTACATCAGCTTTGAAAAGATGATAAGCTAGAGTGGCTCCAAGTGTCTAACACTTTGCCTTGCACTTAGGAAATACTTAATACTTAAAATTATTTTTAAAATGTTTGAATGTCAAGCTTACTGGAGACATATGTAATATATCTGTGAATGAATAAGATCGTGGGATTTATGTCTGGAAGGAACATTCTATACTACACTACCTCAAATAATTACAGTAATTTTGTGTAAAATTATAGGGTTTTATGAATTTTGACTCCCAAACACAGGACAAATATTTAGGTTTATTTTTTTAAGCATTTCTTCATCCAAAAAAATTAATTTAGATTGGATCTAGATGTGTGGATCTCAAACTTCCTTTAGTACAAGACACATAGACTTCTTTGCCAGGAGAAATGATGGCAAACAAATTGGAGGATTAAGAGACTTGAATATGAGTAGTTTTCCTTTGTTGGTGAATTATTTATTTGGTCAAGGTATGAAATGTTCACATGTGTAATTGGCAAGGTTTTTTTTACATAATTTATAAACACTACACTTAATGCTTTGTTGATTCTTTTTAAAGGCCTAATATGTGCCAGTAATTAAGCTAGGCTGGGGATACAAAGGAAGGCAAGAAATAAAGAAATAGATATTAAAGGACAGATAAAAGATAGATAACAGTTTTTTTTAAAAAGCACCTGTCCTCAAAGAACTTAAAATTGAATGAGGAAGAAAACATGCAAATTATGTATAAAAGGATATATTCAAGATAAATTGGAGATAATCATGAAGGGAAGGAATTAGAACTAGGGAGGATAAGATAGACTTCTTAAAAAAGTTGGTATTTTATCTGAAATTTGAAGCAAGTCAGGAAAGCCAGGAGTCAGAGATTAGGAGGGAAGGCATACCAAATACTGGGGTCAGCCAATGAAAATTGGAGTGTCTTGTTTGAGGAACAACAATGAGGACAGTATCACTGGCTTCTAGAATACATGCTAGGGGTGGAGTAAGACATTTGGAAAGATAGGAATGGGTATGGTAATGAAAGGCTGTTAAAACCAAATAATTTTACAAGTGATCTTGGAGGTAATAGGAAGTTACCAGAATTTATTAAATAGGGATCTATACTTTAGGAAGATAATTTTGAAGGCTGAGTGGAGGATGTTCTGGTATGGGAACAGACCTGAAAGGGAAATTTTTAATCTTATATTATGGAGAAAAACTTTTTGATAAAATATAACACTCATTCCTATTAAAAATCTAGAAAGCATAGGAATAAATGGAGCTTTACTTATGATAATAAGCAGCATCTATGCAAAACCATCAACAACCACCATCTGTAGTAGGGATAAACTTGAAGTCTTCCCAATAAGATCAGAAATGAAGCAAAGATGTCAATTATCACCACTCATTTCAGTATTGTGCTATAAATGCTAGCTATGGCAATAAGAGAAGAAAAATAAACTGAAGGAATTAGAATAGGCAATGAGGAAACAAAACTATCATTCTTTGCAGAGGATATGATGGTATACTTAGAGAATCAACTAAAAAAACTAGCAAACTAAAAAAAACTTTAGCAAAGTTGTAGAATATAAAACAAACCCACACTAATCATCGATACTTCTATATAATACAAACAAAATTCAGCAAAAAAGAAGGGATAGAAAGAGAAATTTCATTAAAAAAACTGCAGACAATATAAAATGCCTGGGAGTCTTATATCAGTATAATTCCAAAAAACCTTTCACACAAGTACAGATCTAAATAACTAGAGAAATATTTATTGCTTATGGGAAGGACAAGCCAATATAACAAAACGACAAATCTACCAAAGTTAATTTACTTATTCAGTACCATCCATACCAATGAAACAACCAAGGAATTATTTTATAGAGCTAGAAAATAGTAACAAAATTGATCTAGAAGAACAAAACATGAGGAATATCAAAGGAATCAATAAAAAAATGTGAGGGAAGGGGGCCAACCAGAATGAGATCTCAAACTGTATTATAAAGGTAATCATCAAACAATTTGGTACTGTAAAAAAAATAGAGTGGTCTATTAGTAGAATAAATTAGGGATCTAATACACAGTAGTAAATGACTATAGTATTCTAGTGTTTGATTAACACAAAGATCCAAGGTTTGGGGACAAGAACTCACTTATTTGAAAACTGGAAAGCATTTTGGCAGAAACTAGGTATGGACCAAAATCTCATATTATACAAAGATAAGGTCAAAATAGGTACAAGATTTAGAAATGAAGTGAGATATTATAATCAAATTAGGGGAGCATGAAATTTTTTATCTGTCAGACAAATGCATGAGGGAAAAATTTATGACAAAATAAGAGAAAATATTCTAGGAAATAAAATGGGTAGTTTTGGTTTCATTAAATTAAAAAGCTTTTGCACAAACAAAACAAATGCAAATAAGATTAGAAGGAAGGCAGAAAATTGGGGAAACTTTTTAAAACCCTTACTTTCTGTCTTGGAGTCAATACTGTGTATTGGCTCCAAGGCAGAGGAGTGGTAAGGGCTAGGCAATTGGATTTAAGTGACTTGCCCAGGGTCACACAGCTGGGAAGTGTCGGACATCAGATTTAAACATAGGACCTCCCATCTCTAGGTCTGGCTCTCAATCCACTGACCTATCCAGCTGCCCCCTGGGGAAATTTTTAATAGCAAGTTTCTCTCATGCAGCCCTCATTTCTCAAATAAAGAGAGAATCAAGTCAAATTTATAAGAATATAAGTAATTTTTCCAGTTGATAAATGGTCAAGGGAACAGGCAGTTTTTAAAAGAAGAAATACAAGCTATATGGTATAAGGGGAAAAAAGGGGTTTTATGGGTTCAATATATTAAAGGTGGTCACCAGAGGATTGAACTATTATCAATCCTCAATTAAGAATAATATCAAGTCAAAAATTGACTTTTGTGGAAGTTTATTTACAATTAGGAAAGTTAAGGTAGGGAAATTGAGAGAGAGAAACTCTGGCCCAGACCAGAGGCCTGGACCAGGTAAGAATTTAGAGGCCCCAGCAGAGTGGCACAGAGGTTAATTAAACAGGGCTTCTAGCCACAAAGCCTTTTACAATTAGAGAGGCAAGAGAGGCCTCCCTGAGGGTAGAGCCTCCAGAAATGCCAAGGGAAGAGACAGAGAGTCAGTCTAACTTACCCAAGTGACAATTCAGAGGTCCCGCCAGAGTCTCAGCATTCCAACACTCCTTCATGAACAAGAAGAGGTCCTCACCAGATGCTCTCTTCCAATGAAGACCGCAGCTGACTGAGGACCTTCTCTTTTTTTTTTTTTAATTTTTTTTTTTAATTTTAAACCCTTAACTTCTGTGTATTGACTCATAGGTGGAAGAATGGTAAAGGTAGGCAATGGGGTTCAAGTGACTTGCCCAGGGTCACACAGCTGGGAAGTGTCTGAGGTCAGATTTGAACCTAGGACCTCCCGTCTCTAGGCCTGGCTCTCAATCCACTGAGCTACCCAGCTGCCTCAGGACCTTCTCCTTTTAAAGGGGTCACTTATACGTCACTTCCTGTGCCTCCCTCCTAATTTGCACCTCCAATCACAATAAATGATTCTCATAGTACCGCCTAGGGGGAAGTCAGTTGATTCTGATTCATCACCCACTCTAGCACACGTGGGTTACGGACCTCCCAGAATTAGAAGTGTTCTCACCTTTGGTGATTAAATCTAAAGATGGGCAGTATAGATTTGATCTAATTATCACAATCCCCCCTGTGATCATTTGGGACCCAATTGATCATTTTACAAAATCATCTTGTACCCCTAAAGTTGTAACTACAATAGTTAGAGATAAGAGGTAAGTAGAAGAGATAGAGAGAGAGCAAAACCAATGTTTTGCTAGGCACATTGACAAAAAGCCATTTAGGGGATAATCCCCTTTGGCATAAGAGTTTACAATTCAAGTAATTGTTTTTAATCCCCTCAAGTTCAGTTAGTTGCACTCCAATGTTCACTTTTGATCGTCTTGATTCAGTGTAGATTTCTGCAGGTATCTTTTCTGGATCATCTTGATTCAGTGTAGGTTTCTGTAGGCAAATTGTCCATTTTCTGGTTTAAAGTATTAGCAGACTTCTTTTCCTGAAAATTTTCTAGAAGAAAATTTTTAAGGCTTGGATTTTTATAAAAATACAATCCCCTGAAGAGAGTGTTTAAAAAAGAAACACCCAGGTCATCTCAGAATACATCATTGAGTTTTGGGGTGTATGAGTCAATTATCAAAGGAAAAACCAAAAACATAAGAAAATTAAATTTTGAGAGAAATAAAAATTCAAAAAAAGAATCAAAATATCAAAATTCTATGTATATAAAATTTTTAAGTAAAATGCAGTAATATTGCACTTACCCATTGGCAGCCAAGACTACAGCAAGTTGTTATATCATAAGAGAAAAAAGAACTAGATTTTTATGTAAAAGGGAAGTGTACATTCCCTGGTCTGATTTCACTTCATTCTCAGGGATAGGAGAGTCAGAATGATGATGGCCAACCTTTGGTACTCAACTGTCAGTGTAGTACTAAGTGTCCTATGACTTAATATATGTCAAACATTGCAACTTCGAGTCTCACACTAGGTTCAAGTCCTTTAGTATTGGCATAGAAGTTCAGCAATCCTACTTTTTTGACCTTGTGCTCCATGGCACTGTGAAGTTTCTCACCAATCCCAATGGGACTGGTTAGTCTCCATGACCTTGTGCTTTTTGCACTGTATGTTGGCTCTGTTGTTCCCTTTTTCTGGAATCAGACATAATCGTTAATCATAGTCTTATAATATTTAACAATAAATGACAGGTTGCCATAGTCTAGGGCTTTGTGGATATGCAGTAATATTATAGCAAATATACTTTAAACATATTACTGTAGAATCAAAAATTAATATTGATTATATGTATTTTAAGTATAAGAAATTAAAAAATGGGAAAAAATAAAATGTTCTATTAGAAAAGTAAAAAGCAATAGCCAAATAAAAATTCAGGAATTCCATGTGTTTCCAAAATGGTGTCCACTTTTTTATGGACTATTCTCTCCAATGCTTATAATAGGATACAGTCAATCAGTTTCAAAAGAAGGTGCTCTCTTTATATGTGAGCAATGAATCCAAGAGTCCTTTTCTCCAATTTTTATAGCTGTTGGAGTGGTTAACAATATTTTAAATGGACCTTCCCAGGAAGGCTGAGTTGCTCCAGTGCACTGGAAATTCTTTATATATACCTTGTCTCCTGGGTTCAGGTCATGAAGTGAAAAATCTATGGGTCCTGCTTGTCCTGCAGTTCTGGATTCATGGAGTTCACGCAGTTTATGCTGCAATTCCTGTATATAGGAAGCAATAGAAGTATCTCCTCCTAATAGTGATGTATATGCAGGAGAAAAAGGTTTAGCCTTTAGAGGGGGATGTCCAAAAAGCATCTCATATGGTGAGATGTGTAGATCTCCCCTGGACCTGCTTCAAAGATAAAATAGAGTTAGAGGGAGAATTTCAGGCCATTTCAAATGTGTCTGAGTGCATAATTTGCCAAATCATACTTTTAAGTTCTCTGTTCATCCTTTCAACTTGGCCTGAGCTCTGGGGATGATATGGTACATGGAATTTGGGAGTTATCCCCAAACAGGAATATATTTCAGATAAAACTGAATCAGTAAAGTGACTTCCCCTGTCTGAGTCAATATGTGCAGGCAGTCCAAAACGAGGAATGATTTCTTTTAAAAACACCTTAGCAGCAAAAGTCGCTGTGGCTTGGGCAGTAGAAAATGCTTCCAGCCATCTGGTCACTTGATCCACTATTTTTATAAAAATACACTAGCCATGTGAAAAAATATTCTTAAATCACTCTTGTTTAGAAAAATGTAAATTAAAGAAAACTCAGATATCACCTCATACCTAATATAACAGAAAAAAAAATATTGGAGGAAGAGTGGAAAAATTGGGACACTATGGCACTCTTGGTTTGCTTCTGAATTGATGTAACCATTTTGAAGAGCAATTTTAACTGTGTTCAAAGGGCTATAAAACTGTGTATATGCTTTGACCCTGCAATACCACTACTAGATTTGTATCCCAAAGAGATCAAAGGAAGAGTAAAAGGTCCTATGGATGTGGAAAAATAATTATAGCAGCTCTTTTGGTGGTGGCAAAAAATTAGAAACTGAAGAGATACCTATAAATTGCAGAATAGCTAAATACATTGTGGCATGTGATTATGATGGAATACTATTGTACTATAAGAAAAGATGAGCAGAATGATTTCAGAAAAACCTAGTAAGACTTATATTAACTGATGTTCATATATGAAGTGAGCAGAGCTAGAAGATCATTGTATGCAGTAACAACAAGGATGTTCAACTGCGGATGACTTAGCTATTCTCAGCAATACAATACCATAAGATAAGTCTGAACGTAAGAAAGTAATTGTAAGGAATGTGAATGTATGATTGTGATCACATACAATAACATAGATAATGCTGAAGCAATTATTATGAAAAATGCTATCCAACTTCAGAGAAAGAACTGATGGAGTCTGAATAGCATTTAAAACATATTAAAAAAAAAACTACCAACCACAACTTACCTTCTGACTTAGAATCAATATTAAGTATCAGTTCCAAGATAAAAGAATAGTAAGGGCTAGGCAACTGGCATGAAGTTACTTGCCCAAGGTCAAATATCTAGGAAATGTCTGAGGCCACATATGAACCCAGGATCTCCCATCACCAGACTGGCTGTCTGGCCACTGAATCACATAACTGCTTCCCAAGGCATACTTTTTAAACTTTATTATTCTTTGTTTTTTGTCTGTGTTCTCTTGCAACATGGCTAATCTGGAAAGGTTTTGCATGGCTACACATGCATAATCTAGATCAAAGTGCTTTCTTAAGGACAAAGTACAAAAAGAAAGGAAGAATTTGGGATTCAAAATTATTAAAAATTGATGTTAAATTTGTTTTTACATGCAATTAAAAAATTTGATAAAAACATTCTTAAAAAGGGGCAGCTGGGTAGCTCAGTGGAGTGAGAATCAGGCCTAGAGACAGGAGGTTCTAGGTTCAAACCCGGCCTCAGCCACTTCCCAGCTGTGTGACCCTGGGCAAGTCACTTGACCCCCATTGCCCACCCTTACCAATCTTCCACCTATGAGACAATACACCAAAGTACAAGGGTTTAAAAAAACATTCTTAAAAGAAGGAAAAGGAGGCTATTACAACGTTCTAGATATGATGCACCATAGTTCCAGGGTAGAGAAGGATGTAAAAAGGGTAGAATTAACAGAAAATGGCAACATATTTGATATGAATGGATGAGAACTTGAGAAGTTGAAAATGACGAGGCTGTAAGTCTGAGTGACTGGGAGGAAGGTGGTACTCTCAGTAGCAATTGGGAAGTTTAAAAGAAGGAAGACTTTGGGAAGAAAGATAATGAGTTCAGTTTTAGACGTCCTGAGCTTAAGCTGGCTATGAGACATCCAGTTTGAGATAGCTTATAAGCAACTGGAGATATAAGATTTAAGTTAGATAAATAAAATGAGAACTATATTCATAGAAATGATAATTGAATCTATAGACACTGATAAGATAATTAAACAACATAGTATAGAGGAGAAAAGAAGAGGGACCAGAATTTAGCTTGAGAGACAACTTTAATTAGTAGGTATGGCATGAACGAAGATTCAACAATGGGCACTGAGAATGAAAATTCAGGTAGATAGGAGGACTTGGAGAGAGCTGTGCCACAAAACCCTATTGAGAAGAGAGTATTAAGGATAAGGATAATGATTAAAGCTTACAAGGAGCTCTAGAAAAGTGAAGATTAAGAAAAAGACCATTTTATTTGGTAATATGGAAATCAAAGGTAACTTTGAAGAGAAGAATTGAATATTGAGGTCAGAAACTAGACTGCAAAGGTTGGATCAATTCACAACTCCACCAGCAGTGCATTAATGTCCCAATTTTGCCACATCCCCTCCAATATTCATTACTTTCCTTTGCTGTCATTTTAGCCAATCTGCTAGGTGTGAGCTGGTACCTCAGAGTTGTTTTAATTTGAGTTTCTGCCCATCAATTGGGGTATGGCTGAAAAAACTGTGGTATCGGTTGGTGATGGAATACTATTGTGCTCAAAGGAATAATGAACTGGAGGAATTCCATGTGAACTGGAATGACCTCCAGGAATTGATGCAGAGTGAACGGAGCAGAACCAAGAGAACACTGTTCACAGAGACAGATACACTGTGGTAAAATTGAATATAATAGACTTCTCTAATAGCAACAATGCAATGATTTAGGACAACTCTGAGGGAATTATGAGAAAGAATGCTATTCACATTCAGAGGAAGAACTGTGGAAGTAGAAACACGGAAAAAAAAGAACTGCTTGATCACACGGGTGGATGGGGATATAATTAGGGAAATTGACTCAAAGTGAACACCCTAATGCAAATATCAATAATATGAAAATTGGTCTTGATCAATAACATATGTAAAACCCAGTGGAATTGTGTGTGGGCTATGGGAGGGGCTGGGGAGAATGAAGGGATAGAACAAAAATCCTATAACCATGGAGAAATATTATAAATTAATAAATTTAATAAAAATTAAAAAATTAAAAAATAGCTGAATCTTAAAAAAAGGAAAGTATTTAAAAAGGTTGCCATGTTGAAGGGAGGGTCAAGTTAAGATTATCTAGTGGACACAGACAACTCTGTTTAGTGTTTTTCTCCAGGTTTAGAAGCTCTTGTATAGGAATGAAGGCAATTAGGAATAAAAGGAATAAATGATTATGGGAGTAAACCAAGAGTGTGTCTTGGCAGAGAAAGTTGTGTTATAGGATAAGGTGGTAAAGAATCTCAAGAAAAAAGGATAATGTGGAGTTGAACTGTTGTTTCACTAAGAGTTAGAAGGAGAAGTATCACCAGTGCAAGGGTGATAGCTTGGGAAAGAACTGAGGTATTGAGGGACTACAGGTCATGGTGAGGTCAAAGAACATGATTAGAGAACTCTAAGGCAGATGGAATGATAGAATAATAATATATTATGATCAAATAAAGAAATTTTAGAGTTCTCGAAGGAAGTGGAACACTTCTAGGTAATAGCAAGATCAAGGATATGTTCGTCTCTATGTGCTGGATACAGCAACATTTGTATTAAATAGAAGTATTTATATGAAATGATAGGACACCCAAGAATCCCCAGATCACCTAGGGAAACACAACACAGGCTTTGAAAACCATTTGGCGTACTGAGTTCCAATCTAACTGTTTAGACCATGGACAATCCATTTGATACTCTCCTTCCCCTCCCCCCATTTTCTTTTCATACGACATCATGACAAAAAATGTTTGATTATTATTTTTCCTTTAAATTAAATGGTGCTTTTGGCATCATATAGCCATAGTCTAACTACTTTGTTAGTTATTATTTCACCTCATCAGGCCTTAGTTTCCTCACTTAAAAAATTAGAATGCTGAAGAAGTTGATGTCTAAGGTTCCTTTCATCTCTAATATCCCATGATTCTATATAACATACCTAATTAGCTAATTCCAGGCTTCACTGATATTCTAAAATTACAATGGCAAAGTACACAAGATCAGAAAGCTACATGTTTTTGCTTTGAATATGTTGTTCTATTAATGTAAACACACAAAACTGATGCATTAACACACTCTACCCGACTTTTTCTCTTGCAAATATTATATAAATTAATAAAAATGAGACTCAGGGGAAGCACAATTCCAATTTACTTAAAAGCTGGATGTTCTGGGACATCAGATTGAAGTCGTCTTGGCTTTAAAACAGGATCCCCAGTGGATCCTTTGAAATGATCATTCGAATGTTCAAAGGAACAGCAAACTCTAATGTAGATTTTCAGTAACATTCAATCTTTCTCCCTTCCTCAATAAATAGGATTAAACTGATAAAAAGAAAGAATTTGGAGACACTTCAAAATTGCATTGAGTCCAATGAATAATCGGCTTACTGCTACATTAAAACCAGTAAGGCTTAGAAGCACTATTATCATCAGTCAGATCCAGTGGAGTTACAATCAGACATGACTCTCAAACATTAATAAATGAAAATGAAAGGATAAAAATTATTAAGCATTATGCTGAGTGCTGGGGATAGAAATACATACTTCTAAAGGTCCCTAATCTCAGTAAATTCACATTCTAAAAGTAGACATCACATATGGGGGTGATTCACCTCCAAGTTATATGAAAAGGACCAGTGGTCCTTAGAGTGTACAAGTAAAGCATCTTCTTCATTTCCATCTCCTTTAGTAAAACCACATAAGTTCCTAGTGTTGATCCATGTCATGGTGTCAAGGTTTTGGGCATTAAGGTTTTTCTTTTTTGAGTCTTTAGTAGTTATGACTGCTGAGATAGAGACTGTGGCACCTGCAGAGGCAGTTGTGAGTCCCATCTCCAAAAAGGTTGCCTCCCAGGATAATTTCACGGAGGGAAATAGAGACAGTGGTAGGGGTGTGTGGGTCACTGCTCCTCAGGGACCTTATGCCTACCTGCCCTATAGTGGCAATTGGTTGGCAGTGAGTGTTGATAGAAAGGATGGCAGACTCTTTCTCCACAAAGATTGCTCCCCTGTGTGATGACTCTGGGAGTGTATCTAAAATATTTCTATTGTGTCCATCAGTTATATTCCACTGGGGTTATTTTGCATTTACAGTGTCAAAGTTACCACTATTTAGTTTACTAAATCCTAAAGTATTTAAGTATCTAACATATAAAAAAATCTTTTGAGGGACTGTGTAAAGTGAATTCCACAGATGAATTTACTGACCAGTTAGAACTTATTATCAGAAGGATGCAATGTTTGAATCTGACAACTGACAGGTAATAACATATGCTCTCATATTTTTATGATGGCAAGATAAGTAAAGTGTTTTCTTTATGATAGCCTTATTAAAAGAGTACAGGTATCATCCCTTTTTTCAGATAATAAAAGTGGGACTCGGGAAGAAGTTAAGTAGCCTTTTCATAGCTACAAATCTAAGAAACTGAGATAGATTTGAGCCAAAGTTCAGCACGTTGTCCACTACACCAAACTGCTTCTTTGCCCCTTCATTTAATACATCAATCATATTTATTGAGGGGTCGGTAGGTGGTGCAGTGGATAGAGCATTGGGCCTGGAGTGAGAAAAACCTGAGTTCAAACCTAGCCTCCGAACACTTTTTAACTGTCTGTGACCCTGGACAAGTCCTCTAATATCTATTTGTCTCAAAGGAAATGTTGACTCATGCTAGTATATTTGCCAAGAAAACCCCATGGACAGTACTGGTATGCCATAGATCATGGAGTCACAGAAAGTCATGCACAACTGAACAACCAGAAAAGAAAGAATAATTTTTCACAAATATTCTATGTATAAACATCCTGCTCCTTGGCAAAGTCTGGGGTCCACTGTGTTAAAAATATGTTAAGGATCTCTCGGAAGAACGAGAACAAAAAACAAAAGTAGTGAGATATATGTTTGGAGACCCATATGGTGAATGGGTGACTCACAAATCTTAGTTATTAGAAGTTCTTTTACTTTTCATAAACTATAAAGTTTGCCTTAGGCATAATTCTCTCCAAGGGTTGATACCTTTGTATAGGTTTTTTTAATACCTGATATCTCAAGGCTACCAGTGAAATAGTCTGTCCACCTATCATCTCTCACCTTTTTACCTAACTAGCCCATCTTTTTTCCCTATATTTGTCTGATGACATTTTTTTACCCTAATTCTTTCTCAGGGTCTTTTTTGTTATATATATATATATATATAACAAATATGTGTGTGTGTGTATATATATATATATACACACACACACATATATATATATTGTGTGTGTGTATATATATATGTGTGTGTGTGTAATATACCTGCTTGTTGCACCCTTCTTTGCCCTCCATGTGATTGTGCTGACATTTTTTATATCATCTGTATTTCACTTACAATGTATCTTCCCGGAGAGCCATCCCTTATAATAAAGTATAAAGAAAAGGCAGAAAAAAATTCCACAAAACTAAACA
>NC_058132.1:190723090-190732223 GCF_016433145.1 Gracilinanus agilis | reverse complement strand
TATATATAACAAATGTGTGTGTGTGTATATATATATATATATATACACACACACACATATATATATATTGTGTGTGTGTATATATATATGTGTGTGTGTGTAATATACCTGCTTGTTGCACCCTTCTTTGCCCTCCATGTGATTGTGCTGACATTTTTTATATCATCTGTATTTCACTTACAATGTATCTTCCCGGAGAGCCATCCCTTATAATAAAGTATAAAGAAAAGGCAGAAAAAAATTCCACAAAACTAAACATGATTAAAAGCATCTGATGTTATAGGTAATATCCTACACTTATGACATAGCACTTCGGCAAAAGAATGGGGGAGTTGTTATATCTTTTTTTGGGAGCCAAGCTTAGGGATTATAATTTAAGCATTTAATTTTGATTAGATTAAGTTTGGGAAATTCTCCCTCCTCATCTTTACCTCTAGGCTTCTGTGGACTCCTTGTAGGCTTTTTTTTAAGTTCTGCTTTTTTGAGCCCTCCCCTCCCCTTCTCTATTATGTGGCTTTATGTGACACAGTGGACATAATACTTTAAAGTAATACCTTCCTAAATAATTCACAATCTCACACACCACAGCAACTTTTCTAACTGTCTTCTTCTCTCCTAAAACCTCCCAATTGCATATCTTCTTTCTACACTCTCAGCTGAGAAACTTGTCTCTTATTTCACAGAAAAAACTGAGGCCATTTGCCAAGAGCTTCCTCTTCTCCCCTTCTTTTCTCATATCACTCAGATGCCTTCCACCTCTCTTTCTGCTTTTATTACATTTCACCTGAATAGAAGGCCCTTCTCTTTGCCAAGACAAACCCCTCTACAAGCACAAGTGATCTCAATCTACTCAATCTTCTCTAGAAGCTCTCTATCATTCTTATTCTCTCACACATCTTCAACCTGTTCCATGTCCATGTCTCCTTCTTCAAGAAACCCTCAGTTGATACATCCATCCCTACTGCCTGTCTTCTCATGTTTCTCTTCCCTTTTGTGGCTAAGCTTGAGAAGGTGATCCATGAAAAAGTATGTGTGCTTCCTTTCCTCTCACTCTTTTAACTCTTTACAGTCTGGTTTCTAACGTAATCAGGCAACTAAAACTGCTCTCTAAAGTTATTAACGTGCTCTTAAAAATCTGATTTAATGATGGTCTTTCCTTAATCCTCAGCCTCATTAGCCTCTCTGCAGTCTTTGACAATCAGTCACCTATTTCTCCTTGATTCTTGTTCTCTCCAGATTTTCAGGGCACTACTCTCTCTTGATTCTCCTCTTAACTGTTTGAGCACTACTTCTCAATTGCCATAGTTAGATGTTTACCTGAGTCATGCCAGCAGTGGATGTCCTACTAGTCTCTTTCCTGGACCTCTATCTCTTTCTCCTCCATACTATATTATCCTCTCCTTACTGTACTAAATTTTCTCTATTCTGTTTCACTTGGTGATTTCATCAGCCCCCATGGGATCAATAATCATCTGGTGAAGATTCTGAAATCTCCTTATCCATCCTAACTTTTCTCCTGGCATATTAATTGGATTTCCAGTAGACATCTTACTCTGAGTAGGTTCAAAACTGACTTCATTATCTTTCCCTCTAAACCTTACTCACTTTCCAAATTTCATGATTACTGGGTAGATACCACCACCCTCCCAGTCACCCAGGCACCAAGGCTCCCAACCTAGGTGTCATCCTCAACTCCTCACTCTCTCACTTCTCGTATATAATCTGTTGCCAAACTATACATGTAGTTTTTAATCTTCTTAACCTATCTCCTTTATGCCCCTTTCTTTGTTCTTACAATGTCACCTCCTGGGTAGAGGTCCTAATGATCTCATTCTTGGACAATTTAATAGGCTGTGGATTAGTCAACCTCCCACAAATCTCTGTCTATTCCAGTCCATCATCCTCTCAGATGTTAAAGTGATTTTCCTAAATTAGGGGTCTGAACATGTCCACTCTCATTCAATAATCCCTAAGGGCTCCATACTCCCTCTAGGATTAAATATAAAATCCCTTCATGTTCAAAATCCTTCATAACTTGCTCCCTTCATCTTTCTACATGTATACACATTTTACCTCAACCCTTCCTTCCCCACTTAGTCTTTGATCCAGTTATATTGGACTTCTTGTTCCTCTAACAAGATATTCCATCTCCTGACTCCTTGCATTTTCACTGGCCGTTCCTAACTGCTTCGAGTGTCCTCCCCATTTTACTCTGCCTCCTGACTTCCTTGGGTTCTTTCAGATTCTGGCTAAAATTCCAACTCCTATACAAGGCCTTTCCTGGCCCCACTTAATTTTAGTCAGTTTCCTCTGTGATAACCTCCAATTTTTCTTGTATATAGCTTGTTTATATGTAGTTGTCTGTTGAGCTCCCATTAGATTGTGAGCTCCTTGAGGACAGGAATTTTTTTAGTTTTATTTGCTACTCTAATATTTAGCACAATATCTGGCACATAGTAGGTACTTAATAAATGTTTTTTTACTTGTTTCTTATCTATGAAACTTATCTATGAAAACTTGCAAATTTTCTCTCTTGGCATCTAGTGTCAGGAAATTCTTTTTACATCTAACCTAAACCCTTCATGTTTCATTTTAAAACTGTTTACTCTTGTCCTCAATGGAAAATAGAAACTACTGATTTTTTAAAAATCTCTAAAAATAAAGAAACTTAACTGCTGTAGCCTTGGAGACTGTGATTGTCACTTCAGGCTGTGTATTCTCCAGGCTAAATAATTCCCTCTATTTTCCAATAAATGGAAAGAGTAAAACTTAATTGTAAAAGTAGGCCTTTTCTCTTCCAAAGTTTATAGGTAAAGAGGCATTTCCAGAGGTTAATTGGTATCAAACACGTAGGTGATTTTCACCTGCAGATCCTTAAGAGGTGGGCTCTTGTGTTTTTGAAGGAGGCAGCAGTTAAGACACATTGATAGAAGGATGTGGGCTTGAAGTTATAATTAGTGAGTGCCATCAGTTCTGCCTCCACACTAATATGTCAGAGATTAGGGAATAATTAAAGGAAACCATGCACCAGGTCCCATCAGACCCAAGACAAATTATTAACCCCAGATCATGGAGGTGGAATCCCAGGAGCCGGGTACCTGAGGACAGGAGCTTGCCTCTGCGTTTTGTGGCATTCACCTTGCCAGTGTTTCAAAAACTTTTATTTGGTTCCCCAGGCTAAGGATACAGGTAATTGCTCCTTCAGGTCAGGAATTATGGTTTTGACTTCCTTTATGCTGGTCCAGTGTATCTCTGTCCAAGCTCTGTATGCTATAAAGTTCAACAAACATCCATTGCCCAAGTGAAAAGTCATTTTGGCACTATTGGCCTTTGGAGAATGTCCTAGGCTCTTATGTATAATTCTGAGGAGCAGAGTTTAAGAAATCCTTCAACTCTTGACTCCAGAAAGGACTAAAGAGAAAGAAAGGGAAACAGTGTGGAACAGCTAGGTGACTCAATGGCTAAAGAGCCGGACTTGGAGATGGGAGATGCAAAACTGTTCTCAGACACTTAACTGTGTGGCTCTGTGCAAGTTGCTTAATTCTTATTGCTTAGCCATGACTGTTGTTCTGCCTTCAAAGGTATTGGTACTGATTCTAAGATGGAAGGTAATGGTTTGAAAAAGTAAGATAAAAGGGTGGTAGTGGTAGCAGTCATAGTAGTAGTTGTAGTTGTTGTTGTTAGCTATGTTGGGTAAAAAATCAAATCAAAAAAGGAATTGGACCTCTTTTTAGTATGGATCCAAATATGATAATGAATAACAGTGAGACAGATGAACCATTCAACTCTAATTTTTTCAATTTTTTTTCATCCCAGGAGAATAACTTTGGAATCTGACAGATAGAACAAAAATGTTTAGTAGACAGTTGGTAGCAAAGATCAATAAAGAGATGGTAAGGCAAAACTTTGCTGCTTTTAATGAGTTCAAGCCTCTGCCTGCTGATAAATTATATATTATGTTAATGACAATTACTGTGCTGTCAGTTACTTTAAAAATCATGGTGAATAGGGAAGTGCTGATTACTTGATTGATGTATACTCTTTTTCAGTCCCATTTAGAAGATGCTATGCCCCACTCTTCCAGGTACCAATTACCACTCAGAAGTTCCAACCCTCCCCTTCCCCACCATCCCCTGTAGGATGAATGGCTTTTTCAAGCAACAAATCCCAGTATAATGTCTCCATCTCCCTTCACCAAAGAACTCTCTTCATCTATAATAGGAAGAAACATCCGTATAATTGTTCCCTATCACTAAAGCAAAGCTTCCCTCCTCCACACTTCTTTTTAATCCTTCCCTCTCCTCACTATTCTCTTGCAGGGTCTTCTCTTTCTGAGAAGAATCCTTCCACAATGGTTACCTTCTCTTTATTGCTAGCCCTTGATTTTACTGGGCACATCACATTCCTTTTTATCCCCCTACTCCCCTCCCTCATTTCATGCACTTTTGCATTTTTCAGTGTAGTCACACAAAATATAATGATTTACCTGTTGTTAGGGTGTGGTAGGATTCCTTCCCAAAAATTCTCTGCCCACCTCTGCACTATTGTCTCTACCTGACGTCTGCTTACAGCCCTGTTTCTTTGAGTACATTCAGAACAAAGTCTCTTACTGGTCTCTCTGCTCTTGCTCACTTTGCTATTGCTGTCTTTGCCTGATGCATTTGCTCACTGTTGTCTGATATATTCAAAAGGCAAATAATCTTTTGAGGTCAGGTTTTCCTTTTAGGAATTTTTCAAACAATTCTATTGTTGAATATCCAATTCTTTTCATTTATGGTTAACCTCAGATTTGTAGGATAGGTCACCCTGGGCTACATCCTCAGGTCCATTGCTCTTTAGATCAATTTATTCCATTTCCCCCTGAATTTTCTGGTGGTTTATTCAAATTTTTATTCAAATTTCTTTTCCTTTGCTTCTGAAAGTCTTTCTCCTGCTGTCTTGCAGAATGCTTTTTTGTTTGTTTTTGAATTGAATTGTTAAATTTAACCACTATGTGTCTTGGATTTTTTTTTCTTTTTGGAAGAAATCTATGGATTATATTATTTGGATTTCATTTTCCAGGTTCAAAAGTTCTGAACAGTTTCTGTCCTGCCTCGTGGTATTCAGATGTTTTGGCTTGTCTTGTTCTTGTGGAAGACCTCTCATCCTTAAGGTTTTCTCTCTGCAGCCTGTGGTCTAGATTGGCAAGTATTGCTTGGAGAGTAAGCATATATATTTTTTAACTTATTGGGTTTTTTTTCTTCTTTTCTTATAGAGCGTCCTTTGCTTCTATGAATTCTATGAATTTTTATTCCCAATAAATTAATCTCCTATTTTTTTGGTCAGACTTGGCCATTGCAAGTTTAAATTTTTCCATTCCACCAATTATTTTTTGCTGTGCATGTTATAAATTCTCTTCTCATTATTCTCATTTCTCTTTTAAACCACTCAGGAATATCATCTTGTAGTTCTTTGTTCTCTTCCAATTCTATAGGCTCTTCTATCTCATCCAATGTTGGATTGTTTTCCTTTGCTTTCCAGAATTTATTCATTTGATAACTGAATTAATTTACTCCATGTAGAGACCATATTTCCTTCTACTATTAATACTTTCCTTCTTGCTTTACTTGTTTATATTAGAAGTCTTGGGATTTTATTCTCCCTGAAATTTATTATTTCCCCCTAATTTTTTCCTCTTTGCTTTCTGATTTTGTCTTCTCTGTTGGTGGTTTCTTTGTGGGCTGGGTCTCAAAATGTCTTCGACTCCTCCCATGCTGGGTGAATCCAGGTTCACTAATCTAGGCCTTCTCTACCAGACTTTTAGGTGGACAGAATGGGTCTCAGATGAATGGGAGGCTTTTCCTCCATTCTGTTGCTGAGAATGATTTCAGTCATCATTTGGAGTTTGGATCTCTGAGTTTGGATGGAGGGACAGAATGGGGATGAACCCTATTTTCAACCCAGATATGTATCCTGGCCATTTCCCTCTGTTCCTCTGCTCCCTTGAAGAATTATGCAGCATACAATGCTACTATCAAACTGTTATAACTAAAGGCTGGATCTTTACAGTACTGGAAAGTGAAAGGAGAGACCAGTATATATGGTTGAGTTTTGTTTCAAGCCATTGGGTAGAGTCCTTGAGTCAGATAGCATAGTCTCACTTCTGGGAGTGTGGTGGGTGCTAAGAGGGAGTGCTGAGGGAGCTCAAGATAGGCATCACTTAATGCTGTTTTTCACAAAAAAAATCTTCTTTTGGGCCATAAGTGTACTAGACCATGGAGACAGCTGACATTTCTTTATCTTTGGTTCATAATTTCTGTTTATAAGAGGTTTAAGAGGTCACAAGCATCAGAGAAAATGTCTAGCTCTCTGTCATGTTAGCCATACGACCCTATTCAATAACTTAAAAAACTGTGACCTTTCATCAAATGAGTCACGTGATCATCTTCCTTCAAATTTTGTCAAGCTAGAGCTAACTTAGGCTACATTGAGAGAAGCCATTTATCGAACAAAAGAGATGACAATTCCATTGCTCATAGCTTGGTAAGGCTATATATTGGTATTGGGTTCATTTCTAGATAATCTATTTTAAGAAGAACAAATATGCTGAAGAATGTCCTCAAGACAATGACGAGGCTGGTGAGAATATTAGAAACTCAACTTTTAAATGATTATTTGAAAGAGCTCAGAAATATTTAGTCTAAAGTAGAGGAGGCTCAGAAGAGCCATGATAATTGATTTTGAGAGGCTGACATGAGGAAAAAAGGATTACAACTTGTTTTCCTTGTTCTTAGAGGGAAGAACTAAGAATAATGGGTAGAAGTTGGGAAAGGTAGATTTAGATTCAATATAACCGGTCACTAAGCATTTATGAAATATTATGTCAAGTACTATGCTAAATACGAGGGATATAAGAGTTTAAAACTTATTTCTGTCTTCAAGGAGTTTACATTCTAATGGAAGATATATATATATATATAATTAGGTACATAGAAGCTATATACAGTGTAAATGGTAATAAAAGCCAGAGGAACCTCGGGAAAAGCCCTCCTGAAGAAAATAGGATTTGAGCTAAATATTAAAGGAAGCCAGAGAATCTCAGAGGAAGAAGTGAGGGCATAGAGCCTTTTCAGCTCGGCATCAACTAGTACAAAGATTCAGCTGTCAAAAGAAGCGTCCTGTGCAAGGAACATCAAGTAGGGCAGTGTAACTTGACTATAGAGTGTGAGAAGTGGTATTTGGGGAGAATTAAAGGTTAAGAAGAATGGTTAGGAAGCAAAAAAATTTTCCTAACAATTAGGATTTTCTAAAAGTGGAACAAATAAATTAATTTGCTTCTCTAAGCTTTCATTCCTCTATCTTTAAAATGGGGATAATAACATTTACCATATATCATCATTATGAGGTCCAGATAAAATAATATATAACAAACACTAAACAAATTTCAATTATTCGTATTCCATATTAAAATTTTATCACAAATATGATTTGGCCTCTAAAAGTTCTAATATCCCAAGAAGAAATGCTTTTATTAAAACCATTTTAGAAATTCTTTTCTCATTGTGCAGCCCAGGTACAGGGAATAACTTTATGCCACACTATGAAATGATTTTCTTGGTCAATGCATAAGTTTGTCTTATTATTTGAAAGGTTATTTTTGTTATTTCTTTTGTTCTTTAAAACTATTCATCACAGCCCTTGAATTATAATCATGTGTATAAAAGGAGTTTTAAAGGTACTTCCTTGTATCACAAAAAAGGCACTCACTAAAAAGAATGAGAAAGTATTTAGTCATTCAATTGGTGTTTTTTTTAGCCTCTCTTATTAGCCAACAAAAATTAATCTTAAGTAATCACTTCATGATTATACAAAAGGTTGGGAAATATGAATCACAGAATCATATGATGTTTTAAATTGAATGGAACTTTATACATGAGAGAATTGAGGATCTGGGGTAGGATGTAAGTAATTTGACCAAGGTAACACCAGTAAAAGTTCAGGGGATAATGGGTTCTGACACCAATTAATACATTCCCCCATTGACTTGAGAAGCAGCTTAGCCAGAAACACCCTTTGGAATGTCAGATTACTTCACACTTATTCAAGTCACTTGGTAATACTCAGCATATTTCACTTAATGTCCTCATAGTCAAAGGAATTTTGTTTCTAGTAGTGCTGTCCAAGCAATAATACTTAAAAAGAAAAATATACAAGATTCTATTTGCAAAATATCAATGTGGGACAATATTGTTTTTTTTGTTTCTTTTTTTTTAAATGTTTCTTTAGAATATTTTCCCATGGTTACATGATTCATGATCCCCTGTCCCCGTTTTCTCCTCCCTCCTCCCAAAGCTAACAAGCAGTTCCCCTGGGCTATACATGTATCATTGTTCAAAACTTATTTCCATGTTATTCATATTTGCAGTAGAGTGATTCTTTAACATCAAAACCCTAATCACATCCCTATCACACTATGAGGTCGATCATATATTTTTCTAATGCATTTCTGGTTCTACAGTTTTTCCTCTGAGTGTGGATAGCGTTCTTTCTCCTGAATTACTCTGGATTGTCCTGGGTCACTGCATTGCTACTGGTAGAAAAGTCCATTACGTTCAATTGTGCCATAATGTATTATATCAGTATCTGTATACAATGTTCTGGTTCTGCTCCTTTCATTATGCAACAATTCCTGGAGGTTGTTCAAGTTCACATGAAATTCCTCCAGTTCTTTATTCCTTTCAGCACAATAATATTCCATCACCAACAGATACCACAACTTGTTCAGGCATTCCCCAATCAATGGACAACCCATCATTTTCAAGTTTTTTGCCACCACAAAGAGTGCAGCTATGAATATTTTTATATGAGTATTTTTCCTTATTATCTTTTTGGGGTACAAACCCAGCAGTGCTATGGCTGGATCAAAGGGAAGGCAGTCTTTTAACACCCTTTGTGCATAGTTCCAAATTGCCCTCCAGAATGGTTGGACCAATTCACAACTCCACCAGAAGTGTATTAGGGGACAATATTCTTAAACAAATAAGAAACTGACTTTGGATTTTCTCCCCTTAAAGCTCCCGTCCTTCCTTCCTTCCTTCCTTCCTTCCTTCCTTCCTTCCTTCCTTCCTTCCTTCCTTCCTTCCTTCCTTCCTTC
>NC_058132.1:190625883-190720434 GCF_016433145.1 Gracilinanus agilis | reverse complement strand
CTTTTTCATCATGAACCCCTTGGAGTTGTCCTGGATGCTTGTATTGTTGATATTAGTTTTCATTCACAGCTAATCAACATATAGTATTGCTGTTATCATGTACAAACTTCTCCTGTTTCTTCTCACTTAACTTTGCATCACTTCATGGTTTTTTTTGTTGTTTTTAACTCATCTTTTTCATTATTTCTTATGGTACAATAGTATACCATTATAATCATATACCACACCTTGTTCAGCCATTCCTGAATCAATGGACATCAATTCAGTTGCCAATTCACAAAAAGGACTGCTATAAATATTTCTGTACATATATATATATATATATATATATATATATATATACCTTTTTCCTATTTTTTTTATCTCTTTGGAATATAGACCTGGTAATGCTGGATCAAAGAGTATGCATAGCTTTATGGCCCTTTGGGCATGGTTCCAAATTGTTCTCCAGAATGGTTCTATCAGTTCACAACTTCACCCATAGTGTATGAGCATACCAGTTTTCTCACATCTCCTCCAACATTTTTTAAATTCTATTTTGTCATATTACCCAGTATGATAGGTATGAGTTATTTTAATCTTCATTTCTCTAATAGTGATTTGTAGCACGTTTAAAGATAGTTTTAATTTCTTCATTTGATTGCCTCACCATTTGCCAATTGGAGAATAGTTTGTATTCTTGTAAATCTGATTTAATTTTCTGTATATTCAAGGACTGAGGCCTTTGTCAGAGATACTTGCTATAAAACTTCCCTGCCCCCAATTTGTTGTTTTCCTTCTAATTTTGATTGCAATTGGTTTTGCTTGTGCAAACCATTTTTAATATAATGTAGTCAAGTTACCTATTTCACATCTCATAATATTCTCTATGTCTTATTTGGTCCTAAAATTCTTCCCTTTTCCATAGGTTCTGACAAATAAACTATTTTGTGCTCTCTTAATTTGTTCATGGCATCTTCTTTTACTTCTAAATCATGTGTCTATTTTGACTTTATGTTGGTATTCAATGTGAGATGCATGTCTATGACTAGTTTCTGCCAAACTGCTTCCAATTTACCCAGCTATTTTTGTCAAAGGTGAGTTCTTACCCCCAAACCTTGGATCTTTGCATTTATAAAATACTAGATTAGTATGGTCATTTACTACTGTATATTAGATACTTAATTGATTCCATTTATCCACCCATCTATTTCTTGGCCAAGACAAGATTGTTTTGATAGTTGCTGCTTTATGATGCAGTTTGAGTTCTGGTATAATTAACTAGGTCACCTTCCTTCATATCTATTTTTTTTAATTAATTACCTTGATATTCTTGGCCTTTTGTTCTATCAGAAAATTTTTTTCAATATTTTTTCTAGTTCTATGGAATAATTTTTGGGTAGTTTGGTATGACACTGAATAGGTAAATTAATATAGGTTGAAGTGTCATTTTTATTATATTGACTTGGCCTTCTGATGAGCAATTAATGTTTTCCCAATTATTTTTATCTGACTTTTTTGGACAGAAAGTGTTTTGTATTTGTATTCATTTGGTTCTTAGATTTTTCTATGTAGGTAGACCCCCAGATATTTTGTACTGTCTACAGTTATTTTAAATGAAATTTCTCTTTCTATCTCTTTGTAGTATAAAGAAATAATGATAACTTATGTGGGTCTATTTTCTTTACCTTTACTAAAATTATTAATTTTTATTTTTTCAGTTAATGCTCTAAATATACTATCATATCATCTGCAAAAAGTGATAGCTTTAGGCCAGAGCAAGGCATACACCTCCACCCCACATCTACTGTCACAGGTTTGAAACCCAACCTTCTTATCCTGAGATCTTGCCTGGGCAAATAGTGGTACAAGCCAACCCACAGAGAAGTCCAGAGTCCCAGCCCAAAGCAGTCTGGGTTGAAGTGGGCTGATCCTTGTGAACACAGAGCAAAGCCAAGAATCTCAGTCTGGACTTGGGATGAGGACATAGTTTATACTTTGGGGTGAGGAAACAGTTCCCTGGGCCCCTTCCTCCCTCCCCCATTTTTTTGCTCAAAATTAAGGGTGGAGTTACTGGACAGGGCAATAAAGGGTATGCCTGATTGGATCAAGTACACAGTGAGACCAAAAAATTGAGCCTAATCCTGGGGCTAGAATTGGATCAGCCCCTGTTCTGAAGTTCAGAGTGAGATCAAAAGCTTATGCCCAAGCCCAAGCCAAGTCCTTAAGCCATTAGCATCTTAAGGGTCAGTTGAATCAGCAAAGGGAGGGAGCTCTCAGAGCTCTCAGCCCTCAGACTATCACATCATCCCAAAAGACTATTTATAATTAGATAGGAAAAATGAGCAAACAACAAAAAATGCACCTGATGCTAAAGAATTTTTATGGAAATAAAGAGCAAGGTACAGACACATAAGGAAACAATGAAAGCAAAGGAAACGCATTCAAAATCCAAAAGAAAAATTTGGATTGGACACAGATTCTGGAGGAGCTCAAAAAAAGACTTCAAAAACCAATTAAGACAGACAGAAGAAAAGTGGGGAAGAGAAATGAAAGTGATGCAAGAAGAAATGAGCCAATTGAAAAAAGGAGAACCAAAAACTGACAGAGGAAAATCAGGACTTAAAAACCAGAATTGACCATCTAGAAACTAATTATTTTATGAGAAATCAAGAAACAATAAAGTAGAAACAAAGAAATGAAAAAAAAACAGAGGAAAACATGAAATATCTTATTGAAAAAGTTATAGCTTTACTTTCTCATTGACTATTCTTTTTCAATTTCTTCTTTATTTCTTATTGCTACAGCTACTATTTCTAGTACAATATTGAAAATAGTGGTGATAATGGCCATCCTTGCTTCATTCTTAATCTTTTTTGGAAGGCTTTTAGCTTATCCAAATTATAGATAATGCTTGTTGATGGCTTTAGATAGGTTACATATATATATATATATGCAAATATATTAAAAGGAATATTTCATTTATTCTAATATTCTTTAGAGTTTTTAATAAGAATGAATGTTGTATTTTGTCAAAAACTTTTTCTGTGCCTATTGAGATAATCATATAATTTATGTTGGTTTTATTATTGCTATGGTCAATTATGCTGATAGTTTTCTTAATATTAAGCCAGCTCTACATTCCTAGTATAAAGCCCATCAAGTCATATTGCATGATTCTTATGATATATTACTATAATCTCCTAGCTAGTATTTTATTTAATTTTTTGCATCAATATTCATTAGGGAGATTTATTTAACAAAAGCAGAATTATGGTACTTTGTCTGCAGAATAGCCAGAAGGCCAGTGTTCTTGGATCAAAGAGAGCATGTTGTGGATTAAAGTATAAAAAAAAAATAGGAGGGGGCTAGATTATGAAGAATTTTAGATGGCAAAAAGAACATTTTTATTTGATTCCAAAGGCATTAGGGAGCCCCTGGTGTTATTGGGTAGGAGGGATGACATGGTGGTACCTGAACTTAAGGAAGATCACCTTAGTGACTGAATGGAGGATAGATGTGAGTAGGGAGAAGCTTGAGGCAGACAGACTCATCATGTAGGCCTTCACTAGAGTGGGGGAAATGTCAGAGAAGAGAAGGGGGTGTATTCAAGAGAGTTGTAAAGGTGAAATCAATAATCATTCACAACAGATCTGATACGGAGGGACATGAGAGATAGTGAGGAATCCAGCATGACTCTTAGATTGTGAGCCTGACGAACTGGGACGATGATATTGTCTTTTATAGGTCCTCCAAGGTGGTGACCTTTGCTTTGAGCCTTTGGAGTTCTTCAGAAGTTGAAGAGACTCAGAGAATTTACAACAAACTTCCAATTTAGCAGTCTTGAAGCCATAATAACCAATCTCATCACAAAATATTTCTTGCTGCTGGCACACTTTGACACTGGTTCTGAATCCAAAAAAAAAAAGAAACACCTACCACTTTTGTACACATTCCTTTGACAGGAGAGGAGATAATACTGTACTCAACATTAGAGGATAGTAAGTTTGAGATCAAATAGTGACAAGGAATGCAGTAATATTCTTCTATACCATAAAAAAACGTAATTTACTTCATGTAATAGATATTTATAAATCAAATTCTCTTCAAAATACTCTTGATGTGCTTAACTTTTATAGAGATACTATGATTAATACTTTCAAAATGTTGTAAAAGTTTGACAAAAGATCTATTGCACTGTAAGAAGCCATTAAGTTTGGTCTTTGAAGAGGTTATTATGGGGAAATCAGTTCTCTAATCCCTAATCTGTAGCCCAGTCAAAAATAATGTACTTCATTTATCATGGAAATGGAACCACAAATATACTGGCAGGTTCTTGTTTTACTTTAATTCAGTAACATATCAATGGTTCAAGCTCCACAGTCAACCAATTCATCAATAAAGTAAGGTATGGATGCCTCTTGCCCTTGATATATGGTATCCCTAGTCTCTCTATGCTTCTTATAATTTATTTGGGTTTGAGTTCTCTTAAAGTGTTGCATGGCATTGGCAAGAGGAAAGGCAGTGTCTGTAATGTCGTTGTTCCTTTATTAGCTATTTAACTATGGACAAGTCATTTAACCTCTTTTTCTATGCTATCTTCTTAAAATGAAGCACATCTGGATGAGGAGAATAGGGAAGCTTTTTTGAAAATGAAATCATCTATATAAAGATTGCTATAGACCAAGGATTTAAATCAGTAATTCCCAAGGTGGGTGCTTCCGCCCCCTGGTGTGTGCTGCAGTGATCCAGGGGCACGGTGATGGCCAAAGGTGCATTTATCTTTCCTATTAATTCCTATTAAAATTAAAAAAAAATTCTGTCCTCTTTTGTGGGGCATATGTTTCTTACTTGATCAGACATTATTTTTAATCACATAAACTAATCTTGAGTAACCCTCTCCCCATATTCATTTATTTGTTTTTTTGGATAAGTGTTTTTCATGTATACTGTGTGTCTGAACACGTTTTTTACAATTAAAGAACTATGCCACAGGTAATAATACATGAAGCCATTACCTTTTGCCATTGGACTCTTACTGATGTGTAGGGAGTAAAGGTACAGATTCATCTCCTTTTCTCAGCATCATAAGAAGGGTTAGTGTGGGTAGGAGAAGTCAACTAAGTTTGTAGAAGACAAATGCCCAAAAGATTAAGGTAGACAAGATTGTTCTGGGCTAATAAGTTGACTATTTGTTGCTATCCAAAGAGTAAGAATACAAATGGACACAACTGAAGTCTGCCTTGATCTTGTTCTTCCTTCCCTGATTTTTCCTCTCCTTTCTTCTACCCCTTTCCCTATTTCCCTGCCTGACTAACTTCACTGCCTCCTGACAATGTTTATTCATTGTATGAAAAAGTTTAAATAGGGTTTCTCTACCATGCCTGGTTGATCCACCACCAGGTTTGCCGGCAGCTTTGGTCACATTACTAGTGGGATAGTTTTTTGTGTTTTGGGTGATTTTTTGATTCTGATTCTTTACACTGTTTATATGGAACAGAACTTTATCTGTGTTTTAGCAGAACTGTTCCTTTGTATCTCTTAAAGTTCTTACTTGTTTTTTCCCCTTTTTAAATGAAACATAGATTTTTTTGTGAAATTAAAGCCTCTTTATTAACCCTCAAAAAAATTAAAAAAAATTAATTTCCAGGGGGCTAAGTAATATTTTTAAAGTTTGGGAGCCACTGATTTAAATGATGGTTTTGTTTCCTTTATGCATTCACAAAATGTCCCTGGTTTGTATGATCTGACAATATCTCAGACCCAATGGAATTGTCATCACATAAATAACCCAACACTGATATGCCTGAAGCATATCTAAGATAGAACATCAGGTTTGCAAAGTTGGAAACTATAGTTATGTACATTCTAATCCAGAGAGGAAATCTATAAACAACTTGCAAATGAAAGTATATTACTATATTTAGGAAAATTGTATTTTTAAAAACCTTTTGTTCATTTTTCTTAAGCCTTTAAAATTATTTGAATATCTAAGCACTTATAAACACATAGTCATCACCATCATTATGATTGCTTGCTCAGTTGCAGGCTTCTGTTGACTCCTGCTGTGGGAGAGAGCTGGGTTAGTAGAGTAGTGAGACAAATCTGACTGTGAAGACCTTCATTTACAGCTACCCAGCTCATGTCCAAGAAGCCAACTGATTTTGTAATAGGATCGGGTCAGTTTCTCCCATTAACAAATGGCACATCCCGTGAAAAAAAACAACAACTTTTTTTCTCTTTAATTGACACTAATGACTGCCTTTAAACAAAGAACTGTGACAAGAGGGCCAATTGCTTTTTTGTGGCCATTGATCGATTGATTGTCAGATTGTAAATCCTGAATGGATGGATCAATATTTCATGGAGATGGTCTTCCATTTGTCAATGAGTTAATCCATACATATTGATATCATTCTCCCTGTGCTTCATGAGGATTTAATTTTTTTGATATAGGATTCCTCATTGTAGCATCTTGTTTAGTTCAAAAAGGTGTGGAGAAGATCAGTGTAAATTTGGAAGCAAACTTTTATTTCACAGCTAATCAGCCTGTTTAAAATCTAATTAGCTTGTGTCTTTTCACATCTCTCCTCAGGTGTGATCAGCTATAAATAATTATCAATTTGATGCTGGTGACATTAAAAAATCACAAAAAATGGAGAGAAATAATGTGTGACTTGCAGAGGAAAGGTTTTCAGTCACAGTCTGCCATTGAATCTAAATGAATGCTCCAAGGGGACTAGATGGAGTGAGAGGAAGGATTTGAGAGAAAAAAAAATCAGATTTAGTCTTAGGCCTTATCTAGCCTGGAAACTTTAGATCCAGTTTGGAGTTTTTTCTTTTTCTTTTTTTTTTTTCTTCAGCCAAAAGCAAAGTCTCCAAATCCTTTCTAGTCTACTTTTTTTTTTGCCTTTGAAGCATCTGATGTTTTGGGTAACATTGGGAGGTCATTTCTCTAGATTTATTTCCCCTCATTTCCTTCATTTGGCTTCATTCCCTGACACATTGGTTACACTTATGTATCCTCTGAGTAAATCATTTTGAAGTTCATTGCTGTTTCCAGTCACGCAGTAAATGTTCCTCTCTGGAGCACAGAAGTCACTTATCTTGGTGCTAATGTAAAGCTTCTGTAGTTGGCTATTCATTCCTATGAAATAGCTGGCCTTGCTGGACAGTGTTTCATGACAAGCTACATCTATCCTGATGAAGATGCTTATCGGTCAGTGGCCAGTTAAGCCCATACCTCCATCCTATCCCTTGTTCTTGAGCACTGCAGATTTCTTCCGCTAGAAGAGTGAGTAAACTGCTTAGCCCAGCATTCCTTCATTTGCTTCAGTTTGTTTTTATGGTTGGCCTTCATTCCATTCTTAATTACTGCATTTCTCAGCTATACCTGGCTAGGATAAGCGTCAGAGTCTGTACTACTTATCTGAATCACTCACATAAGGAATGGTTAGAAAGCATAAATGATAAACTAGATTACCTCTGAAAAAAGAAAGAGTGATGGGGAGGGCTATGTCTAGAAAAGTTTCCCCAAGATTCAATTGAACAAATCAGTAAACATTTACTGAATAGCAACTATGTATAAAGCCCTGGACTAAACACAGAGGCAAATAAGATAAACAATTAAATTAAGGTAATTTGATTCATCAATCATTTCTTACATATCTCCTAATTACAAGGCATTCTGTAAGATGTTGAAAATACAAAATGAAACAAGTTGTAGAATTGGCCTTCTAAAAGTTTATGCTCTGGTAGGGAATAAGATTATCTTCAACCAAAAGAAGAAACTGATAGCTCCTCTCAGTAGTAGTTCCTGTGGTTACCCTAGATTTATACATGTCCCATTGGGGCAAAAGATCTGAGTCTTTATTATGTTCTCTGTGGTTATCAAAGTCAGTCACATTTTACCCTCTGAACACCCTCCCTTCAGCTCTGCTTGCTTCTACAGGAGTTTCTACCCATAGTTTAGGGCAGTGATGGTGAACCTTTTAGAGATGGGGTCCTGGGCCCTGACCCCCACCCCACCACTGAGACCAAGCCCTGTGCCCACCCCCTGGAGACTGCTTGCCGTGCTCCTCCTCCACTTACCCCCACATACAGGAGGGAGAAAATGCTCCCAATGGGTTGCTGGGCAGAGGGGTGGGTGGAGGAATGACCTTAGCAAGTGTAGAAAAGGGGAGGGAAATCAGCAAGTGTAGAAAAGGGGAGGGGAATCACCTGAGCTCTCGGTTCCCCTCCAGCTCTACCTCCTGTGAGCCACCCACCTATCCATGTGTGCTCTCACTGGCTGCTGGGCAGAGGGGTGGGGGATGTGAAAAAATGTTGTCAGGTACAGTGGAGAGGGGGAGGGGAGCAGCTCTCCCCAAGTCCCTCTGCCTTTCTAGTAATGAACTGGCAGGAGGGGGTTGAGGATGGGGAGGGAGGTTGGCCAAGTACTCACAGAGAGTGCTTTGCCCATTCCATAGGTTTGTCATCACTGATTTAGGGTATAGTGAATTTGTGGACCTACTCAATGGAAACTAGCTCTGAGCCCCCACCCAGTAGGTAATCCTTCTTCCTTTTGAATTTCAGTTTTTAAATTGGAGCTACTCATGTAACTTTGGCCCAGTAGAGTTGGTAATCCCCAGAAACATTTGTTATAGCCAAAAAAGCTTATAGAAATATTATAGCTTATAGAAATATTATAGCTTATAAGAATATTATAGCCAAAAAGCTAAACTTGGCAATTAAGCAGGGGGTTTTTGGATAACGTCATGCCCGGCTCAAGCAGGGCAGTTATCTCTGGCTGACAGTCCCAGGGCCACAACTCCTCCCCTAGACGGAACAGCCTTGAAGATTCCTAGACAGAACAGCCTTGAAGATTAAGAATCATATCCTGTGGCACCTGGAAACATCCCTACTCCCTCTGTCTAGCTATTAGCTAACCCTAAGACAAAGGCACCTATATCCTAGAAACATATATATTCCCTCTTCTGAATGCACCACTCGGGACTCTCTTGCTGTGTTCCCCCAGTGCGCACTGGCAATAAAGCTTTCTCCTGCTTTGATTGCATTGTCTCGTGTGTTCCTCTGGAGGCCACCCATTTTGAACCCTACCACATTCACACATATGGGAATATTATATATAGTGTTCTTATTCTTAATATAGAATTAAGAAGTAGATTAAAAGTAATTATAAACAGGAAAACATAATAAAAC
This sequence comes from Gracilinanus agilis, assembly GCF_016433145.1. Lineage (NCBI taxonomy): Eukaryota > Metazoa > Chordata > Mammalia > Didelphimorphia > Didelphidae > Gracilinanus > Gracilinanus agilis. Next base: position 190,711,254 of record NC_058132.1, on the reverse strand, counting down.
ACTTTAACATCTATTTAGTGGCTCTGAGAATTTTGCTTTTCTAAATTCCTGAAATCCCATCTTCCTACCCTGAGACATGAGATCAAGAAAGACCTTGAAGCTCTAAGACATATACAGTTTGAGTTACCTTGAGCAGGCAAGGGATTATAGACTATAATTTCATGATGCTCGATTTACACTTTCTAAAGTACAGGTCATCAGTTCTAGACTCAGGACATCTGAAGTCAATGCTTCAAATTATTAATAGAACAAAAACTATATAGAAACATATTAAAATAACTTGCAGATATGATTGGTGATCCACCATCAGCATTTAAAATATTGTTGAAATTAGGAAATATAATGTAAAACTGGAAATGAGCAAATGTCTGACTTTTGAAAAGGAAAATAAGGTGTGTGATCTTCAAAATATACTAACCTTAACACAACTTTGATATCCAGAAAAGTTCTAGAACATGTTAAAGAGATGGTTTGTGAATATTTAAGAGAGCCTGCCATAGTGTCTTACTTTTTGGGCTTGGAATAAGGAGAATCTAGGTCTAAATATCAACCCTGACACTGGCTAGCTATGTAACCATGGATAAGTGACTTAAATTCTCTAAATCTCATGAAATTTTCTAAGACTATAAGTGCTGTTTGTTTTTTCATGAAGAAAATTCCCAAACAAATGGAAACATAGGTCCTTGCCATATTGTGAGCTTTAAGAAAAATAATCAATGGTCACTAATATTCATTGTTGTATTTGTGTGTATGTATGTGACTGTCTCTCTCTCCCCTCTTCCTCCTCCTTCTTTCTGCCAGTCTGAGTGTCTGTATCTCTATGTGACTGACTCTTTGCAGCTACTTTTTGGGTTTTCTTGGCAAATATATACTGGAATGGCTGGCCATTTACTTCTCCAACTCATTTTATAGACAAGGAAGCTGAGACAAATAAAAGTTAATTTCCCAGGATCGCAGAGTAAGTGAGGTTGTATTTGAACTCAATACTTCCTGACTCCAGGCCAAGTACTATATCCACTATGACTTCTAGCTGCCATAAAGGAATTGATATCAGCTTGTAGACTGAACTCTAGTGAAGAATTGCAACAATCTCTCTTAGCTATGTGCTATTTGCTATTTTTTTAAACCAATGACTTAAATAAAGATAAAGAGAGTAAGGTCATAAAATTCATGGATCACGTTAATTTAACTGAAAAAAAACCCAACATCCTAGATGACTAAATCAGAATCTAGAATGGTCTCAAGTTGCTAGAATAATTGGCTATATCTAATAACATGAACTTTTAATAAGGATCAAATATAAAGTTCTGCTATCTCTCTCTCTCTCTCTCTCTCTCTCTCTCTCTTTCTCTCTCTCTCTCTCTCTCTCTCTCTCTCTCTCTCTCTGTCTCTCTGTATGTGTCTCCTGTCTCTCTTTGTTTTANTGCTAGAATAATTGGCTATATCTAATAACATGAACTTTTAATAAGGATCAAATATAAAGTTCTGCTATCTCTCTCTCTCTCTCTCTCTCTCTCTCTCTCTCTCTCTCTCTCTCTCTCTCTCTCTCTCTCTCTCTCTGACTCTCTGTATGTGTCTCCTGTCTCTCTTTGTTTTAATCAACCACTAGATTTGGAGTCATTGATAAAGATAACATAAAAAAAGTTCCAAGGGCTGCAGTATAAATTTGAGCCAAGAGTATGATGTGGGAGTGAAAAAAATTAATATAAGTTGAAGCTTCAACTGAGATTCTCCTGCTACTCTGTCATCAACATGTCCCATCTGAAGTATTGTACTCAATTCCAAGAGTCACTCTATTATTGAGGACATTGACAAAATAAAGTATGTTCAGAAAAATGTTATGAGCATGACTAAATATCATGCTAAAAAAAGTTGAGGGAATTGGAGATGTTCAGCCCAGAGATGAGAATACTTGCAGAATTCATGGTGGTTGTCTTTAGGAATTGAAGGGTGGTAATGTCAAAGAGGGATTAGATTTGTTTTGAAGATAGTACTAGGAGCAGTGGATAGAAGTTACTGAGATAGATTTGTGCATTATATAAGGGGAAACTTCTATGTCCACAATGACTACTAAATGTTGTGGAATTATAATTACCAAGTTGACTCTAAAGAAGAGACACCAAAAGGCACTTTCCTCCACTTCTTTACAGAGGTGCGAAACTAGAGAAGAGGAACATTAAATTTTTTACCCTCTATCCTGGTTAGTTTTGCTGAGATGTTTCCTTTTTATCTTTTTTTATTCCTTGTTATGGAAGATAGTTCTATGAGAAGAATACTTTGGAAAGCATAGATTATCTAACAATAAAAAGTATCAATAAAATTATTTTTTTTGGTACAAAAAAGCAGAATATACAAAGGTAAAATGGCTTGAGCTTGGAAACAGTAAACAAAATTACTGGAGGTCTTTTAGTAGAAGCTAGAGAAGCCCTAGTTAGTGGTAGTATTGTGGAGATATCTGCTTATACATGATTCAAACTAGATAAATCTAAGGTCTCTTCTAACTCTGAATGTTTGTGATCATATGTTTCAATTTAAAATGTCCAATTATTTCAAACTAGATAAACTCTAAGGTCTCTTCCAACTCTGAGTGTTTGTGATCATATGTTTCAATTTAAAATGTCCAATTATTCCAGAAAAAAAATTATATGTCCATAAAGTGTAGAATCAGATCCAGAAAATAAAAGTTGAAGGGAGGCATTTTGACTCAACATAAAGGACTTCCGGCTAATTAGAACTTAAAAAAAAAGTGAGTAGCATCCCATATGTTGTAATTTCTTGCCACTGGTGATGTCTAAGAAGTTAGAAGTTGACTTGTAGGGATAGAAAAGAGACATAGACAAGCACATACATATATACATACATCTAACTACTCTTCAAGGACAGGGACAATTTTTTTGGGTCTCTCTTGTATCCCCCAGTATAGCACAGCTTCTGGTACATATCAAGTGCTTGGTGAATGTTTTTTGACTGACTAATGTACTGCTAGCTCTTTAATTGTTTTGCGACTTTTAGACCTTATGCATTTAACTTAATCTAGTATCTCTCACCAATCTATTTTTCCAAATCTTGTTTATGCTAGCTTAGCTGCCATTGCCTATTGCCCTGTGCTTTGACTAACTGCAATTTTCTCCTGACTTGACACCCAGGCCTCCCATTTACCTGTCTAGCAAGAGTATGAAGGAAGAACTCATTCAGTCAATCAATAAACATTTATTAAGAACTTACTTTGTGGGGGCACCTAAGGAGCACAGTAATTAGAGCAGTGGGTTAAGAGTTGGGAAGATTCGAATTCAAATCTAGCCTTAGACACTACCTAGCTGTGTACTTGGGGCAAGCCACTTAACCCCAATTGCCTAGCCCTTATTGCATCTCTGCTTTAGAGTTAATAAGGTAAGAGTTTAAAAAAAAAAAAAAGCTTACCAGACACTGTGCCAAGCACTAGGGACACAAATATAATAAAAAAAATGAGAGTCCTTATCCTCAGGGAATTAAAATTTTCATGAGAAAAATCATATGTAAAAGAAAGTGAAGAGGGGTGGAAGGCTCAGAAGAATGAAGGAGACGACCAGTCAGACAAGTGTAGCTTGATGAGTAATGAAGAGTTGGCTGGTGTAGGAGCTCTTCTTAAAAAGAAATTCCAGGGGGAAGCTGGGTAGCTCAGTGGATTGAGAGCCAAGCAGAGATGGGAGGTCTTGGGTTCAAATTTGCCCTCTGACACTTCCTAGCTATGTGTCCCTGGGCAAGTCACTTACCCCCCATTGCCCAGTCCTTACCACTCTTCTGCCTTAGAACCAATACATAGTATTGATTCTAAGATGGAAGGTAAAGGTTATGAAAAAGAAAAAAAGAAAGAAAGAAATTCCAGGAAGAAGCTTTCACTCTAGAATCAGAGGGAGGGGCTCCAGCGATAGATGGTACTTTGGAGGAATGATATCCATGGCTGAACTAATCTTTCAGAATGAAGGGATTCTGGGGTAAAATGAAGGATTCTAGCCAGAAGAGTTGAGCCTGGTGGTTTTAATAAATTTTAGTTCTGTGAATAAGTATTTTATCTTCCTTTTTATCATTTAATCCCATACCATTTCATTATAATTCTTCATGGCTATAGGCCTCAAATTTTGTTTGTACTTTACTGCATGTAATTTATATGATCCAGTCATTTAACTCCTGTTATTATCTTACTGCTGCTACAGTTTAGAAATGAACTAAAATCTAGCCAGAGGCATATCATTATTAGAATAATTAGGGAAAATTTATGGTGATTAAATTGGATCATGTGGTTCTAAGTTATATTTAAAAGTATTATGTGCCTAAGAAAACAATTTCATAATTAAAGCATGAAATATTGAATTAACTTTCTAGTGTCACTCAGTCACCATTAATATGGAAATGGCCACACTTCTTCATTACAAATAAATCATGCTCAGTCAGTCTTAATGGTTAAAATAATTATTTTTAAATTAAAAATAATTATTCTAAATATTTACTCTTTAAAATAATTTAAGATTCTAACTCTGCCTTTAGTTCTTGACTACAACATGTATAGTTCAAGCATCTAGTATTTCTTTGCTGTGGATATTCTCTCCAAAGACATATTTAGCAACTTCTCTACAACTTTGTTGATGAGTTTTGACAATACTTGGGTCTGAAAAATCAGTTTCCTCATGGGCAACCTAGTGCTGAGCTTCTTCAATCTGGTCCTCAGCTGACAGAACTGTATCTTGTCATCAGGTCCATAAGGTCCACACTCAAAGACTTTCTTGCTTAATAGATCTTTCCAGAGCTTTGCAATCCACTAAGATACTTTTGATAACTCAGGGTCACTCCCATGCCATGATAAGGCATCATAGTGGGTCTGCCATAGAATTTAGGTTGATGTCAAAAATTTAATCTAGTTGAATATTGAGTCATCTAGATGTTTTATTAAAATTTCATTTAAAAACTGCATTGTTTTAAAAAATAATAATAATAGTATACTTATCAGATCAATGGGAAAGGAAAGATTTTATAATCAGGCAAGAGTTAGATAAAAATCACAAAATGTAAAATAAATAATTTTGATTACATTAAACTAAAAAGATTTTGTACAGACAAAACCAATGTTACCAAAATTAGAAGGGAAGCAACAAATTGGGAAAACAAATCTTTATAACAAAAAATTCAGACAAAGGTCTAATTACTCAAATATATAAGGAGTTAATCAATTGTACAAAAAAATCAAGCCATCACCCAGTGGATAAATGGGATAAAAGGAACATGAATAGGCAATTTTCAGATAAAGAAATCAAAACTATCAATAAGCACATGAGAAAGTGTTCTAAATCTCTAATAATTAGAGAAATACAAATCAAAACAACTCTGAGGTATCACCTCACACCTAGCAGATTGGCTAAAATGACAACAGGGGAGACTAATGAATGTTGGAAGGGATGTGGCAAAATTGGGACATTAATGCATTGCTGGTGGAGTTGTGAACTGATCCAACCATTCTGGATGGCAATTTGGAACTATGCTTAAAGGGCTTAAAAAGAGTATCTGTCTTTTGATCCAGCCATAGCACTACTTGGTTTATATCCTAAAGAGATAATAAGGAAAAAGATTTGTACAAAAATATTTATAGCCGCACTCTTTGTGGTGCCAAGAAATTGGAAAATGAGAGAATGTCCTTCAATTGGGGAATGGTTGAACAAATTATGGTATCTGTTGGTGATGGAATACTATTGGGCTCAAAGGAATAAAGAACTGGAGGAATTCCATGTGAACTGGAATGACCTATAGAAATTGATGCAGAGTGAAAGGAGCAGAACCAGGAGAATACTGTACAAAGAGACTGATACACTGTGGTACAATCAAACGTAAAGGACTTCTCCTCTAGCGGCAATGCAAGGAACCAGAGCAAGGCTGAGGGACTTATGAGAAAGAAAACTAGCCACCTTCAGAGGAAGAACTGTGGGAGGAGAAATACAAAAGAAAAACAACTGCTTGAATACATGGGCTGATGAGGATATTATTGGGGATTTAGACACTAAAGGATAACTCTAACCCAACTATCAATAATATGAAATTAGGTCTTGTAAAACCCAGTAGAATTGTGTGTCGGGTAAGGGGGGTTAGGGGCTTTTGGGGGAGAGGGAAAGAACATGAAATATGTAACTATGGGAAAATATTCAAAATAAAAACTTAAGAAATAAAAAATATAAATAAAAATAATAATAACTATCATTGCTTGATTGAACTGATGTCCTGGATCAGAAAAGATGTTACATGGAAGATGTTTATTGTTTCTGGTCCCAGCAACATTCAGGAGAATATGAAAGCATCTGTTTATGTTTGATTTACAAATGTGCTAAATGGTTTTTAATATAAATCAGCTGTGCATTTAAATAATGTCTCATTTAAAAAAGGATACTGAGTCATTCATCTAATAACAAGTTGAGTTCCCCTCCCCCTCATTTTAATTAGTATTAGCTTTTTAGAAATCTATTTTTAGTTGGCAAAAGATTGACTTCTGTTTTGTTAGTTTAAATAAATATTTATCTTGGTATAAAAATATGGGTATAGTTTTCCCCAGAGTTCTCCATTAGGCTAGTACACATTGATAGCATCTCAGGAAATGGGGCTAGTGGTTCAAACGGGAGAGTTCTGGTCTTGGATTTTAGGAAGACTTGAGTTTCAATCCTGCCTGAAATACTTATTAGCGGTGGGTCCCTAAACAAATTACTTTTCTCAGCTTCAGTTTCCTTATCTGGAAAACTGGCCTAATAGTACCTACCTCACAAGGTTATTATGAGGAGCAAATGAAAGAATATATATGACGTGCTTTGCAAACCTTAAAATACCACATCAATGTTAGATTATTTCACTAGAAGAGAGCTTTGGCATCTCTGTTCATACCTAGACTTGCACTTTGTTATTATAATTATTATTAATGTTTAGTCATTTTCAGCTGTGCCTGACTCTTTGTAACCCTATTTGGGGTTTTCTCAGCAAAGAGTGAGTGGAGCAATTTGCTATTTCCTTCTCTGACTCATTTTACAAATGAAGAAACTGAGGCAAAGAAGGTGAAGTGACTTGCCTTCAGGCATTATTTTTAAGAAGATAGAAATACCAGTACTTCTGGTGACTAAAACTAGCATCTCAACAGTTATGTAATGATAAATTGCACAGTAATATGGAAATAAAGATGATGGACAGTTACCTGATTAGAACATAGAATGAACCGAGCCTGGCAGGAGGTGGCATGTGCCAAGGCAGTTGAGGCTCAGGCATATAAGGAAGGATTTGAACTGAAAAGGATATCTCAATTTGGAGATTGGGTTTGGTGTGGGTGGTTTTTTGGTAAGGGTAGGCCAATTTACTAGCAACCTGCACTAACCAATTTCACCATCCCTAATCCTGTGTTAACCTTATCTTGAATAACCTGATCCTGAGTTAATCACCAAGAAGAAAGAACAACATCTAATAGCTAAGTAACCTGATTTAGGTTGAGGCCAGTCTGGCCAACCAGACTGGCAACTGGCAAACCCAACCATCATCAATTCAAATACCATCATTCATATCATTAACTTTAGTTTCTTAAGGACTTCCTATTTCCCTCCTTCCCAGTCATTAGCCTGTTTCCCCTCCTAAGCCTGTTAACATTAAATCTTCAAACTTACCTAGATTTGGTGTCATCTCTAATCTTAGGACTTAGTGATTATATCCTTGGGATATTTAATTGTATCAGTTATAGCAAAGTATAATTCGCAGTCAATCTAGCATCATCCAATTTAGGTCAGAAAGTCAGTTAGAGAAGTAGCTGTATAATTCCAACAACAGATTCTTTATCTGGCTGGCTATTCTGGGATACTGTTATATCTGAAGTTGGATTCAGCAGATTCACCATATCTTAACAACAACTATTGCCGTGGGGTCCTTTGTGTTTCACTACTACAACTTAAGTGTTTCACTTGGGGTTCACCCACTATACCCAACTTCAGACCCTCATAACATCGGGATTATCATAATAGTTGCTTCATGCAGACTGATTCTTGGTAGGTCAGAAGGGTGGAAAGCTACCTAGGTGATGTCACTTCCTTCCCTCCCAAGTAGTGAAAGATCTCTGGATTTGGAGGTAGAAAATGTGGACTCAGAACCTTGCTCTGTCTCCTGTAGACTTTATAATCTTTGGGGAGTTTCCTTATCTTTCTCTGGGCCTCTTTACTTTGCAAAATGAGGCAATTGGATAAGATAACTTTTAAATTGTTCCCTGGCTCTAAATCCATGTTTCTATTATTCTGTGATTATAAAAGCAGGGAATGGCATTCGTCCTGGTTTTAGGTCATAACTTCCCCTTTCTGCTAATTGTCCTGAGGTACTAAGAGGCACTAAAAGTGGTGACTCTCTTCTCTTCCCCCTCTTTTAGTGTCTTGCTTACCTGGAACCAGCTTAGTAGATGCCTCAAAGTGCAGGCATAAATAGCACCACTAGGAGAAATCAGTAATTAGCTACAAAGTTTGTTTGTTTGTTTTTTTTTTATGAATCTGAGACACTCAGTAGGGACTGCCAGATTCTCAATCACATCAAACTTTTGATGTGGTTCCATCAAGGAGTACAAAGGTAGGAGTCTTATTTTGGGTGGGAGTCGGACGAGATAGCATTTGAGTTCCCCCTTGCTCTGGGCTTCTATGAATGTCTGATTTTCTATCAAAGTCAACAGCCCCATAAATCGTTCATAAGGTAAGAACATTCTCCAGAGGAGAAGCTAGGAAATCCCTTTTAGGACATACGCCAGACTCTTAAAATATGGCAAAAATATCCCAAAGGATTATAATGAGAACTTAGGTATCTTTATTTAGTTTGATAGAGAAAAGTAAGTTGTAATTAGGAAGGCTAGATTTGAACTCAGGAAGAAGAGTCTTCCTGACTAGTTCTGGATTCTATTCACTGCACCAGCTAACTGTAAGATAGTAAGGAGCAAAACCATCATTTGAGCTGAGGCTTTCTCAGTTCAAATCTAGGGACTTTTCTACTATATCACACTAGCCGATCATTTGTATAAATTCCTCAGCACATATTAAATACAGAATGTTTCAAAAGTTTTAGTGCAGTTTTTAACTTTGATGGCTGGGAGAATCTCTCCAATCATAGCTAAACCTATAATACTGAATTGTCATAGCTTCAGCTCAATTGCTATGCCCTTGGCCTTTTAATTTTTCCAAATCTATATGAGTAAGTAGCCTTTGGTTTTAAAAATAAATTAATGTGAGTCAAATATTGCAACAAGAACTATTAGCACCTGGGATTATTAGCAGCTAGATGACTAGATATTCTATTACATTTTTATATCCCGACATTAATTTGATGCTTTTATAGGAGCATAAACAGAAAAGGCAGCAGGAGAGATGGATGTATCCAGATTTTGTTCTGTGACTTAAATTATATTCCCGTGGATTGGGTTTTTGCCCTGACAGTTTATGACTACAAGAATTTCTGAATCAGAACAACTTTAGGACACAGAACTTAGCTAATTGTAAGACTATTGCTTTATGATTTGTTATTAGAGATAGGGGGATTTTAACTTAGAAGTACATAATCAGAAAAATATTCTAAAAATAAAAATAAAAAATATATATGTAAAAAAAGAAGTACATAATCAAACACATATCTAGTTAGACAAATCTAGGGCCAGTTCTCACTCCTTTATTCTGCTCCTAGCAACTGCACTAGCTCTGGCCTGATGACTGAAAAAAAAATGGATCCCCCAATAGGGATACCCAGTCTCCTGGGCACATGGCAAAATCTGTCTTCTTCAGACCAGTGCCTAAGGCACTGATCCAGAGGGAAACACATAGACTCACACATAAGGACAGAATTAGGTCAGCCACTATGTACTGCATAGAGAGATCCTGGATACCATGTTTCTTTGTCTCAGGTTTCTCCCCTCTCTAATCTATCCTGTCTTCTAATTCCCAAAGTAATTTCCCCAAAGCTCAGGTCTCACTATGCCATTTCCCTACTCAATAAATTCCAGTGATTCTCTCTAATCTCTAGGGCCAAATAAACTACTCCGTTTGGCATTTAAAGTCTTTTACAACCTATCTCTAACCTATTTTCCAAGCCTAATTATGCAATTAATCTCCACACCCTCAACTGTCTAAAGTCAAACCACCACATCCTACCACCAACCACAATTTAAGTTAAAAAAAAAGTTTTTCTTCAAACACCACTTCATCTCCATTCTCTCTATACTTGTACAGGTTATCTCCCATGCCTGAAATACACTTTTACCCATCTCCACCTCTTAGATTCCTTAACTTCTTTAAAGATTCAGCTCAAACACACACTTGTGCAAATCTTTACTGATTTTGGTAAGTGCTAGTGCCTCTACCACCCTCCATTCCCTTATGTGTTTTTTAAATTGAATTTTATTTTTTTAATTACATGTAGAAATAATTTTTAACAATTTTTTCTGACATTTTCTGATTCAGTTTCTCTCCTCATTTCTGGAAGACAGTAATTATCTGATATATGCAATATATATTTCCATATTTCCCATGTTATCACCAAAAACACACACATATATATGTGTATATANAGGCCTGGTTTTCAGGAAGTACTTAGAATGCAGGAGCATATCTTCTCTGTCTAAAATGCATCAGGCTAGAAATCTTATCAGGATGAATTTTTCCCTCAAGAATTCTAGTCATTTTTCTCTCTAATCCTGACTGGAAGCATTGTAAGAATGGTTCCTTACCCCAAAAAGAAAAACAGAAGCATTCCTGGATCCAACCATAGCAGTGAATGGAAAGTTCAAGAACATCAAAATCTCCAAAATCAAACAATTAAAACATTTTCAACTCCTTTCCCATCCCACCCAAAAAACAAACACAAAAAACCCCTGCCTTTCTTGCCTGAATAAGGATAATAGGGTTTCTTATAATTCTTGGACTCTTTCATGTATCTATTTTTATATGTATATTTTACATGGATATTTTATTATTTATATATGTTTATATAATATTTCATATTATATGTATCTCTTTTTTGGAAAGGACCTTCATATCAGGGGCTGGTTTGGCCTTAAAGAAGGTCCCAGGGTAAGTCTTTCTCATCTTTGCATCCTGTCTGCCACAATTCCAGTGAGACAACATAAGATTATTTATCAACCAAGGGCAGTGATGGCAAACCTATGGCATGGGTGCAAAAGATGGCATGCAGAGAGCTCTCTGTGGGCACACGGCTGACCTCCTCCTTCCTGCCCAGAGTTCATTACTAAAAAAGCAGAGACTCAGGCAGAGCTGCTCCCCTCTTCCTCTCCATGTTGCCTGATGACATATTTTCATATCCCCTGCCCCTCTGCCCAGCAGCCCAATGGGAGCGTACAGCAGGTGAGATGGGCAACTCACAGGTGGCAGAGCTGAAGGGGAGCAGTGCACTTAAGCCACTACTTTCCCCCTCTCTACACTGGCTGAGGACATTCCCTACTTCACTTGCCCCTTTGCTCAGTCGTCCAATGGGGGCACTTTCTCCTTCCTTTGTGTAGGGTAAGAGGGGTTTGGGGGGAATGAGGCAGGCACTCCAACTCCATCTCTAAAAGTTTACCATCACTGACCTAGGTATACAAAAGACAGGAGTTTTTGTAAAAGCCCTGAAAAATTCCTAAGCTGTCACAAACTTCCCTGGACTATGTTATAAATCTTTTTTTTTAGTTAAACCTAAGTTGACACATAGAAAAATAGTAATTTACCATCACAGCTATAACCTTTCAGTGGGTCTGTTTTCCCCTTCTCTCTAACACTCAGACAAGGTTAGTCTCCTTTTTTTTATATGACTATAAAAGTTGCCTCTTCAAATCTCCTTGTGTCTTCGATCTCTCCTCACCACGGACACATATGGCTATTTTGCTGTATCAGACATCTTTTCATATTCCCTTGATGCCCCCAAACCACTTCTCTTACAGCTGCAAGTATTACTGGCCCTCTGTCTTGATATCTCTCTTACAGCTGGGCTTCAAAGATCTCACAGCCCTTAAAGATGTTTCCCCACTGCAAGGTTTTCATAAACTCTTCCTTCCTCTGTTTCTCAGCAACCAGGCATCCTAAGGCAATGAATGTCAGGTGCCTGATAAAATGTGGCAGAGAGCAGTGGTGATGCTTATTACTTCAGTTGTCAGTAAAGTGAATTCTTCCCTGCAGTCTAAATTCTCAGTCTTTGAGCTAATTGGCATAGCTACAGTATACACACATACTTCTTTGTGTTTAGAGATGCTTCTATTGTCCTTAAATCATTCTACCAGTACTTACAGGAGGAAAAAAATGAAAAACTTAATACAGGGGCAACATGGATTATTAAACTAAGAGGAAATGTGGTGTGGAAAAAAGAGCATAATAATTTGACTTTAAAAAACTGATACCAGATCCTAAATGATATTTATTAGCTTGATGATGGTGGGGAAATCACTCAATCTCTTTGGACTTCATTTTCCCCATCCTTAGAAATAAGGAGAGTAGACTAAATGGTAATTTAGGTAATTTTTAACAAGATGCTCTCTGAAAAAAATGTACATACAACAAATGTTTAGTTCATTCTGTATTATTTTTATTTCCATCATCACTTTCTTAAGATTAGGCAATTAGTAGAATAAGAAATCAAACCCTGTCTTCTAAAATTTGCCAGTTTCTGATGTGCAAATACTATCACTTTAACATTTAATATTCAGTTCTTGAGACTTACTTTGAGCTAGATCTAGTACATTCTTAGGACTAAGTAATCTCAAAAAGTCTTTTTCCAGCTCTAAAACCTATAAACCCAAAGTATACTAAATTAATTAGAACTAGAACCACTTTCTTATTGATTTAATACCAGAAGAATAAAATGCTAATTATTGAATATAGTTTCCAAACATGTTGATGCATGATGGAGGTGATATCATTTTAAAAACACATGACTAAGGATCAATATCAAAGTTTCCTTTGATTGTGATGAGATAAATTCCTATTAAATCTGCCTCTTTTTAGATAAAAGTAGAAAGTCAGCATCAAAGCCAAGATATAGGAAAAGAGGAGGGATTTAGCCTAGTTATTCTAATATTCCACTATAAGCAATTTTAAAATAATGCCTCAAATAAAATTCTCAAGTGATAAAGCCAACAAAAAATCTGGAATAATGCATTCTTCAAGCCCTGGACCATTTATAAGGTTGGAAAAAGAAATTGGTGACATTAAGATGGGGGTTGGGTGGAATCAACATGGATGAAATACTAGAAGTGAGACTAGGTAATAGTGACAGAAGCAATAATAAGAGTAGGAAGCTCTCAAGACAGAATGGTAAGGAAACTTGGAACCCAATCAGAAAGGGATTACCTGGGATTCCTGTGCTTACACTGGATGCAGGGTTATACACTATTTGGCAACTTCATTACCAATACCCTCTTCTGGGTCAGAATTCAAGGACAAAGAAAAGCACTTTTGGTCAAGAAGGGATTAGAATCCTAAGGAACAATATCTCTTTTTGGTCACAAGGGATAAGGGCCCACAAGGAAAAGAATCAGTTCCAGTCCCAAAGGTGCAGGGGTCCTAAGGAGCAGTATCACTTCTGGTCCCAAGGAAGCAGGGGCTCTGAGGAACAGTAATGATTGTAATTTTAAGCTATCCTGGGCCATTTCTGAGGAAGGACAAGAGTGCACACCAAGGAAGCAAAGATCATACCTCTCCCCAGGCACACTTCTTTGGAAACACTGAAAAATTCCAACCCTCCCCTCTCCCCCGACTCCAAACTAGCACTGAAAAGAACAGTGGAGAAAAGCATGAAGGTTGAAACGGTACTCTTCTTCACCCCTTCCCAGGAATAGAGCCCAAATTTAACACTAAGTTCAAAATAAAGAAATATGGTAAAAAAATGATCAAATAACAAAAAAAGAATCTGGCCAAGAAAAACTATTATGCTGATAGGGAAGATCAATACACAAACTTAGAGGAAGATCACAAAGTCAAATATCTACAAAAAAAAGCCTCATAGAAAAGTATCAAGTGGACAAAAACCAATAAGAATTCCTGGAAGAGCTAAAAAACTATTTTCAAGTCAACTTAGAGTAGAAGAGGAAATAGGAAATATTTAATAAAGGAATGAGAGCAATGGAAGAATATTATGAAAATAAAATCAATGATTTGGGAAAACAGGCTCAAAAATATTGAAGAAAATGACATCTTTAAAAAAACAGAATTTACCAAACAGGAAAAGAGGCACAAAACTTCACTAATGAAAAAAATTCTTTAAAAAGCAAAATTTCCCAAATGGAAAAAGAGGTATAACAGTTCACAAAAGAAAATAATTTCTTAAAAAGTAGAATTGGGCAAATGGAAGCTAATGACTTCATGAGAAATCAAAAAAACAATAAAACAAAGTCAAAAGAATGAAAAAAATGGGGGTAGTGAAATATTTTAGTGATAAAATAACAGATCCAGAAAAATAGACCAAGGAAAAATAATTTAAGAATTACTGGAATACCAGAAAACCATTGTCAAAGATAAAGGTTAGGCATATTTATTTTTTATAATAAATTTTTATTTTTTTCCCAGATTGCATGTCAATAACATTTTTAAATATTCATTTTCTGATGTCTTACAATCCATGTTCTATCTCTCCCTTCCATCCTCCCAGAAGGTAGGTAATATGATATAAATTGGGTTTATATTAATATCTAATACAAATTTCTATGTTCAGTGTGTTATGAAAGAAGACACATTGCACGAGACAAAAATCCATGGAAGAAATAAATTAAAGGATGTTATGTTTCAATTTGCTTTTTGACTCTGTTCTTTCTATGTGTTGCAGAGAGGGTGCATACAGCAAACTTTACTGCAGAGTTTTCTGTCAGTTAAGGAGAGTTTAGAATCTTGGGAAAAATTCAGTTGGTCCTGGGAACTCGTGGAGAGTATCAGGGTCAATCTGAGCTCCTTCTTTGGATTGAAACCTGGCCTATATTTTACAGCTTTTCTTTTAAAAATTGTTAGTTTCGCTAATTCCTTTGAAGCTCCCTACCCTACCTCATTCCCACCTTCATTTTCCCTACCTGAAAGTCTGAGAAGTTTGAAAGGAGAGTAGATCTGAGTGTTAGTTTCAAACTTGATAGTTTAGTCAAATAGGGCTTACCCTTGTTACAAATTTACCTATTGAATCATTGTATCCAGCTTCCTACCCCTTTTGGCTACAAACCCTCTCGGGGCTGAAGTAGGCTTTCCCTACTCAGTCTCATGTTCCTGCCTCCCTTCCCCCACCTCAAGCTTTCTCTAAGCGGATGTTAGGGCTACCCCTGCCAATCTACCCTAAAAAAACAATAAACCCAGTTTGTCTTTAATCAAAACCCTTTGGCTACTTCATTAGTTGATTAATAAGAGAGGGAGGAGGAGAGAGAGGAATAACATACTCTCTGGAGTTTGAGGAAGCTGAAGGTATCCATTTTGGAGGAAGTGTAACTTCAATACTTCCTCTAGTCCCTTCCTGTGAAACTGACTAGAAGCCTCAAGTCAGTTTCAAGCCGTTCTTGGCTGGCTCTAACCTGGCTCTGTAAAGTGTCCTTTTACTTGAAGGGCTCAGTCTGTTTCCTTTCAGTGTTTTGTCTCTAACCTGGTCCTAGTCTGTGTTTCCCTGCTGCTGTTGCCTGCCTTAGATTAACTCATCCTCTCCCTTGCAACTCTTAGTATCTCAGTGTTTATATTCCCTAAACTCAGACATTCCCTTATTTCTCCTACCACCTCAACTACCAACCTTCACTATTGTACCTTCTTCATCCACTATATTCCCTTAGGGATTCACAAACCCCTATCCACAGTGCCTCTCCTCAATTCCAACCATACCTCTGCCTTAATTTCCCTACTACCTCTAGCCTAATCCCCTTATTACCTCCCTGCAAGATTCCCTTATTACATCCTGAAAATTCCCCTATTACATCTATGATGGTGGATATCTTTTTTTGTCATGAGTCTATTGGAGTTGTCCTAGATGCTTGCCTTGTTGATGTAGTTGTCATTCACATTTTATCATCATGTATTATTGTTGTTACTGTGTACAATAACCACCAGAGTAAATATAAGAATTCTGAAAGGTTGATACTTTTTTGATGAAATGGCTTAGGCCAGTGATGGGCAAACTGCGGCCTGCGGTCCAGATGTGGCCCTCTGAAATGTTCTATCAGCTGGGGGATATTATTCCTAATCTGAGGAATACAATGAGTAGGATACAATTTAACGAAACTTCAAAAGAGTTGCCTTAGAAACAGACTGACAGATGAGTGTTTCTTTCCTTTGGTGCCCTCTTTAAAAAGTTTGCCCTTCACTGGTATAGGGGGAAGGGAAAAGATAAGTGGTCTGCTACATTGGCACTATGAGGTAATCATCTGGAGATACAAAACTGTTGGAAACTAAAACAATAGGTAGAGCTAGGGCCAAGATCAGGAATCCATATGACCTAAGGTCTTGGTACATATGTTAATTGATTGTTATTGGTAAAATAAGGAGCCTGAGATAACTGACCAGTCTTCCAGAGTGTAGCCTTAGGGAAGGGTTAGGAATTTGGCAAGGTTGAAGTTCAATTTAACTCAAGGTTACAGAAATCAATCATAAGCAATATTAGAATCAGCTTTTTGAGCACCCTTAAAATAATATCAAGATTAATGTAGAACTGGACTGCTACAGAAAATATTCTAAATAAAATAAATTAATTAAAAATTAAAAAAAACATTCAAAAAGATTAAATACAAGGAGTAGATTGGGATTTTTATAATAAATGTAGGTTTTCTTCACTATAAAGAAAAGTATAAATATAATAGATGTTAAAAATCACATTATCATATCAAAATCATATCAAAAGATGCAGAAAAATATTTTAAAAAACAAAACACACCATTTGTTTCTGTTAAAAATCATTTTAAAATGTAGGCAGAAAAAGACCTTTCTTTCATTTAGCAAATAGTATTTATCTAAAAATGATAACTAACATCTTCTGTAATGGAGAATTTGAGGCCCTTCCAATAAGATTAGTAGTTAAAGCAAGGATGTCCTTTTTAATCATTATTACTTGATGTTATTATAGAAATCCTAGTTTTTTTCAAATAGAAAATGAAGAGATCAAGATCAAGGGAATAAGCATCAGCAAAGAAAAATAAAATTATATTTGCAAATAACAATGTTTAGAGAACTAAAAATTCAACTAAATTTAATTGAAATAATATATTTAGGGAAGTAGTATCTAAAATAAATGAATAAAAGCATCATTCTTTTTATTATTAAAAATCACAATAGGAAGATATAAATAACATTCAAAATACATAACAGATATGTATATATTATATGTATGTATAAAATGAATCTATTAAGTAAGACATTCTCAGAAGGTGGAGTAGATACTTTCACCAATACCTGTGACCTCTCAAAATTATTCAAAAAAAGAATTATGGTCACCTCCCCCAAATAAAACAATCTCAACCCTTTCCATGGTCTAGGTCTCCCAGAATTCTGAAGAGGGTTAAAAACTCCCTCCAAACTCCACAAATTGTTGTTCATTCACCCTGAGCTTGCTGAACACTCCTCTCAAACCTTTCACACTACTGACAACAAAGCTACATTACCAGACCCAAGGACATGAAGTAGGCTTACTTCAAAACTCACTGCTACATCCTAATTCCTTTCCCTTTTTCTAGTGTCATGATGATTCCAGGGTATGGAATTTTGTTCAGGCCTTCTATAGTCAGCTTGGCCAAGGACCTTCAAGAGAAAATATGCTAGGGTCTACAATCTAGAAATCTAGAAGCATCAATGCTACAAAGCTCTGAACTAGTAGTGCCAGGGTGAGAAAAACAGGCTTTAAAATGTTGGTGTTAGGTCAGAGAACTGAGGAACAGAGGAAATGATACAGGTCACCAGGAAAGTGATGTGGATGTGTGTGTGTGTGTGTGTGTGTGTGTGTGTGTGTGTGTGTGTGACGATAGGAAATGTAGCACTTCACCAAGTCAGAAGGAAAGAGAACAGCATTTATCTGGGGGCAGTTCTAATCACTAAAAGTCAATGGAATCATAGACCTAGGCAGGTGAACCAAGAATTGCTAGGTGCCATAGAAGCTGAGACTTTTGAGATCCAGCTCCCAAGGAAAAAGAAATCAAATAGAGAAAGTCTAATAGAGATAAGAAAAATAAGGGGTTTGGGGGAGACTGAAAGTACTAAAGATTTCTTTTTTTTTAAACCCTTAACTTCTGTGTATTGGCTCATAGGTGGAAGAGTGGTAAGGGTGGGCAATGGGGGTCAAGTGACTTGCCCAGGGTCACACAGCTGGGAAGTGTCTGAGGTCAGATTTGAACCTAGGACCTCCCGTCTCTAGGTCTGACTTTCAATCCACTGAGCTACCCAGCTGCCCCCCTGAAAGTACTAAAGATTTCAAGCAAAAAGGTTGGGCATCTATGCTGACAAAATAATACTGCAAAATAAAAGAAAATATTGCAATACTTGATGAAATAGAGGACTCTGTAGAATTTGAGGAAAATAGGGCAAATAACATGATGTTCTTCAGTGGTTTAAAAGTGAAATGAAAATTATGAGAGCAGAATTTGTGTTCTACACAGGCAAAATAATGAATACAATAGAAAAACTTGAATCTGTAATAACAAGCCTCATCAAAGAAAACAGAATGATATTTGGAAATGCAATTACACAGACGTGAAAGGCTACCTAAAATAAGAGAAGCAAAAAACAATAACTTTAAAAGAAAATATATTCTCTATGCAAGGAAAACCTACTGAACTCTTTAATGAAGGAAATAATAGAACATCCTCAAACTTCTAAATATATAATATTAAATCCAATTGAAAGAATTAATAGATCTCCTTCAGAAAAAAAAGCCAGGTCTGCAAATTCCAAGATACCTATGTATTAAACTTAACAATTTAATTCAGAAACAGTAAATTCTATAACTCATAAGGAGAAAGACCTTCAAATACATGGAAAAGACATATGAACGATGAAATACTATTCCCTGCCCCTTAGAAAAATGAAGAGGGAATGGAATATTGGGTTTAGAAGAGCAGTGGAGCTCAGAATTTAGTCAATGGTGATACAAAAATCCAAGCTTAGTCATATTGGACAAAAGAGGAACATTCAGTAGTCAAGAGTTTGAAATATTTTTAGAGAGAAAAACAGAATGGAAGAGACTGTTTACCTTTTAAATAGCTCCAAACTACAGAAATTCAGGAAGAGAGACTACAGGAGGCAAGAATAGTAATAGCAACAGAATGACTACGGAGAGACTAATAAGAGACTTGAATGAGAGTCTTGAATAATAGAAAGAGAAAATAGTTAATGTAGAGAGTGAGAAAAATTTCTCTGGGAAAGGGCACAAAAAAGAAAATTAAAAAAATAAAAATGAGAAGCAGGTCTAACTGAAGGGGAGAAGAAAAAAGGGAAATAACAAACAAGAAAATGGGATCAGTTGTGAAGGAATGAGAGCCAGTAGGAACAGGGTCAATAAAATAATTAAAGTAATGGAAGTAACATAACATAACATAACATAACATAACATAACATAACATAACATAACATAACATAACATAACATAACATGTATCTGCAGCAGAGGAAAGAACTAGAAATTGTAAACTTCTGCACAAGCAACATTAATCTAGTGGAAGATATGGAAGATACATATACATACTAATAGCCATTTCTCAATAGGTAGTCAAAAGATACAAAAGAATATTTCTCAGAAGAACTAAAAAGAATTCACCACCAATATAAAAAATGGTCCAAATAAATCACAATAAGAGAAATCTAAATCAAAAGTATCCTAAGGTCTCAGGGTGCAAATTTTTTAAATAGTCAAAAATTACCAAAAAATGTCAATAGTCAATATTGAAGTGAGTGTGGAAAGAGAATCACACTAATACACTGTTGTTGGAGCTGTCAAATAGTAGGACCATTTTGGAAAGCAAATTGGAATTACACAAACAAAATGATGAATATGTCAATACCCTTTGAACCAGAGATTATATTACTAAACTTATATCACAAAGAAACCATTGATGAAAAAGCATCCCTATACTGCAAGATATTTATAGCAGCACTTTTTGTGATAGCTAAGAATTGAAAACAAAGTACACATTCACGAACTGATGGATACCTAAGCAAATTGTGGAATATGAATATAATGGAATATTACTACAGAATTAGAAATTATGTATGTGATAAATATATAGAAGTATGGAAAGATCTATATGAACTGAAGCTAAATAAATTAGTAAAACCACAGATATACTATACATAGTAACTATAATAATGCAAATAGAAAGAATAACAAGCTAAAAAATCAAAAGTAAATGGAACAAAATTATAATGATCAAGTAGGTCTCAAATGAGGAGATATAAGACAGTCCCAACCTACCTCTTCATGGAGGTCGTAGATCCATATATGTTACATATGCACATTTTTTAGATTTTTCTTTAATTTGTCAATCAGCCATGCCACATTTTTTTTCCTCTCCAAAAAATAATGTTTCTCACATGAGATGGCTCTCTGGGATAGGGATAGGGAGACATACATGGGAAACACAAAATGTCAATAGAACTTATTTTAAGAAATAAGAAGATAACTATAAAATACATTTTTCAAAAATTAAAGAACACAAATAAAAATATTGATATTAATTTACTTCTTGTTAGCCTTTTTCTCCAAATAACTAACTCCCTATGCCTTCAAAAAAAAACAACTCTCCCTTATAAAAAAAAGTGAAGTCAATTAAAACAAATTCAACACTTTGGTAACATCTTAAAATATAGGTCTTCAAAACTCTGGTGAATACAGTAACCAAATCTGATTTTTAGAGGGCTGATAATGCCTTCTATCTTTTGCATAGAAATGAAAGACTAAAAGTACAAAAAAGTGACTGCCTTCCTCTAACAATTCTTAAATGTAAGTCTGCCTTCTGACTTAATGATCATTATAATATCAAATGGTTCTCCTGGCTAAGAAGGAATGCATGTTCCTCTGAACTGTAAATCCTAGGATTCCAGTCACTTTTAAAACTCCTATTACAAAAGCCTGGAACAGAGGAAACAGAAAGAGATAATAGAATCATGATGGGGACTTCAATTACCTAGACATTTGCTGGCACTTTCTCCCTTTCAAAAGAGGAGTAGGTAGTAACTTTTTGATTTGCATTAATAATAATTTCATCATTCAAAAGATGAAGCGATCAACAGAGGGAAATTCTATTTTGTATTTGTTCCTGGCTAATAGGAAATAAATGTTTGCTGTGGTGGAAAATATGAGAATGTTGGGGAAAGTGAAATGACTACTTCCTACTCAAATTCGTGATAGAGAATATGGAAAAGATGGCTTAACCTGACATACATTGGGGAAACATATTTCATTAGATGTAGAGGAAAATTAGATAGTATCCTATAGACTAAGATGGAACTGGAAACTTTAGTTAATGAATTCTGAAATAACAAAGGGAATCAAATCAAAGGAGTAGGAAAAATGGAAATTTTCTGAAAAAAAAAACCAGCAGTGTAAATTCATAGGGAATTCATCAGCCAAATTGGAATGTTAAAAGATTTGTATAGAAAGGCAGAACCAAGGTGGTGAGAAATACAGCTAAGATCTAACCCCCTTCTCCCTATCATGAGTCCTCTAGATCTAGAAAATGAACAAAACTAAGTCCTGATAGGGAAGTTCAAGGAAAAGTCACAATGAATATTTTTTTTTAGTCCAGGTTGGTACAGAAAGACACACAAAGAGGTCTGAGGACATGGACAACAGTGTGTGGCCAGGAATGTGAGGAGTGGAGCACTGCAGTTTAGGGAGAGGGCAAGATAAAGTCCCAGAGCCATATGGTAGAACTCTGATTTCAAGCTAGCAGTTTTGTTTCCCAGTATTCAGGAGAAGCTTACCTCAGATCCAAGGAGTAGAGAGATCTCAATTTCAGTTTCTAGACTGGTCAGAATCCTGTGGAGGAATAACAAAGGCAGGAATTACAGGTCAAAGGGTAGACTATAGTTCTGTCACTAAACCAGCAGAGCTTTCCAGCTGGCTAATAGTAGCTGAGCAGCCAGGCAACTAATACTCAGCAGTCTACAATTGCTTATTGTAGAGCTCAGACAGGTGTATCAATCAAACTTTGTCCTCAATCATTACCACTTTGGTACCACTAAAAGTTTCAAGATTCTCAGCCTAGGCTCCTCCTGAAATGCTAGAATAAGAAAACACTCAATACTACAAGAAAGTAGTGAAAAGACCAGCCCAGACCTTTCCACTAGAGCAGGGGTCAGCAACGTATGGCTCTCTAGCCATATCTGGCTCTTTTGAGGGCCAGATATGGCTCTTTCTGTGGGAGCCATAAAGTCAATTTTTTTTTCAGGCGCTGTTATAGGAGCGTGCACTGTGAGCACTGTACGGCTCTCATGAAATTACATTTTAAAAAAGGTGGCATTTATGGCTCTCACAGCCAAAAAGGTTGCTGACCCCTGCTCTAGAAGTATAAAGAACATAGTCCTAAAATGAGGTCTGAAATTAAGAAGTAGGCTGGAAGAATGAACAAATAACAACAACAACAAAAAAAGAATATCAGGAAAACACAATATATAGACCAGAAAGAAGAGGACTACTTTAAACATCTATAAACAAAGCCTCAAAGAAAAACATAGTTTGGGCACTAATTGAACTAGAATTTTTAGAAGGAAGAGTTTTTCAAAAGTTGTTTTTTTTAATAGATGAAATGAGTGCTAAAAGTAGAAAGAAAGTGAGAGCTCTGGAAGAAATAATTGTAAAGGCAATAAAAAACTTGACACAGGAGGTATAAAACCTTCCCCAAGCAACAAATTCCTAAAAAGTGGAATAGAACAAATAGAAACCAATAATGCTATGAAACATCAAGAAATATCAAAAGACTGAAAAAATAGAAGAAACTTATAAAATATCATACACCAAAAACATCTGATATGTTAAGCAGGTCAAGGAGAAATTTCAAGTTATTGGATTATGTAAAATCCATGACCAAAAGCGAGCCCAGTTTCAAGAAACTTCGAAAGAAAACTGTCTAGATCTCTTAGAATTCAAGGGTAAAGCAGAAATAGAAAGTCACCAATCACCTTTTCAAAGAAACCCAAAATTGTGGGCTCACAGAAATATTATAACCAAAATCCATAGTGTCCAGGTCAAAGAAAAAAAAAAGCAAACAGAAAGGGAGAATTCAGTACCAAATAACCATGGTCAGGATCATGTATGACTTACCAGTCACCACTATGGAGAAGTAAAGAGATTAGAATATGATCTTCCAGAATGCAAAGGATATAGACATATAGTACAGAAAAACTCAACAAAACTTGGTATCCTGTATATGAAGGATGAGATCATGGGGAAAATGAACCTTTAATGAAATAGTGAGCTTTCAAGCATTGCTAATGAAAAGAGCAGAGCTGTCTAGAATTTTTAAGATCGAACACAGGAGTTAAGAGAAAACACAGAAGGGTAAAGAAATGAATGACCATAAGAGTCTAAAGAAGGATAAGTTATTTACATTTTAAGTGGAGAGGTGATATATGTGTCCCTTCTGAGCTCCATTTTGATTAGGGGTTATGGAAAAATTTTAAATAGACAGAAGGCCTGGGAGTGGTTCTTTTATGCCTTGATGATCTTGAAAGAAGAAAGGAAAGAGCAGGGAAGAAAAATAGAGTGATGGGGGAGTAAGGAAAGGAAGATTAAGGAAAATTATATCACACAGTCAAGGTATGCAAGTAGAAGTCTATACAAAAGGGTATGAAGAGAGGGCTCCTGACACACATGGACCTCACTTTCAACTGAACTGGTCAAAGGAAGGAAGAATACATCATAAATGCATAGGGGTATAGAAATTTATTTCACTCAACAGGAAAACAAGAAGGAAAGAAAAGAAAGAGAAAGGGAAAATTCGAGGAATGATAGATTAGGATTAGATTAGAGGCAGCTAGATGGCTCAGTGGATAGAGTGCTGGGCCTGGAGTCAAAAGATCTGACATTTACTGGCTGTGTGGCCCTGGACAAATCATTTAACCTCTGTATGTCTTGATCCACTGGAGAAGGAAATGGCAAACTTTTCCAATATCTTTGCCTAGAAAACCCCATTTGGGTTCACACAGATTCAGATAAGACTGAATGACTGTACAACAGGATTAAAATTAGTCCTAAGCAAAACACACTTTAACTAGGGATGTATAAACATATTTATAGCTCTTTTTCAGATAGCAAAGAATGCAAATATGATGGGAATGCCCATAAACTGGGGAATAAATTAGACTATAAGAATGTAATGAAATATTATTTTGCTATAAGAAATGATGAACAGTATAGTTGCAGAGAAACCTGGGAAGACATAACTGCTGCAAAATAAAGTGAATGGAACTGGGAGAACAATTTGTACAATGGCCACAATATTTTACAGATAGACATCTTTGAAAGACTTGGGAACTCTGATCTGTATAATAACTAAACACAATTCTAGGAGATTAATGAAGAGTCAAGCTATCATGTTCCTGAAGGGGTAATGAAAAACTCATAGTGCAAAATTAGACATGCATGTATGTATATACACACTTATGCATGCACACATATGTGATATGTATATAATGTATACATTTTTATAATTTTATAAATAATATATGATATATAGAAATGTAACATTTAATATACATAATATATATTTGATTGCATCACCAAGCAAAAGAAATTTTCACATTGGTTATGTCCAAAAGAACACCCACCCACATATTACTAATGCAAAAATCCATTTTAGGAAGGCCAGAGTTAAGATAGTAGAGCGAGTGCTAACAACTGCAAAAGATACCCCCAAACTTCCTGATGATGAAAAATGCAACAAACTGATTTCTGAACAGGGAAACCGAGAAAAAGTCA
Source organism: Gracilinanus agilis (assembly GCF_016433145.1). NCBI lineage: Eukaryota > Metazoa > Chordata > Mammalia > Didelphimorphia > Didelphidae > Gracilinanus > Gracilinanus agilis. The sequence continues at coordinate 190,686,346 of NC_058132.1, read as the reverse complement.
AAATGAGTTATTTTTCCAGGTTAGGAAAGTTTTGGAAGAAAGGAATGAGCCCTAGGATGGGTGCTGGCCAGGAGCACAGTATGGTATAAGGGGCACTAGACAGTTTTTTAGACACTATACTGTGATAGCAGCCGTGGCAGGAAACAACCCAACACCAAGGGATGGAAATGAGACCAAAAACCTATGCAGAAAGATATCACAAGGGATCCCTGTACAAGTATTGATTGCAGGATTGGGTAACATTTGACAGCTCTGAGACCAAAGTTACAAGGGAGCAGGGTCCCTACCTGTCTAAGAACCAGAGCTCAGAAGAAGAAGAAAGTAAATAGATTTCTCATTGGAAGTCCTAAAAACAGACTTAATGAGTCACCAGTCTGAACTGTGAATGCAGCAGGACACAAAAGACAGAAGCTCAGTATAGTCATTCTTCTCCCACCTTTATTAATTAAAAAAGTAACCTAATCTTAAAGAAAGAATAAGCCAAAGAATAAATCACATAATCAGTAATTTCATTAAAAATAATGACAACAATGAGATAACAAACCTAAGTTTGTGGGATATATGTAAAACCATATACTTCCCCAAAAGAAGTATCCATACATCCATAAAAGAAATAAAGAACATATCAATGAAGTGGACATTTTTTTAAAAACATAGAAATATAACAAATTAACCTCCCAATTAAATACTAAAATGAAAATCCTTACAAAGAAAGGATGAATCAAATTTAATGTAAAAAAGCCATTGAATAAAGGTATAGAAATGAAACTATGGGCTGTTTTTTAATTAAAAATAGGTGAATCATTTATTAATGTGATTTTTAAAAAGGAAAGAAAACCAGATTACCATTACCAAAAATTACCAAAAAAAGGGAGAATATATAACCAATGAACATGAAATCAAAGAAATAAGGAACTATTTCCCCCAATAATTTAAATGTAATGGTAGGATATTTACAAAAATACAAATTGCCCAGATTAACAAAAGAGGAAATCAAAAACTTGTTACCATATTTTAGAAAAAGAATTTGAAAATCCCATAAAAAGCTCCCTAAAAAAATATCCTGGAACTACATGGATTGGCAAGTGAACTCTACCAAATATTTAAGGAACAGTTAATCCCACTACTGTACACTTTATTTTTCTCCTAATAGAAGGCAATAACTCTCCTTTTGTTCTTGGCCCCCCAAAAGACAAAGGAAAACTGTCTTGCAGGACAATGAATACCATCTGAATTTTCTGACTGAACTAAATCTCCCAATGATTGGGCGCCAGGAAGAGGGCTTTATTTCTATATCCCATTCCCTGTGATGTGATAGGAAAACCAATAACAGAGCCTGCCTACTGTGAAGCAGGTTAGATGTTTCAAATGTTTTCTGTTCTAATAATAATGTGTTGTTTATAACACATGTTAATGATTTCTTTTCAATGTTCTTTAAAAATGCCTGTAAACAGTAAATATTTTACTTGAGTATATTCATAGCTAATCTTATTCTCAATTCAAATTTCACCAATTTGACACTCGTAGAATTCAGGAATGTGATCATTGTTCTCCTTTTTCTTTCCTTCCTCCTGCCTATCTTTTTCTCAGGAAAGGATTTTGTTTCTTATTTTACCGAGAAAACAGAAATCCTTGAACCATGAGTTTCCTCTTTTCCAGTATTCAACTCTTCAAAACTCCTCTATGTAATTTTGATTCTTTCTTCATTTGCCTCAGCTTCTGAGGAAAAGGTGGCCATTCTCCTTGCCGAGGTCAATCTCTCCTCTTGAGCAATCATAACAATAATGAATTATAATGGATTATCAAAAAGCCAAGATTTGGGATAGGATTTAAAGAAATACAAACTGTGCATAGGACATAGATTAATTCTCTGATTGTTGAGCAATAGCAATAGTTAGTGATCTTCAAAAGATTAAAGAGAATAGAAGGCATCACACATAGGATGGCAGAAGGGCAAATATCTTGACTTTCTTAAAATGTAAGTGAATAGAATCCAGAGACTATAGGTGATCTTGACTGTGGCTCTTGAAAAAATTCTAAACTATATTATTAAAGGGATAACTAGTGGTTTATGACCATGAAAAGGAAGTGGTGATCCCAAAGAATCAACCTGTGTTCATCAAGTAAAGATAATCTCATCCTCAACTCAGTTCATTCTTCTGACAGTGCTAAGCTTGAGGTCACAGGACTGGAATTCAAATCCTGGCTATACTATTTAATTCAATGTAATTTGGGGAAAATCATTTAGTTTCTCTGGGCCTTAGTGCTCTCATCTACAAAATGAGGGATTTGTATTACATTAGCTCTATGGTCTCTTTCAGTTCCACATCTCTGTTCATGGGATCCAGCTTCTAAAATTGCTTAACTTCCACGGGAAGTATATTGGATTATTTGAGTATGTTTCTAAATTTATCCATGGGCTCCTGCGAGTACTTTGTGTATCTTATACCTTATTCATGGAGCAAAAAGTAAAGTTTCAAACCTGATGACCATATTTTTAGAAGGTGCCTATGTAATAGTAGGGGGCTTGTTGCTCATATGTGGAGAAACCTAAACACAGATTATAACAAAGATAATTAAGCAATTGCCTTGGCTTAACTGGGTTCAGAGAAAGTAACATTGACCCTCTTGAAGGTCAGGCCCTTCCAGGATTGATTAGACTCAGAATTGTGTGAATTACAAGTCCTTCTATGAGGGGGTCTGGGCCACAAAACCTTTCACAATGTAGTTCTAACCTGCACTTTTATTATACTCATGTATTATACTCAGCTTCACATGTGACATTTCAGCCAAATTATCCTCCTAGTTTTTGTCCTAACAGGAAATTTCTTCTCCTATCTTCATACCTTTATAAAAGCTTTCTCCTAGGCCCAGAAAGTGCCACTCCTCACCTCTCTCTTGTAAATTCTCTAGTGACACTCAAACCTCAGTTTAAGTGCTACTTCCATAAGAAGTCTATTCTGTTGTGGATTCCCTTTCCCCATGAATTTGCTTTGCCTTTCTCAAACCTCTTTCCAAACTCCAAATCCATTATTTAAATTAAAGTTTTCATTTTACATTCTTGATTCCTCATTTCTCTTCACCTTTACTGCCTCTGAAGTCCATTTCATCTTATTTCTCAATCATATTCTAGTCTAACATTCCACTGAATATCTTCTGTATAGATTTCCTTATTCAACACCATTTCTTACTTCTGGAGTTGGTGACTTAGCTACTACTCTACCAAAACAATTAAATTCTGTTGAATCAAACTAACTTCAGTTATGCCTCTTCTCTATAGTGGAAATCACCTTCTATTGAACAATAAATAACAATAAATTAAAAAAAAAACTGAACAAAACTGTCCAGGAAGCAGAGAGAGCTTGTTTGTACTTAAACTCAACCTGGAAACATCCATTAAGATGCTAAAGCCATTACCATAATTTGGAAATTTACAGTAAAGGTGTTATAGTTATTACAAATGTTAGTAGCTAGTTTATAATAGTATAAATTTCTACCAGTCCAAATAAAACATTTCCTTCTTCTTTACTTTATCTCTGTGGTCTCAAACCTGGCCAGGGTTGTAAAGGCAGAGAGAGAAAAAAGAATCTAGCTGTTTTTCCCCCTTATCTCCCACTGAAAGCCTAATCAAAAGTCAGCGAGAAGCCCTGCTCAATATTACCAGCAGCTGAGAGAGCTGTTTTGAGACTTCATTAGTGTTCCCCACCCTTCTAAGCTATCCCTCTGTGCTGTCTCACTAGTTGGCTTTTTTATGGGTGATGAAGTGTTCCCCTTTAAAGTTCTACAAGGTAAAAATCAAAGAAACAAACTCTTGTGTACTCTAAAAAGCCTCTAAAGATGAAGCCCCTTCAAGCTCATCTCACTCTCCATGTTCCCCTTCCTGGGGGCTGTTGTGTGCAGATGCAAAGCATGGAATTCCATGCTTTGCATCTGCACACAACAGGACCCACCAAAATCTTTACTTCCTTCTTCTCTGATTACTTTTTACAAAGTGGTCCCCTTGAGGGTGCCATGGTCTTTTATTTATTTTAACATGCATAGTTAATTAAAAAACAGACCTATATTTATCTGGTCAGGTTTCCCCCCCAACAATTAAAGTGAGTGCTGGTCATTCTCTGTCAAACTGAAAGTCTTTTTGTCCCCCTTCCAAAGCTTTTAACTGCTAAATGGGGAGTCAGCAGGAGGCAATACCCCCTTAACCTTTCCATTCCCAGGCAACTAAAAAAATTTAGTACAAAATTAAACTCTCTAGCCTTGTCATAGCTAACTATGTCTTGCTAAGTATTCCAAAAATCTCATGATGAAAAAAAGACTATCTGCCTCCACAGAGAGAAGTGATGAACTGATTTAAAATAGAATTATATTTCTCTCTTTATTTTTTGCTTTGTTTCCTGATATGGTCAAAATGGAAATATATTTTACATGATTTAATATGTATAATTGATATCATATTTGTTTTTCTCCTCAGGGGCACTTATTCAGCCATTCCACAACTGATGAGTATTCCCTCAATTCAATTCTTTGACAAGACAAAAATAGATGCTATAAATACTTCTGTACAGATAGGTCCTTTTCCTTTTTCTTTGATTTCTTTGGGATATAGAGTTTCTAGCTGGATCAAAGAATATGAACAATTTTAGAGTCCTGGGACTGAGATCCAAATTGTTCTCTAAAATGGTTGGACCAACACACAATTCTACCAATAATTCATTAGTATTCCTATTTTTCTCTCCTCCCCTTCACCATTTATCTTTTTCTGATAGGTGTGAGATGGTATCTGAGAGTTGGTTTAATTTGCATTTTTTAATCAAAATAATTTAGCACATTTTTGTATGAATATAGATAGTTTGGGGCTTTTTTCTTCTAAAAATTACTTGCTCATATCCTTTGACCACATCAATTAGAAAAGACTTAGAGTTTTATAAATTCGGTTCAGTTCCTATATATTTGAGAAATTAAATCTGTATCAGAGAAACTTGCTTAAATTTTTTTCACATTACTTCATTGTCTGTGGTACTCTTTGGTAAAATATAGTTTCCTTGATTATCTTTTAAAATTAAGTCTATTTTTGTGTTTGCTTTATCTGAGTTCATGATTGCTACCCCTGCCTTTTCATTTCAGTTGAATCATTTAGATTCTGCTCTAGTCTTTTATTTCATACTGTTGTGTTTTTCTGTTTAAAGTATTTCTCTTATAAACAATATAATCCTGGATTTTGGTTTCTTATTCATTCTGCTATATATTTTCATTTTATGGGTGACTTTATCCTGTTCACATTTATAGTTATAATTGCTATTGATTTTCCCCATTCTATTTTCTTCTCTTTATTCTTCTCTTTCTCTTTTTACCCCTTCCTTTCTCAAAAGCCCATTTTGCTTCTGACTATTTCTTCCCTTATTTCTTCTTCCTTTTAATTACCACCACCTTTTTCTCTTCATCTCCTATTTCAAAGTTGGTAATGACAGATTTCTATACCCAATTGATTGTGTATATATTTTCCTCTCTTTGAACCTGAAATTCAGATGATAGTTATGTTAAGCATTGATTGACTGACATTGTGAAAGATTTTCCTTGCATGCTTCTTTTATATGAATTAATTCTTCCTTTCCCTTCCCTCTTCTCCCAGTGAATCTCTCTCTCATTTTTTAGATCATTCCAACAAAATCAACTCACTTTCATGCCTTCAGTCTATATAGAGTCCTCCTAACTATCTTAATAATGAAGTTCTTAGAAGTTATATGTATCACCTTTCTAAAATGAAATGCAAAGAGTTTAATTTTATTAAGTCCCTTATATTCCTCTTTCACGCTTTCCTTTTAATACTTTTCTTAAAAATTGTATTTGGAAATCAGATTTTATACTTACCTCAAGTCTTTTCATAAGGAATACTTGCAAGATTTGTATTTCATTAAATATCAATTTTCAGGGGCAGTTGGATGGCTCAGTGAATTGAGAGCTAGGCATACAGACGGGAAGTCCTAGGGTCAAATCTGGCCTCAGACAGGCACTTCCTAGATGTGTGACCCTGGGCAAGTCACTCAACCCCCATTGCCTACCCTTACCATACTTCTGCCTTGGAGCCAATACACAGTATTGATTCCAAGATGGAAGGTAAGGGTTATTTTAAATATATATGTATATGTATATATACATATATATATAAATTTTCAATGTTTTTCATGTAATTAAATTTCCCCTGAATAATTATTCTTTGGGGTTTTTTTAGGGGATGGGATAGGTTATTCTGGTGGTAATTTTAGCTCCTTTGTCTTCCAGAATATCCTATTCCAATTCCTCTGTTACTAGTAGCTGCTAAATCTTGCATAATCCTGGCTGTGGTTCTATATCTGAATGGTTCTTTCTGGCTGCTTTTAGTATTTGTTCTTTGATCTGGGTGCTCTGAAATTTGATTTTATATAAATACATAAATTTCTACATAAAGGATATAAACTCAGCAAATTACTATTTTCTCTGTGGTTTGGGTTTTCATGTATATACACAAATACATATATATTTATACATATGTAAACATATACATATAACCATAACATTATGAATATGAATTTTATTATGAAGTCCTGGTGACAATCAAGATATTCTACAAAAATTGATTTCTTCTAATTCTAGTAGTTGAAATCACAAAAGAGCAGGTAAAAGAGTTCATAAATAGAGTGTACAGATTTATCTAAACTGTCTTTCCTTATATGAGATATGAAAAAGGTTCTCCTTGATGGAATGACAGGGAAACCATGCTCTCCCCTCCCCAAGGATCTTTAAAAAGCACAACACATTCTATAAACACTGAATAAATGTTGTAGACAGATGTAAACAATGTGAACTCTAAAAATAGAAAAGCTAGATATCTATGGAAGAAGATCCCATTCCACATTAAGGAATTATTTCTTTTCTCATAGAGTGGAGGGTCTTATTACTCCTCCCTTATCAGCCACTGTATCTTTCCACAGAGATACTAACCTAGTAGGGGAACCTGAAACAATTGTATTAATTCCAGTCAGTCCAAACAAGAGATAGGAAACAGGAAGAGCATTAGAAATCCAGAGTATTAACTCTGGTCTCAGGGATTGGATTATAGAGAGAAACAAGCTCAGAGACTTTAGACAAGTCACATGTTAAGCAGAGATTTTGTGGCCAGGTGGAGCATTAGTAGGATATCATGAGAGGAGAAAGGACATCAAGGTCCTGTACTGATAGAAGAATGAATTGCTTAAATCATATGACCTTGTATGTATGCTTTGTCACTAGAGAACTCTGGGTGTATCCTATCTATCTTACTGAAGCTGTATAAAATTTATTTTGGAAAATACACTCCAGGTTTATGGGGAAATGTTTTATTGCTACTTTTCTTGCAATAACTCAGGAAATGCTTTTGCTCCAAGATAATTTCATCAAGTTGTTAACTATTATTGGTAAATTAATTGGTTTGGTGCTTATGAATTCTAGTTTTATGATGGTAGACTCAGAGAACACCTTAAAAGTGGAGATAGTAGTTTTTTTGGGAATACAACCCATGAGTACAATTTGGGAAGGGTAGTCCCAGAGGATTGCTAGAGATGTTATAGACATTAACATAAAGATCATTAATATTCTTTAAGTGACAAAACTAGAATAGGAAAATACTTATAGTGAGTGAAATGCTGAATTTGGCATCAGTGATTCTGAATCCAAATTCTAGTCTTGCTACTTACTATCAAGGTAACTCTAGACAATTTGCTTAACCTCTCTAGGACTCGGTTTCCTCATTTTTCAATAATATATCTGTAGGAAATTGTTTCTGCCGACCTTTCTACCTCCAAATCTATGATCTTGTGATTCTATAACTTATAGGTAAAGAGAAGCCTCCATATTTCTGTTGTAAAAATAAACAGAATTCTGAGAGTAGCCAACACCCATGGTGGAAAGAAGGACAGTTATAGAAGTAAAATATAATGGTCTAAGGAGGGTTGAACAATGAGAAAGGATTGTGCCATGATTCAGGATACAGAGTGATTCCTAACAGGCTACAATTCTTCCTTCATAAATTAATGTTTCTATAAATGATGCACTGCAGAAAAAGTTCTTACAACAAATAAAAAGGAGGAGAAATGAGATGAAAAGTACAAGTACTTTAGTGCAATAATAGGGTAGAAGAGAATTCAACTTTTGTCCTTCAGAAGTCCTTTATTTTCACCAGGGGAACAGATAAATAAGAAATATGTAAAGTATGAACAAGAGAATAACAGAATATCTTTTATATATATGGACAAGAACAAGATAAAAGGACACCACAAATGAATATTGCTCAAGAAGAAATGCAAAGTGGGAGAAAGGATTTTGATCCACATTCTTATCTGGGTGAAGAGTAGGAAGAGGAAAAATCTAAGAAGGCAGGAAAGAGAATAAAGGGGGGATAAGTAGATTGAAACATAGAGAAGATAAGTAGATAGAAAGAAATGATCAATTTAAGCAAGTCAAGGAATATGTGGTAGGCATATAATATGAAAAGTACTAGAGGATACTAGAGATTTTGTTGAAATATACTACAATCACAATAGGGTTCACAAATCTGACACACTGAACAAAGAGCAGGAAAATAAAAGCAAAACATAAAGGAGATGGATGTAAAATTAATACTATCTTTAAAAGTGAATGAACGAAGTGGTCCACTAAGTGAAAAATAATGGCAGAGTGGCCAAGAAAACAAACCTTCCAAATATGCCTCATAAAATATACATATTTGATAAATGTTAATGCACATAATATGAAAATGAGATACTTTAGTAAAAATTACTATTTATATGGTGATTTTAAAGAGGCAGGAGATTCAATTCTACTATAAAAAATCAAAAAGAAAAATTGATAATTTCAAGGGATTTATGGAAGAAATTAAATTATACTTAAAGGCACTGTAGATATTGAAAAATATTGTTAGATCTATTTGCATGAATTAGCACATTTTGATTCATGAATAAAAAGATAAGTGGTAGAGTCCAAGAGAATGTGCTTCTTCCTTTTGCCTATGGGGGGGTCTAGGCTCAACAAATGATTCATAGATGGAAACTGGCAAAGCACATTCTGAAATGTTGGCATTGGAAATGGATTATTTTTTGTTCCCTTTCCCCCAAAATCATTCTTATTGAGAGAGTAACAGGATATTCATGATAGGATAAATTAAGCACTTTGCTTTTTATCTTCTATCTTCTCTTCATCCAGACTTCTAGCTGTGATACAGGTAGCACTGAGAGTTAAGAGGCAAGCCACCAAGGCAGAGCTGGACAGTGAAGAGTAGATTGTCTGTTGCAAAAGTCTGCTTTTGCCTAGATTTAGTTGAGGTAGAGTAGCTATTCATAAACTTCTCATTCATCAATAGAAATTAGAGGTAATATTAATTTTTATCTCTCAAGAGTAAAAGTTCAAAGAAACTTAAAATGACATGGCAAATCCCATTGGCCATCTCAGTTATATTTTAGGCTAATTCAATCTTGCCCCTGCCTGGAATTTTAACTATTGGATCACCCTTTCGGGGTGAAAGTGCCAATGTACACCATAATCCTTATTTCAGCTTATCTCATGTTTAAGCCAAATCTGCTGATGTCACATCCTGGAGGTGAATAAATAGGCTATACTTGTTTTTTTTTTTGCAAAGGACAACAAAAATGATAATTTCCAGGAGACAATTAAAAATAAGCAAGAAAAGAAAATTGCTAAAATCTAAACTAAACAAGGTGGATTCACAATGAATAGTGTTAAAAATATAGTTTTTTAAAAAACTACTATAGAAAATTATATACAAGAAAATTAAGAATTTATAGGAAGAACATGATTAAAGAAATATAGCATTCTTGAATTAGAAAATTTAGAAATAACATTTTAAACCACTCAGAAACAGAAATTAAACAATTAATAGACTAACTACTAGTGTGTAAGTAATCTGAGTCAGATAATTTTTAAAATTAATTTTATTAAATATTTAAGGAATAATTAATACTTAAACAATAAAAATATTCTTAATACTTGGGGAAGAAAATGTGCTCAAACTTTTTTTATGAGACAAGTATGATCCTGATACCTAAAACAGTAAAGGATAAAGCAGAGAAGGAAAAGTATAGACAAGGATCACAAAATGAATACTGCCCCTTAAATAAAATGCTATCAAAAATAAAATGGCAATGAATCTATATGATATTCATTTTCACCAAGGTGAATTCATATCAGGGATACAACAATGATTCGATATTAGGAAATCAAATAACATAAAAATGATATAAAAACATTTCATATTAATATATGTGGGAAAGATTTTTGAGAAAATATTGCCTTATTTATTTTCAAAATTCTAAAAAGTTTCTGCATAGAAGTGCCTCTTTTTCATGTGATTATTTCTAAATCTACATAGATATATACACAATAAGTTTTTCCCTTTAGGTAAATTTACTTTGAGTAAAAAAATTAGAACCTTTCCCAATAAATTAAAGAACAAAGCACAAATGTTGTCTATCCCCACTATTTTTCAATATAGTTAAATAAATAGCAATAACAACAAGAAAAAAAAATAAATTAAAGCCAAGAAACTGCAAAGAAGAGATAAAATTTTCCGTATTTGTCAAGGGCATGGTGCTTACTTAGAAAATCATAGAGAATCAGCAAACTAATTGAGATGACTAAAAGTTTCAGTAAAGGAGCAGTACATAAAATAAGTTCACCCATATAATTTTTATTTCTATATATCATTGTCAAAAAGAAAGATTTAATGATAAAAAATAAATCTCATTCAAAACAACCATAAAAGTTTAAAAAAATTAATCTGAGAGTAGCACTACTAGTCACATCACATTCTAGTCTCTTTACAGAAGTAAAGGATAGGCAAATTAATGGAAACTACATTCAATTATCATGGTTGTATGATGCCAATATAATGAAAATATATTACCTAATAACAATTAAGTTACCTGGAATTTTTAATAGACAAAATTCATTAGGATGAAAAAGACTATAGCTTCCAGGATAATACAATTGTAATTAGTAAGAATAGAGGGAGGATAGGAAATTCATATCCAAAAGCTATGTTAAAAAGCAATAAACCTTAACAGTATTTGGAAATGGTTAAAAAAGAGATTAGGAGATAAGTAAAACAAACTAGATAAGAAAGAATCATCAATAATTAAAATCACTAGTCCAATGTTTGAGGAATCTATGAACATATAATATTGGGCAAAGAAATCTCTGTTTGGCAAGAACTGTTGGAAAAATTGGAAATCAGATTGTGAGAAGTAAGTTTGGACAAGTCTCTTATATTGTTAAGTTCCTAATTATTTAAATATCACATCATCCAAAAAATTACAAGTTAATAGAATGACTGACCTTTTCCAACTATGGCTAAGGATGAATTTTAATCAGAGGTAAAATGAAAATGGATACTATTTTGACTGCTAATTGTTCAATCAATTAACACACAAACATGTATTAAGTATCAACCATGTCCTAGATATCATGCTAGGAGCTGAAGATATGTAAAAAATCAGAGTCCCTGCCATTGATGATCTTCCTTTCTGTTGGGACATACGTTCCATTAAAAATCTCTGGTGTGAGCAAAACCTAGGATAAGAAAGAGAAATGACCAAATAGGAAAAATCCATATCTCTGAAAAAGTCTGGAATCCAAGCTATATAGAAAACAAACAAAAAAAATGTAAAAAGAAGTAGGTCCCTAATAGTTAAAAATACATGAAGTTTTCAAAAATGAAAATGGTAAATTGGCAGTATAAAATATTGCTCAAATCATTAATAAAAACAGTATAAATCAAGACATAAGGTTTCACTTCTCATCCAGAAAATTGTTAAAGCTTACAAAAGATATTTATCAAGGTTTGAAGTTCTACATAATAGGCACTTTAATTTGATAACAATTTGGACAGACAAGTAAGTCACAAAATTGTTTCTCTTTGACCTAGATATTCCACTACCAGTCATATATCAATGGTGTCAAAGGCAGAAAGACAATCTTTTTTTTTTAATCACAGAAAGACAATCTTTGCATAAACAAAATACTCAATATACTTTTTGTGGAAGCAAAAAAAAAACACCTCTGAACTTTATTTGGTATCTATTAGTTGGCAAATAGCAAAGTTTATGGATATATATGGATGTAGTAGAGTAAATTCTTACAGTAGTAAGAAATGGTGATAGGTAGCATGGCATATTGCATAAAATGTTGTCCTCCAAATCAGAACAATCTGGGTTCAAGTTCTTCTTTTGCATTTTAGTTGTAGTCATAACTATAAGAAATTCATATTATAGCTCAGTATTCTCCAGGTAACTTTATAAACACTATAAATTATAGAAAAGTTGCAGACCTGCATCAGTGGAGGGAATTTCCACGCCAAGGGCTACTTAAATGTGAATACCCTATTGCAATAATTAGCATACATTAAGACTTCAGACAATATAATGGATCCTAAGTTTCGTTTCATTTTCTCTTCTAATGTTTTAAGGATTTTATTTTAGATCAAGGGTTGAAAGCACATTCAAAATTGCTCCAAATAATCAGGCAAATTCTTAACAATGATTTAGTACTCTTTTAATTTATAATTATAAATAAACGAAGACTATAATAGGCATTTACTATGTACACAGCATTGTGCTAAGCAGTGGGGATACAAGTAGAAAAGTTAAATAGTTCCTGCTTTCAAGGAGCTTACATTCTCATGGGGGTGACAAAAAGGTTTTGACTGCAAGTCATACAGAAAAGTTATTTGGTTTATTTCTCTTTTGAAATGTCATTTCCACTGATTAAGTCATATCAATTTCTGATTTGAACCATTTGATGGTACCAAAGACTTTGTGATAATAAATTTCTTTCCTATATCTTCAATAACTGTGGCTGTAGTTATTGTACAAGCTGCAGTTGCCAGGCTGTATCTCTATCGGAATTGTTTCAGAGTGTGATAGATGAAGGCATTGAATGGGAAGCGTTATTATACCCAAGATTCTTTTTTTTTAAATTAAAACCCTCACCTTCTGTCTTGGAGGCAATACTGTGTATTGGTTCCAAGGCAGAAGAGTGGTAAGGCTGGGCAATGGGGGTCAAGTGACCTGCCTAGGGTCACACAGCTGGGAAGTGTCTGAGTCCAGATTTGAACCTAGGACCTCCCATGTCTAGGCCTGGCTCTCAATCCACTGAGCTACCCAGCTGCCCCTAATCCCAATATTTTTGAGCTCAATATCCTGGACTGTCTTTATTAAGGTCAAATAAAAGGTGGCAGTAAAAGTGGCGGCACCAATTCTACTTGACTCACACATACTGCTTCCCGTTTCCCCTTCAGGATGCCTGGATGTTTCAGGCAGGTTGCCTGCCCTGCATATGTGTGGTTGTTGGTTGGAAGTTGGTTTTCATAGGAGCTTCCTCCCTAGCTAACAGTTGTGAGAACTAGATGTAGGTTGGAAGTAAGACCAGTGGTCTAGACATTGGTGTTAAAACTCCTATGGTTCTTTGATTACCTGATTATTGGTGGCAGTAACTGCTAGTGATGATGAGGTCCTTTCTCCACAATGATGATTTTCTCTCTCCATGATGACTTTGGTTGTTGTGCTAGAAAAAAAATCTTTATTTATCTTTATTTGTATTTATCTCTAGTTCATCCTTGGTCTCTTTGTAGTGAAGACAAAATTTGGGTTACTTGAAAACATTTGGATAACAAGCCAGCAGATTATATTATAGCTTCTTTTGATAAACACGTACCATGATGAAAAGTTGAGGAAAGAGCAGACTTTTTCTTGGGGCATCCTTTAATTCTTAAATAAGAGGGTAGAACTGGTAGTCTTTAGTCTTCTGCTCTTAGATACCCTTAGAACTGATAATCCTCTTCATGGCTCCTTTTTTTGCCAAAGGTCAGTCCTACCTTCTCTTTCTTCTTTTTCTGCCATATTCCTCTAGGCTGTAGATTTTCTTCTTGCTCACCTCTTGATATCACCAATCCTTCCTCTCCAGTACCCAAACCTCTGAGTTTTTCCCTAGTTTTCAGGTCACATTACCTTACAAATAACTCGGGGAATGAGTGATTATGTCTTTAGAGTAAAGAGGAGCCTCTTTGACAAGCTATGGTGACAGAAATAAGATCCATTTGAAAGGTCTGGGTCACTCTGAGAGAGTGAAGCAAGTTACTCATGGGACCTTGTCTGAGATAAAATCAGACCCTTTTCATTTGAAAGAGCCCATAGAGAGTGTCTACCAATGATTTTGATTATGAGATATCTAACTTTTAGAATCCACTAAAGAATTAATAGACTTTTAGTCCATAGTAATATAATTTTTTTCCTGATATGGCTTCCCCTTATAAGTTATCTCCTTGATGATATTTGTATATTTTTTCATTTTCTGAATCATTAAATGTTTAAGTAATTCTCTTTGCTGGATTACTGAATCTTGTGCAGCTATTAATTTTGAAATTAATATGAGAGCAAAGACCTAGTTATGAAATGTTCATTTTTTTGCATACAAATAGACTTAGATTGCTTGTCTTATTGTATATCCTTATGTGCTCAAAATCAATAGGGTAAAGTTTAGCTTTGCATAAAATCCCTTGCCCAGCAAGTAAATAGTACTTAATCCCTTTCTTGGAAGCTCTGCTCTTGTTAGGGACTTATCCATCTTGTTTTTAGTTTAATCTAACTGTACCTTCTTTTCTTGTTATTAATTAAAGTAGGAATAACCAGATGTGTCAGGGGTTTATTGGAAGAAATTTCGTGTGCCCTTTGGAATAAGTCTCAGAGGAAATATTTCTAGACAAAGGGTATTGCCTAAATAACAGGAACCCAAGAAAAATTTCGATATGGCAAGTATAGAAGGGTAATCCTAGATTTTTTTCTATGTACTGAGAGGAATCATGGAAAGGTTCCCAATCCTGAAATTCCTATTCTACTGACCAGGGGAATATATTTTAATCTCCAGTTCAGCTTGTCTGGGGCTATTTGGACCTCAAGTCCCTTTTCTGTACTTTGCATATCTACACACACACACACACACACACATTTTCTCCACCCATTTTGACTTTTATGAGTTTATTTTTCATGTCATAATCTCATTTTTCTTCTGGGCTCCTTTCCAGACATCAATGGTTAAAATTGGATCCTAAATTTTAATTAAGAGTACCTTTGTTTGGCCCATAAATTAAATGTTCTTACTTACTTTTTATTCTGTCAGGTTCAAGGAAGTAAGCCAAAAAGTTTAGTACAAAAGAATATGTCTGTTGTCAGTGATCTTGCACTTTCCTGTCCTTTTTCTTGATAATAATTTTTATTTTGATACTATGAAAAATTTATGTTATTTCATTGTTATTTTCTGTTGTAAAAGGGAAATTCTTGGTTCTCTTTGAGTTCATACTTGTGAAAAGGGAATCCTTTGTCTCTTTGCCTAGTTGGAGTTAACACTTTGGTTGGCAATAACTTGAGTCAACACAAGCTTGAACTAGGTGAGAGAAGCTTGAACTTAGTGAATTCACACCTTACTTGATGCTATGTGAGAAGCCAGTAAGATACTTGGAGAGCTCCACCTTTTTCCCTCAAAAGCAAATAGCCAGAAACTTTTAAGAGTTTATACACTCAGAAAGTTCAATCCAAAGGTGACAACACAGACAATTTGGAAACTGTGATTGGCCCCCCTGAAAAGGGGCAGTGACAGGAAGCCACCATAAAAGCCATGAAAATCCCTGAGCAGGGAGTTTGGTGAAGGAGTCTAGGAGAGAGTGAACTCCAAGAAAAGAGTCACTCAAAAAAGAAGGTTGGCCTTAGGAGTCACCTTCAGCTCCAGTCATTGCCTTGGGTGAGTGGATAGCTGGTTTTCCCTTCCTGTCTTCTGGAGATAGTTAAATTCTGATGGAAGGTTAACAAGTCCTGCACTGGAACAATATTTAATTAGACAGGTTAATGTCTTTTCTATCCCTTTGTATTTCTCTTCTTTCACTCTTTCCACCTCTTTTATAAATAAAAGATTTATAATTTTCATATTTAGCCAAACCATTAATTTAACACTTACACTGCAACTATTTACATGGCAACTATTGATAACTAATGCAATGTAAAAATTGATCTCAGTAGCTAAGATCCTTGCAAAGAATTCCTCTGTATTTAGGCAGGCTGTCTTTAGATAAGAGACTCATAGCCTGTTGCTAGACCATCAAAACCTTTTTTCAACCTAGTGGGTTTTGTCAAAGTTTGTACTTTGTTGGCATGGTCTTAAAGAATAGAGATTTGTCTCCATCTTTTGAATTAAATGGAGTTGGATTGGAAAGATGAATGATATCCATAGGAATTATATGATTTTAAACAGAAAATTTTTGCAAAGCTGCTTTTCTCTCCTAAAAATATTGAACTTAGTCAATAAATGTTTATAAAGTATTTACTATGTATCAGGCACTACACTAAGAA
The DNA here is from genome assembly GCF_016433145.1 of Gracilinanus agilis. NCBI lineage: Eukaryota > Metazoa > Chordata > Mammalia > Didelphimorphia > Didelphidae > Gracilinanus > Gracilinanus agilis. The sequence continues at coordinate 190,669,928 of NC_058132.1, read as the reverse complement.
CTGGGGATGCAAAGATGAAAAGAAGAATAGCCCTTGTTCTTTAAGATAATACAACCAAATGGGAGAAAGCCCCCAAAAGAAGCTAAAAAGAGGCATGGGTGGGAGAAGTGGTCTGATGGAGAAGTCCAAAAAAGAGCAAAAGTATAGGCAAAGTAGAGATGCTAGTTTGAATCTCCTGTTTAAATGAAGCTCATCTCCATTTGAAGCTCACTTCCATCAGAGGGGCAGAAGATGCTGATGAGGTATGAGTATCAATACTGATTCAATCTTCTAGGAGCAATGAGTGGAAGATGAGGTGAAGGGGGGAGGCAGACAACTGTATATGCACTCACAGAGAGTTCCACATTGTAGGAAGGAAATTGATAAAATATTAGGCTTTAAGTAGTTGTGACATCTCTTTCATCTATCCATTCTCCTTCCTGTTTGCCTAAACCTGTTTGCCTATCTCCTATAGTAGCTCAGGACCCATAAATCTCAAATTAGATATGGAGTCTCCAAAACCATAATGAGAAATGAGAATAATTATATCTAAGTATTCCCATTTTAACTTAGAGTCACTCTGGAAAATCTGGTCTCAGAGACTGGTCTCATTTTCATATTAGTGAAGATGTCAACAAAAGGCAAATGGGATGATTAGGAAATTAGATATCATAATATGTAATTGTAAGGAGAATACTGAGGTTTTGTGGTATAAAATATGGCACAAAAGTTACTGACAACTGTGCATAGTAAAAATACAAATGTATACAAGAGATAAACATCAGATTGGTGAACTTGATAAAATAGGAAAATTACAAATTTTGGAAGGACTGCAAGGAAACAAGCATATTCATGGACTGTTGGCCCAGACAGTCTGAAAAGTAAGTTGGAACTATGCCTTCAAAGTTACCAGACTGTTTAAGGACCAATATGGACAATAATAGTTTTAACATCTTTTTTTTGTATTAGAGCAAAGAATTGGAAACTAAGGGATATCCATCAATTGGGAAATGATGGAATAAATTATAATGTATGTAATGGCATACTATTATGCTATAAGATTAATAAAAATATAATTTTAAAGATACCTGAGAAGACTTTTATGGGCTAATGCAGAATGAAATGATCAGATCCAGGTGAACAATTTATAACAATATTGTAAAAATTAAGAACTTTGAAAGGTTGAGAAATATGATCAACAAAATGTTATACCCAGATCCAGACCTTCAGTAATGACATATGCTACCTACTGCTGTGATAGACTAAATATATACAATGAGACACATTTTTGGAAATGGCCAATGTGAGAATTTGTTTCGTTTGATTATACTCATTTGTTAAGACTTTTTTTCTTTTTTTTTTTAATGGGGTAGGGCCTAGGAGAGAGAAATCATGCTTATTAATTTTTTTAAATGGTAAGAACTACCATCGCTGCCCACTTAACTGAGATTTTTGTTTTTGTCCTAGTTTCATTTGCAAGTCAGTTAGAAATCACCACTGGAACTAGAGAGAGGTCAGTAAATCTATTTATGTAGGGCTTGGGAGGCAGATTCCTCCAGATGAGTTTTATAGTTACACCTGGAAAATCAGGATTTTGAAAGGAGTTAAAAGGAATTTTCTAAGCCAAGTTGCATAGGTGTCTGGAACCAAGAATGTTGAGTTGGCACCAGAAGAAAACTGGTCAACAGAGACTTAATCTTAGCCTGAAGCATTCTGCTTTATATTTTGGGGTGGTCTTTATATGATGGCTTAGAACTTTCAGTGACACATTAAAAGAATGATGACTTTTCCAGGGGAAAGCTAACAAACTGTCATACTTCAGAAGATATTAGATGTAGGCAACAGATATTTAGTGATTATAAGATCAAAATTAATCTAGGTCATTGAATACTCATGGATTAGATTGAAGTCACCTATTCTCTTCTTTCCTCTGAAATGGAAGAACACCAGTCCCTACCATCTCTTATGGTCTTCCTCCCTTTTTTATCTGCCCTCTTTTTCCTCCCTGAAGCACTGAATTCATATGAGGAAGACCTGTGTTCAAGTATTGATTCATATGCTTAGTAACTGACTGACCCTGAACAAGTCACTTAACTTCTTTCTTAGTTTCCTCATTGTAAAATGGAGATAATAATAGCACCTACTTTATAAGATTATCTTGGAGATAAAATGAGATAGCATTTGTATAACACTTTGGCATCTTCAAAGCACTATGTAAATGCTACTGTTAGGAGGAGGAACTAGAACTTAACTCCAGGTTCAAAAGGATACCATCACCTCTCACCTGGATTATTACCTACTTGTGGGTTTCCCTGCCTCAAGTCTTTCCCCTTCATTTCCTTCTTCCATTCAACTGTCATATTAATTTTCCTAAGGCACAAATCTGACCATGTCACCCTCCCTCTACCCATGCAATAAATACTAGTGGCTTTCCTCCAGAATCAAATATAAAATCCAATGTTTGGCACACAAATCCCTTCACAGTCTATCCCCCTTCCTATATTTCCAGTATTCTTAAACCTTACTTCCTATGTCCATCTTCTCTTTGTTGTTTATCCCACAAGACCCTCCATCTTGAGGTTCTGATCATTTTCACCATCTGCCTCTATGTATGGGATTTTCTCTTTCCTCATTTCTACTCCCATGACTTCCTTGATTTCCTTCAAGCCATAGCTAAAATTCCATCTTTTATGAGAATCCCACCTTGATTTCTCTTGTGCTATTTCTTTTACTCTTTTTACTATATCCAATTTATTCTGTATAGAGAGTTCATTTTTACATTGTGATTTTGTTTTCTCTAACTGTGAGCTCCTTGAGAGAGGAGATTCTTTTCTGCCTTTCTTTGTATCTCCATGCTTAGCACAGTACTTTGCACATTGTAGGTGCCTAATAAATACTGACTGGCCATGATCTGATAGATAACTTTGTTATTCTTTAATTTATTATGGGGTACAAATATTTATTATTTTTTATAAAAGGATAGAAATAAAATAGCAGAGACCACAGAGTCTTATGGCTTCCTATAGAAAAGACCGTGCCAACCTAACTTCTACTTTCCTAACAGGATCACTAGACTGGCAAATAAGGCAAATATAAAATAGTCATTTCAGTTCAACAAGCACATTCTGAGCTTTGTGTTGGGAATAAAAAAGATATAAATGAAACACTTGCAAGATTTGTATTTCAGTAAAATGCTTGAGAAAGTCTTTCATGCTCTTCTTGTAGAAAAGACTGAGATTTGGGTTAAAAAAATAGATAATAGAACTACTTGAATTTGGAATTGGATGAATGGCAGGATGGGTGGCCCCTGGTAGTAGTCATTAATTGTAAAAATATCAGCTATCAAGGAGGTGTCCAATGATTAACTGCTGGGAAATCTGTAGTTTACTTCATGCTGCTTAAGATGTTTTTACATGATTTGGACAAAGACATAGATGGCAGATTTAACAAAGTTGCAGATGAAATAAAGCTGGGAGGGCCAGCTAAAGTTTTGGATGAAAGAATACATATTCACAAAGATCTTGATGGGCTGTCACATTCGGTGGAATCAAATGAAGTGCTATTTAATGTAGACCAAATAAAATTAAATGCTTACATTTAAAAAAATCAACTGCTTTTTAACATCATTGAGGAGCAATGTCTAGATAGCAGGTATCTGAAAATTATTTTAGGGTTTGGGTTAACTGTAATTTGAAATCAATAGTGTGATTAGGCATTCCAAAAAAGCTAATATAACCTGCAATTACCTTAAAAATACTATATCCAAGATTAGGAAGGTGAAAGACCCACTCTACTCTGCTTTGGACTGACCATGCCTGATGTGCTATTTTCACTTCTGGACATTACATTTTAGAAAAGTCTTTGATAAGTTATAAAAATGTCCAGAGAAGGACAATCAGTATGGTGAAGGACCTTGAGCCTACGCCAGATGAGAATCAGTGGATTCAGTTGGTGAGTGGTCATGATAGTTATCTTTAGGAATTTGAAGAGGTATCATTTGGAAAAATCATTTTTTTCTCATTGAACCTTAAGGATAGAACAACATACAACACCTGGAAATTTCTCAGGGATAAGTATAGACTTGATATGTGGAAAAACTAACTAACATTTAGATCAATCCAAAAAGTAAGATAGTCGGTCCTTGGAGCTGGTGGAAATCTGGAAATTTTCAAGCAAAGTCTCAATGGCTACTTGACAGGCATCCTGTAGATGTGATTCTTATTACTGAGAATTGGATTAAAAGACCTCTGAGGTCCCGTGCAACTGGGCGATCCCCAGATTTTGTGATTATTTGTAATTTAGGTTGGAAGGGAAACAATTGGGCTCGCATACCCTCCTCCTGCTGGCATATCAGCTCTAGTATATCCAAATTAAGCTGGAAGTGGGAAACTTTTGATTTCTAGAAGGACAAATAATGCTCTTTTCCCCACTACATATCCAAATTCTGCTTTCTGAAGCAATGAATTTGGTTGGTGTCTGTGATGTCCTAGAATGTAGGAAATGGTAGAGCTGACTTGCTAAAATATGTCTTTTGAATCTCAGTGTGGATAACTACTACAGGTGTTGGGCTACTTTAGTTTTTGTTAGTTAGTTTAGTTAGTATTTTAGTTAGTTTTATACATTGTTGGTAATTGTTACCCCTCTAAGTGCTGCCTCCAACATGGCCATGATCTCAATTAGCTCTTCCTTCATATTGTATAACATCCCCACTGTGATCAGTTAGAGGGAAAGTGGAATGAGGAGAGTCCATAGCCTAAAAGGGCATGATATCCCAGAACCACTGAATTAATAATCTGTCTTCACAACTGTTTATGTGGTTTTTGGAAGAGCAAGATGGAGGCTGAGACAAACTATTGTTTGAGTTCATTGAATCCTCCTTCTATGACATAGGAGGGACAAGGGATCAAAATCTTCCTCTACTTCTAGTTATTATCTTTATGAGTTCCATGAGGGTTTGAACTGTATGTTATCTATTCCTATCTACCCCAATTTCATATAAAGAATTTATTATCCAGTACTGGAAGGGCCTATTCATCGTATCTCTATAACCCAAACCAAACACTATTATTGTAATGGCAAATGTTGGGCTAGCAGGGATAGTTAGTGTCCAGAAGGAAATAATCAGCTACTCTTAGATTTGGCCTGGCCAAACCAAATATTCACAATCTCAAAGCTATTTTCTTAGAAGCTGAGGTAAAAGAATGATTGGGAATTCAAATGGCTCCAAATGTTAACTCAGTATCTCTTAGGTTTTGCCAATGAATACATAATCTGAATGGAAATTTAATGTGGATTTAGTATGACCAGGGCTGCTCCTACTCATAAATAGCATCCATGATCACCTCCAGGCTTCACTGATGACAAAGATTTCCCCTACTGACCCATCCTGGTGTCATTCCTAATTCTTGTTCTGAAATTGTATTTGTTAAACTATCACTAGAACAACACTACCTTCTCTATCTATGTTGTTCTTATGCTTTAAGGACTTTTAGCAGGTCAATGATAAGCATCGTTACAGTGGAAAATCCGAACTGTAGTATGCTGTTGAATTAAAAATTTGCTATAGGTCCTTGCCTGATATAGCAGTCCTTCACTATGAAGTATCTTCTACCCCATTTTAGTCCATTTATACTTCTTAGAAATACATTAAATGCCAAAGGAATTCTACTACCCCTTTCTAGTTGCATTTCCTTTACTTTGCAAACAGCTGGTATTGGCATTATCATCTGACAGTTTTCCTCACAAGAGGAGTCAGCCTGAGATAGCATTGCTTTAAGATGGTGATATACTAGGCTCATCCCTTTCTCATTCAGCTGAAATCCATGTAGCTATGACCTCAAATAGGAGGATTTTGCACAGAGATGGAGAAATGAATATTTTAATAACTATTCGTTCAGTTTGATGGGTAAAACTAGTCCCTCACTAAGGTCTTAAAATAGGCAATTACACATGTATGGAATGGTGGAATATGATTAAGCAATTCATATGGAAAAGATCCTCCTCATGTTGGAGCTGGAAGGTTCACCTGCCATCCATAAGTCTCTCTCCATTCTAGTCCATCATCCACTTAGCTGCCAAAATTATTTTCCACCCTTCTCAGTATACTCTATTAGCTCCCTATTCCCTTCAGGATTAAATACAAAATCCTCTATTCAAAACCCTTCAGAAATAAGACCCCCCTCCCTTATCTTTCCAATTTTCTTACAAATTGCCTACATGTTTGCACACAACACACACACACACACAGATATTCAATGAGCGATACTGGCCTTCTTCCTGTTTCTTGAACAAAACATCTATCTTTTGACTCAAGGCATTTATTTTCACAGTCTGACTTGAAAAATGTTACCCACTTCTCATCTCTGCCATCTGATTTCCTTGGGTTCTTTCAGAACCCATCTAAAATCTTATATTAAATGAGAAACCTTTTATACTCTTTATTAATTTTAAGTCCTTCCAATAGTTATTTTCTATTTATCCTATATATAGCTTGCTTGTACATAGTTGCCTGCATTTTGTTTCCCTCATTAGATTGTGAATTCCTTGAGAGCAGGAGCCATTTTCCCCCATTTTTTTATATCCTAAGTGCTTTGCACAGTGTTGGCCCATTTCTTTATAAAGGTTTGTTAATTGGCCAACGTGGATATTGTTGGGAATCTTCAGTCTACATGTGCATAAGAAGGGTGGCTTGGCAACCAAAATAAAAAAAATGAAAATCTCATGTCACTTTGGCCAAAAAAAAACAGTATGAAGATGGTGGCTTTGGGTTAGGCACCTGAGTATCAGGATTTTGATGCATTATTATCTTTAGTATTTTGCAGTAGCAACTAAAAATCTGTTTTAGATTTTTTTTCGGATATATCTCCATATATGCATTAAGTTAAAAATTAGCTACAATGCTTGGCTTTTATTTTAATTTTCATGAAATAAATTGTTTCTGACTTTAAAATACATACACATGTGTATGAGGTGTGTGTGTGTGTGAGAGAGAGAGAGAGAAAGAGAAAGAGTAAATCAAAATCAAGAAGTATTTATTGTGTTTAGAGAGGAGGAAGGGAAGTTAGCATGTAAGATATTTTATTATCAATTGCCTGAATCTAAGGGGGCTCAAATACTGACTCTGAATGTGAAATAAGAACTCAGTTTTTTAAATACTGTAGAGATATTTCTAGAACATAATTCTTTTTTCCTCTTTGTTAATGGTCTTAGTAACACAGGGAATTCTTTATATAATAAGCCGAAAACAGCTTTCCTTGTGCCTGGCTGTCAGAGTACTTGGACCTTCAAAACTGACCCAGGGAATAGGCAGAAGCTCAAAAAGCACTGTCAAGTATCTCATATTCACTGCCCTTTCAATGAGTCACATCAAATGCCTTTGATGTTCCCTGTGCCTCGGACCTGGTGCAGCTCAACAGAACAGACTGACACATACTACAGTCCTTCAAAACCCTACAAAATAGGAATAAACACATTGACAAACACCCAGGAAAAAACAAACAGGGGCATTTTAATCTTGTAGTGGCCTATCTGGAATACTATATTCTGTTCCTGGTATCACATTATAGGTGGGATACTAATAAATTGGCCTATATCCAAAAATTATAATTGGGATAGAAAGAGGACTCAAAACCATATCAAATGGGCTCCATAAAATGAAATCAGAATGACAAATTAAGAAAAAAAACTTAGAAGAAATAATATAATCATTTTTCAAGTTTGAAGGAGTTTCACTTAAGAGAACTAGACTTATTCCATTTGACCAAAAGTGACCAAGTGGGTGGAAGTTTCAGGACCTCAACCAGGCAAAAAGACAAGTGACTGGATGGCAAAGGTGGCAAAGGCAGCAGCTATGCTCAATAGTCCTAAAGGAAGGAGGGCACCAATTTCTGTATGCTGAGACTAGAATCTGTGCATCAAAACAAAGAGAGGCAAGACTATCCCTAGTGGGATATTCTGTGAATAGAATCATATATTTTTAAAAAAAGAGAGACAAGACAGATTTTGTTCAAGAACAACAAAGTCACCTGAGTATCTCTGAGTTTGTTCCCCTTTTGTTTTTCTCAGGGGAGTCTGGTTTGTCAGGCTAGGCTGTTGAGCTGTCCAAGGTCTGAGGAACCGAGATTATCAAAGGGATTTAGTATTATGTATCTGAGTCACAAGAGCAGCAAATATTGCTTACTTGAAAGAATTTTCTGAGCCATCTTATCTCCCCTAGGGCATGTCAATGTCAGAAGACCAAGTACCTTTGCATTCAAAGGTCATGGACTGTCACAAGGAGAAAAAATTTCCTTCTAATAGGAGAAAGACCTCCTTTAGTACTAAGACAAGTTATGGTTTAAGGCTTAGGTCTTCTACAATCTCTAAAAGTGATTTCACCCAGTTCCCTCCTTTAGAAAAGTTTCATAGATCCTCAGATTTTATAACACCAACACAAGTCTTTAGACTGGTTTTGCCACTTAAATAGCAAAACAAATAATATAGGCCTCAAAGATAAAGATAATATATTTAACAAGTAGAGAAAACAGCAGCATAATTCCACTACATTGGTGAAAATGTTACAACAAATATGGAAATCTACCATAACAACAAGAAATTTAATCCCCAACATAAACTATTAAACATTATATGTCATTAGAATCATAATTAAAATACAAGCATCAAAATTCTGCATCTTTTAGGTCATGACATTATAGAGACTTTTAGATCCCTAGCTGACTTTGTCTTGTCACCTTGAAAAGGATAGGAAATGCAAAAGAAAACATCTAATGCTTCTAGTTTACACCAATGGATAGAGAATATAGAGTATATCAAAACCAAAGTTTCTATTTTTACAAATGCATCAAAGATTGTAGGCCTGTGTAACATTTTATATTTCAAGATAAATTATCTTCCTGTGTCAAAGAACATATTCATGTTCCGCAATGTTCTTCATGGAGGAGGAGGAGGAAGAAAAGGAAAAACTTTCAAGCAAAGGCTGAAGGGCTACTATTTGGAAATGTTAAAAATATTCCTTTCATGTGTACATTGTATTAGATGGCCACTTCCACTTCTAAAATCCAATATTTCTCCGTTTCATGGAAAAATGTTAACTTCCAATCTAATGTTTCTAGAAACACATATTCTGAATCCCTCTATTCTAACCTCAAGGAAAAGGAATGATATCATTAACATTAAAGTCATATCTAGCCTATTTCTTTGGGGGATACAACCTTCTCCAAATTATGACCATCTGGGACCAGAAAGAACTTGAGTTATTTGAAACAGAAAGTCATTTTTCCTGACAATCCTACTCAAATTAATTTACTTATTCAGTGCCATACCTATCAAACTGCCAAGAAACTTTCTTTTATTGAATTAGAAAAAATTATAACAAATATTCATTTGGAAGAACAAAAGATCAAGAATATCAAGGGAAATAATGCGAAATACGTGAAAGATGGGGGCCCAGCAGCACCAGTTCTTAAACTGTATTATAAAGTAGTAGTCATCAAAACAATATGATACTGGCTAAGAGACAGAAGGAAGGATCAGTGGAATAGACTTGGGGTAAATGACCTCAGCAAGATAGTATACAATAAACAAAAAGATCCCAGCTTTTGGAAAAAAAAAACCAGTATTTGACAAAAGTTGCTGGAAAACTTGGAAAACAGTATGGGGAAGATTAGGTTTAGATCAACATCTCACACCCTACACCAAGATAAATTTAAAATGGGTGAATGACTTAAATATAAAGAAGGAAACTATAAGTAAATTAGGTGAACATCGAATAGTATACCTGTCAGATCTATGAGAAAGGAAAGATTTTAAGACCAAGCAATAGATAGAGAATATTACAAAATGTAAAATGAATAATTTTGATTACATTAAATTAAGATGCTTTTGCACAAATAAAATTAAAAGAGAAACAACAAATTGGGAACAATCTTTTTTTTTGAGGTGAAAAAAATATTTTAGTGTGCACTCAATGTACATTTTTATCATGGGTCCTTGGGAATTGACTTGATTCCTTGTATTCATTACAGTGACAGTCTTTCACAGTTAATCATAATTATAATACTCTAATTTTCTATAATAGCGTTCTGACTTTGCTCACTTCATTTTATATCAGTTCATTTATTTCTTTCCAGGTTTTTCTGAAACATCCTATTCCACATTTTACAATAATAAAATAGTATTCCATCACAATCATATATCACAACTTTTTAGTCATTCCCCAGTTGATGGGTATCCCCTCAATTTCCAATATTTTCTGTCACAAAAAAGATCTACTATAAATATGTTTTGTACAAATAGGTCCTTTATCTTTTCATTTAACCTCTTTGGGATACAGACCTAAAATGGTTCTGCTGAGTCATAGTGTATGCCCATTTTTATAGGCATTTGGGCGTAGTTCCAAATCATACTCCAGAATGGTTAGACCAGTTCACAACTCCATCAGCAATTTTTCCACATCCCCTCTATCATTTGTCACTTTCCTTTTCCATAATGTTAGCTAATCTTATAAGTGTTAGGTGCTATGAGACAGTAGTTTTTTTTAAACATTTATTAATATTAGTTTTTAACATGGTTACATGATTCATGCTCCTACTTTCCCCTTCACCCTCCGCACCTCCCCATCCATGCCGACGCCCATTTCCACTGGTTTTATCATGTGTTATTGATCAAAACCTATTTCCAAATTGTTGATAGTTGCATTGGTGTGGTAGTTTCGAGTCTATATCCCCAATCATGTCCACCCCAACCCATGTGTTCAAACAGTTGTTTTTCTTATATGATTCCTCTCCTGCAGTCCTTCCTCTGATTTTGGGAAGTGTTCTTTACCATAAATCCCTCAGAATTGTCCTGTGTTATTGCATTGCTGCTAGTACAGAAGTCCATTACATTCGATTTTACCATAGTATATCAGTCTCTGTGTACAATGTTCTTCTGGCTCTGCTCCTCTCACTCTGCATCATTTATTATTCCTTTGAGAACAATAGTATTCCATCACCAGCATATACCACAATTTGTTCAGCCATTTCCCAATTGAAGGGCATACCCTCCTTTTCCAGTTTTTTGCCACCACAAAAAGCACTGCTATAAATATTTTCGTACAAGTCTGTTTATTAATGATCTCTTTGGGGTACAAACCCAACAATGGTATGGCTGGATCAAAGGGAAGGCATATTTTTATAGCCCTTTGAGCATAGTTCCAAATTGCCAGCCAGAATGGTTGGATCAGTTCACAACTCCACCAGCAATGCATTAATGTCCCAATTTTGCCAATCTCTTCCAGCATTCATTACTCTCCCCTTCTTTCATTTTAGCCAATCTGCTAGGTGTGAGGTGATACCACAGAGTTGTTTTGATTTGCATTTCTCTAATTATTAGAGATTTAGAACACTTTCTCATGTGCTTATTGATATTTTGATTTCTTTACCTGAAAATTGCCTATTCATATCTCTTGCCCATTTATCAATTGGGGAATGGCTTAATTTTTTATACAATTGCTTTAACTCCTTGTATATTTGAGTAATTAGACCCCTGTCAGAGTTTTTTGTTATAAAGATTTTTTCCGAATTTGTTGTTTCCCTTCTGATTTTGACTACACTGTTTTTGTTTGTACAAAAGCATTTTAGCTTAATATAATCAAAATAATTTAATTTACATTTTGTAATTTTCTCTAACTCTTGCTTGGTTTTAAAATCTTTCCTTTCCCAGAGAACTGACAAGTATACTATTCTGTATTCACTTAACTTATTTATAGTTTCGCTCTTTATATTCAAGTCATTCACCCATTCTGAATTTATCTTGGTGTAGGGTGTGCGACTCTCCCATATTGTTTTCCAAATTTCCCAGCAGTTTTTGTCAAATATTGGATTCATGTCCCAAAAGTTTGGCTCTTTGGGTTTATCATACACTGTCTTCCTGATGTCATTTACCCCAAGTCTATTCCATTGATCCTCCACTCTATCTCTTAGCCAGTACCATATTGTTTTGATGACTGCTGCTTTATAGTATAGTTTAATATCTGGTACTGCTAGCCCCCCTTCCTTCGCATTTTTTCATTATTTCCCTTGATATTCTTGATCTTTTGTTATTCCAAATGAAATTTGTTATAGTTTTTTCTAATTCAGTAATGAAGTTTTTTGGTAGTTTGATAGGTATGGCACTAAATAGGTAAATTAATTTAGATAGAATGGTCATTTTTATTATGTTAGCTAATCCTACCCATGAGCAATCAATAGCTTTCCAATTGTTTAGATCCAGTTTTATTTGTTTGGAAAGTGTTTTGTAGTTGTTTTCAAATAATTGCTGTGTTTGTTTTGGTAGATAGCTTCCCAAGTATTTTATATTGTCTAGGGTGATTTTAAATGGTGTTTCTCTTTCTACCTCTTGCTGCTCTAATGTGTTGGAAATATATTGAAATGCTGATAATTTATGTGCATTTATTTTGTATCCTGCAACTTTGCTAAAGTTGTTGATTATTTCTACCAGCTTCTTAGTTGATTCTCTAGGATTTTTTAAGTATACTATCATATCATCTGCAAAGAGTGATAGCTTGGTCTCCTCATTGCCTATTTTGATACCTTCAATTTCTTTTTCTTCTCTAATTGCTACTGCTAGTGTTTCTAGTACTATGTTGAATAATAGAGGTGATAATAGGCATCCTTGTTTTACTCCTGAACTTATTGGGAAGGCTTCTAATTTATCCCCACTGCATATGATGTTTATTGATGGTTTTAGGTATATACTGTTTATTATTTTTAGGAAAGGTCCTTTTATTCCTATACTTTTTAGTGTTTTCAATAGGAATGGATGCTTTTTCAGCATCTATTGAGATAATCACGTGATTTTTGTTTGTTAGACTGTTGATATGGTCAATTATGTAGATGGTTTTCCTAATGTTGAACCAACCTTGCATTCCTGGTATAAATCCTACCTGATCATGGTGGATGATCTTCTTAATTACTTGCTGGAGTCTCTTTGCTAGTATTCTATTTAAGATTTTTGCATCTATGTTCATTAGGGAGATTGGTCTGTAGTTTTCTTTCTCTGTTTTTGATCTCCCTGGCTTTGGAATCAGTACCATATTTATGTCATAAAAGGAGTTTGGTAGGACTCCTTCTTTGCTTATCATATCAAATAATTTGTATGGTATTGGGAATAGTTGATCTTTGAATGTCTGATAGAATTCACTTGTGAATCCATCAGGCCCTGGCGATTTTTTCTTAGGGAGTTCTTTGATGGCTTGTTCAATTTCTTTTTCTGATATGGGATTATTTAGGTATTCTATTTCTTCTGCTGTTAATCTAGGCAATTTATATTTTTGTAAATATTCATCCATAACTCCTAAATTGTTATATTTATTGCCATGTAGTTGGGTGAAATAGTTTTTAATGATTGCCTTAATTTCCCCTTCATTAGAGGTAAGGTCTCCCTTTTCATCTTTGATACTGTCAATTTGGTTTTCTTCTTTCCTTTTTTTTATTAGATTGACCAGTACCTTGTCTATTTTATCTGTTTTTTCAAAATACCAGCTTCTAGTCTTATTTATTAATTCAGTAGTTCTTTTACTTTCGATTTTATTAATTTCTCCCTTGATTTTTAGTATTTCTAATTTAGTTTTCATCTGCGGATTTTTAATTTGCTCGCTTTTAAATTTTTTGAGTTGCATGCCCAATTCATTAATCTCTGCTCTCCTTAATTTGTTAATATATGCACTCAAGGTTATAAATTTCTCCCTGAGTACTGCCTTGGCCACATCCCACAGAGTTTGGTAGGATGTCTCATCATTGTCATTTTCTTCAATGAAATTGTTGATTGTTTCTATGATTTCTTCTTTGACTAATTGGTTTTGGAGAATCATATTATTTAATTTCCAATTAATTTTTGATTTGCCTGTCTAGGTGCCCTTACTAATTATTATTTTTATTGCATTATGATCTGAGAAGGTTACATTTATTATTTCTGCTCTTTTGTATTTGTTTGCAATGTTTCTATGCCCTATTACATGTTCAATTTTTGTGAATGTACCATGTGCAGCTGAAAAGAAGGTGTATTCCTTTTTGTCCCTATTGATTTTTCTCCACATATCAATTAAATCTAATTTTTCTAGGGCTTCATTCACCTCTCTTACCTCTTTCTTATTTATTTTTTGGTTTGATTTATCTAGATCTGAAAGAGGAATATTTAGATCTCCCACTATTATAGTTTTACTATCTATTTCCTTCTTCAGGTTTGCCAGTTCCTCCTTTATGAATTTGGATGCTATATCATTTGGTGCATATATATTGAGTAGTGTTATTTCCTCATTGTTTATACTGCCTTTAATCAGGATGTAATGACCTTCCCTGTCTTTTTTAATCATATCTATTTTTACTTTGGCTTTGTCAGAAATCACAATTGCCACTCCTGCCTTTTTTTTCTCATTTGACACCCAAAAGATTTTGCTCAAGCCCTTAACCTTAAACTTGTGTATGTCCACCTGCCTCATATGTGTTTCTTGTAGACAACATATGGTAGGATTTTGTTTTCTAATTCGCTCTGCTGTTTGCTTCCGTTTTATGAGAGAGTTCATGCCATTCACATTCAGAGTTATTATCAGTTGTGCATTCGCTGACATTTTCGTATCCTCCCCTTTTCCTAGCCCTTCTTCTTAAACTATTTACTTTTTAACCAGTGGTTTGCTTTAAGCTGGTATCCCTTATCCCCTCCCTTGATTAACTTCCCTTTCTACCACCTCCCTTATTATTCCCCTATTTTTATTTTTAAAGGCCTAATGAATTCCCTCCCTCTTCTTCTCCCCTCCCTTTTTTGACCTCCCCACTCCCCTGCTCCCCTTGGTTTATCCCTTCTGACTTTCTTAGTAGGGTTAGATAGAGTTTTATAACCCAATGGATAATATAGCTACTCTTCCCTCTCCAGGTTGACTAAACTGAGAGTAAAGTTTAAATATTACCTCTTAATGCTCTCTTCCTCTCCTTCTTATAATAGTATTGTCCCCTCCCCTTCCCATGCCTTCTTTGTGTGTAATAGAATGTCCTATTTTTCTTATTCATTCAAGTTTCTCTTGGTGTCCCCTACTATTCACCCCCCTCTTTCCTACCCCTCATATCATCTTAGACCCTTTAGTATTCCACCCTCTCCCTATGCATTATTCTTCTGATCACTATAATAGTGAATACTATAATACTGAATAGAGTTCACTACAGAGAATTATACATAGGAATACAGATAATTAGATCTTACTGAGGCCCTTGATATTTGAATTGTCTTTTTCTGGCTTCTTCTAAGATGTTTTCTTTTACTTGGAAGCTCTTGAATTTGTCTGTTATGTTCCTGGGCGTTGTCTTTTCTAGGTCTGGTGTAGAGGGTGATCTATGGATCTTTCAATGTCTATATTGCCCTCTTGTTGTAGAACTTCAGGGCAATGTTGCTGAATAATTTCTTTTAGTATGGAGTCCAAATTTCTATTAATTTCTGCTTTTTCAGGGAGACCAATGATTTTCAAATTGTCTCTTCTAGACTGGTTTTCTTGGTCTGTCACTTTCTCATTGAGATATTTTATGTTTCCTTCTATTTTTTCAGTCTTTTGACTTTGTTTTATTTGTTCTTGCTGTCTTGAGAGATCATTAGCTTGTAATTGTTCAATTCTAGCCTTTAGGGACTGGTTTTCCTTTTCAATCTGGTCATTTCTGGTCTTCAGTTGACTTGCCTCACTTTCCAATTGCAAAATTCTGCCTTTTAAACTGTTATTTTCTTGCCTGGTTTCTTTTTGAGCTATTTCCCATTTCTCTAGCCAAATCTTTTCCAACTTTCTTGTCATCTCAGATTTGAACTACCCTTTGATTCAGCCATACCATTGTTGAGTGTGTACCCCAAAGAGATAATAAGAAAAAAAAGACTTGTACAAAATTATTTAGAGCCTTACTCTTCGTGGTGGCAAAAAATTGGAAAATGAGGGGTTGCCCTTCGATTCCGGAATGGCTGAACAAATTGTGGTATCTGTTGGTGACAGAATACTATTGTGCTAAAAGGAATAATGAACCAGAGGGATTCCATGTGAATTGCAACAACATCCAGGAATTGATGCAGAGTGAAAGGAGCAGAACTAGAAGAACATTGTACACAGAGACTGAAACACTGTGGCACAATCGAATGTAATGGACTTCTCTACTAGCAGCAAAGCAGTGATCCTGTACACTTCTGAGGGACTTATGAGAAAGAAACACTATCCGCATTGTGATAATTAGATTAAATCTACCCTGCCCATCTTTAGTTTTAATCACCAAAGGTGAGAACACCTCCAGTTTTGGGAGGTCTGTAACCCATTTGTGCTAGAGAGGGTGACAAATCAGAATTGACTGACTGCCCCCTAGGCAGACCTAAGAGAAGATTCCGTTGTGATTGGACACACAAACTAGGAGGGAAGCACAGGAAATGGTGCATAAGTGACCCCTTTAAAAAGAGAGAGTTGAGTGAGTCAAAGGTTTCTGCTAGAGAAGGAGCTCTTCTGGTTCATGGAGGAGTGCTGACTGGGACCCTGAAACCCTGGTGAGACCATTCTTAATATCTTCTTGGAATTCCATGTGGTTTGTGTTAAGTCTGAATCTTCCTGAACTTCTCTTAATAAACTTCCCTTTCAAAGAGATTCTGTTATTAAAGTTTTGCTTCATATTCCTCTGGGGCATTTGGGCCCTGGCCCTCCAAGGCTTGACCTTTTCCCAATTAAGGACTAGTTATATCTGCCTGGTTTGAGCCAGGGGCCAGAACAAATTACTCAATGTGTTAGATCACTTATCCTATCTTATTCTCTCTTTAATTTTCTTAATTTCTCTCTCTCTCTTCTTAATTGTAAATAAACTTCCATAAAAGTCAATTTTGATTTGAGATTATTCTTAATTGAGGATTGATAATTGTTCAATTCTCTGGTGACTAATCTTTAATATATTCAACACAAACCCCTTTTTCCCTCCTTACAACATGTAGAGAAAGATTTGTTGGAGCAGAAACATAAGAAAAACAACTGTTTGATCATTTGTTTTGATGGGGATATGATTAGACTCTAAACAATCACTTTAATGCAAATATTAATAATATGGAAATAGGTTTGGATCAATGACACATGTAAAACCCAGTGGAATTTCTTGTTGGCTATTGGAGGAGGGTGGGAGGAGAGGAGGGAAAGAACATGAATCATGTAACCATGGGAAAAATTTTCAAATTAATTAATTAAATAAACTTAATTAAAAAAAAAAAGAAAGTCATTTTCCTAATCCAGTTATTTGGTCCCAAGTAATACTCCATTCACAATCAGTTGTCCTGACTTTGCTTGCTATTAGAGATCTCTCATTATGCTACTGGGATACAAATATGGACCACTAGTTTCAGGTCTATTGCACTGGCCTTTGTGTAAGTAGGCCTTTGACATATTTCTTGGTTAAAGAAACTAAGCACTATTTATTGTCTCTCCACTTATCAGAGGCTGAAGTTTTTGCTGATATACTTTTAGTATTATTTCCAATAGGTAGATTATTTTCCTTGGAAGACAAGATGGAAGCACTATAAACAGTTTTCTGGATCTTCTTGATCATCTAACTTTATAACATCTGTCCCACACAATGGGGCTACACTTCCTCTTTGTCTCTTTTTCCCAACCATTGTCTTAAAAGTCTCTTGAAAATCCATGGCATTTTTCTAAAATCTCAACTTTTGGGGGAGTCTTATTCGTCCCAGAATTATTCTTATAAATACAAGCCTGGCTTCATATTCATATTTGGTTAGGTGATTTTTCTTTACATTTTTTGCATGAATTTTGATAATTCAGATTTTTGGAGAGATTCCAAAGTAGGTTTAGTTAGCCTTATTTATCCTCATCAGCCTTAGTGGTAGTAATTACAAGTAGGTACCACCTATAAATGTAATTGAAATGGATATAGTATGCTAATTCAGTGTTTCATAAAGTTTCTATGTCCTCATCTTTTCTGTATACTTTGGACAGAATTTCATTTTTGTGGATACTCTAATCACTTTTTAGTCATTTTCTTTTTTAGAGTCTAAAGTAGGGTCATAAGTTTTCTATGAAATTTAAAAATGTTATATCTCTTCACAGTTTCTATACTTCTTATGAACTCCAAATTAGAAACATTTATTATCTTCAAAATTCCTTTTGATGCCAATTTTTCCTTTTGGTTAGAAATTGGATTACCAATCTTTAATATATATACATATATATATGTATATGTATATGTATATGTATATATATATTATATATACACATGCACACATAAACATGGTATAGCATCAGCTGTCTAGGAAATAGTTTTATTTTGGAGAAAAATCCAAAGATATATTTATCTCAGGTTTTTAGAATGGAAAAAAAGTGATGTGGTAGATTCAGCATACATCTCTGTTTTAAAACTTTGTTAACCTTGGCTTAAATATTATTTCAAAAGTCATGTTCTCCTAAGCATAGTTATGAAATTTTAATCTACCAGAAAGTAGTGGTATTCCTAAACAGGTTTCTTTAAAAAAGTGTTTGGTCATTAAGAGAAGTTTTGGGGTTCTTACTCTGAGAGCCATTGCTTGAAAGTCCTTTATTTCATTAAATATCCATTTTTTATTCTGAAAGATTATGCTCAGTTTTTTGGATATGTTATTTTTGATTGTATTCCTAGCTCCCTTGATTCTCAGAATATCATATTATTAGCCTTTAACTCCTTTATAGTGGTAGTTGTTAAAACTTGGGTGCTGATGTAACTTTAGTTTTTGAATTGGGGGGTATGGTTGAATATATGTTTTTCCTTAACCTGGAGCCCTAGAATTTGGTTATAATATTCCTTGGAGTTTTGATGTTATGACCTCTTTTAGGAGGTACCCAGTGTGTTCATTCAATTTTTCAATTTGCTCTTTCATTTTAAGATATCGGGGCAATTTTCCTTTGCAATTTTTTGAAATAATACCTAGACATTTTTCATGTCTTGGCTTTTAGAAAGTCCATTTTTAATTAAATTATCTCTCATTTAATACATTTATAACCCAGTGGAATTGCTTTTCAGTTCTGGGAACAGGGATGGATAAAGTAGAATGAAAGCACATGAATCATGGAATCATGGAAAAATACTTAAACAAAAATTATAAATTATATCTAATTGATCTATTTTCAGGTCAGTTCTCTTTCCATGAGATAGTTCAAATTTTAATCTTTTGACTTTATTTTATTTTTCTTTGATGTCTCCTGGAGTGATTAGCTTCCACTTGCTCAAATCTAATTATTAAGCAATTATTTTCTTCAGTGTTATTTTGTACCTCTTCTTTCATTTGGCCAGTATTGCTTTATAAAGAGTTCTTTTCTTCAGTGAATTTTTGTGCCTCTTTTGCCATTTGACCAATTATTCTTTTAAGAAATTGTTTTCTTTAGTATTTTTATGCCTTTTTACTAAGCTGTTAATTTTATTTCCATAATTTTCTTGTTCTCATTTCTTTTCCAAATTTTTCTCTACCTCTTTTAATTTTTGAAATCTTTTTTTTTGCTTTTTTAAAAAAATCTTTTACTTTAGCTCTTCTGGGAATTCCTGTTGGATTTTTGTCCAATTTACCTTTTTTTCCTTTGAGACTTTGCATATAGATGTTTTCAAGTCATTATTTTATTCTGGGTTTATCTTGTTTCCCTATTGTTATAGTAGGTTTTTTTTTTAATTGCCAGGTGGTTGGGGTTTTTTTTTTATTGTTGTTATTTGCTCATTTTCCAAGCCTATTTATTGATCTTGAAATCATTTTAGAGTTGAGTTCTACTCATTCAAGAAAGGAAGTAGGGTCAATAATTCAAGCTCCAGGCTTTTTGTGCTGCTATTTTCACAGCTAGTTCTCTCTGTGTGTGTAAGTTTTTTGTGTATACAAGGTAGAGTAATCTGGGAAAATTTGTGGTTATTGCTTTCCTGGGATGAACTTTGATCTTTATAGGATTATGCCTCTTTTCTTCTCTGGAACTATAACCTATAACCTAGTAAGATCCCTAATCCCTTGTGACACTAAGCCCTGTGCTCTTCTCTCCCTTGGAAATGAGTCCCACACTAGAACCCTGTTCATTTGCGATTGTGGGTGCTCATCTCTGTCCTGAAAATGAGATCCAGAACTTGTGATGGTCAATAAAGTTGCCAAATCATGCTAGTCATGCACCCAGTAACAGCACATAAATCTCTTGTAATTTTTTTCTTACCACTCATGTAATCACCTCTCAAAGAATGAGAGTTCCTACTACTTCATCTTCTATTAATGCAGCTGCATCAAATGCTAAGAGCTAGGATCATCATTGCACTTCTGACCAGTCTCAACCCCACTGCCATCAACTGCTTCTTCTTACCTACTAAGCTGTCCTTGGTTGTAAAAATGTCTCACCTATTTGTTGCTTATTTCATTTTAGAATTCAATCTGATACTTTGTTTTAAAGGTATTTGGAGAGGAATGCTGGTTGATTTTGTCTAGGATACCTCTATTAGTATGCCATTTGGGCTATACCTCATTCCCTCATTTTTTAATATTTGTTTTCTGAGGGCCTTGTACTATGCACTTTGGAAAATACAAAGAATAAGAGCTGACATTTGTGTTAAGGTTTGCAAAGTGCTTTACTTATTTAGATCATTCAAACTTTTCAAAAACCCTATCAGCTAAATATACTGTGTATTATAATACCCATGTTAAAAACATAGAGATTAATGCTTAGAGAGATTAAGTGGATTGCCAATGATCATAGAATTAGTAAGTATCAGAGGCAGGATTTGAAACCAGAACTTTTGACTCCAAATCCACCATCTTTTCTAGGATGTTGAATAGTCTTTAGAGAACCAAATGCTGAAAACTAATGATATAACTATAGAAGTAAGACTTGTGCACAGATAATCAATTTTAATACTTCAATGTATCTGTGATTTCATTAATATGGTACTCTCCCTATTTGTGTAAATAATAACCTATTAACTTGTATGTATTTTCAATGGGAACATTTTTTTTGTTCATGTCCTTCCATAAATCCTTCATAGAAGACCTACCCATCATGCTGAAAGCTTTTATCTGGGTCTTTCTATATTTTCCATTATGTTGCTTTTTCAAAATCAAGCAACATTTAAGATGCCTAACTTTTTTTTTTAATTTTAAACCCTTAACTTCTGTGTATTGACTTATATGTGGAAGATTGGTAAGGTAGGCAATGGGGGTCAAGTGACTTGCCCAGAGTCACACAGCTGGGAAGTGTCTGAGGCCGGATTTGAACCTAGGACCTCCTGTCTCTAGGCCTGGCTCTCAATCCACTGAGCTACCCAGCTGCCCCCCAAGATGCCTAACTTTTATACTCACTCTTGCTATGTGACTTAATCATTTCTTTTTCTGCTTATCCTATTACATGATAACATTTTGTCTACAACTTATTATTTCATCATTGATAATATTCTAGACCCCTTAGTGTGTCTTTATTATTGTCCCTTGGGTCAAGAATTCTGTTTTTTATTAATAATGTCATATGATTAATAACCATTTGCATCATACCCAACTTATTTGGAAAAAGATGGACTTTGGCTACAGGGAATAGTTATATTAAGATATAACTTGAGGTGTTTTACAATTCTCAAATGAAATACATTCTCAGCCCAATTAGTGGTTCATTTTTAGTATCTATTCAAAACTAATGACATATTCAAGATCAGTAAACTAACTGATTCAATGGCCTACTTAATCATTTGCATATCATAAACTTGGAATTATTTCTTGACAGCTTTCTAGGCTGTTCTCTTTTGAGAGGTGATGAATTTCATTGAGGCTATCCTAAAGGAGACAGCAGTAGACATAGAAAAAATTGAAAAGAATACTATCTCTGGAATTAAAGAGGTCTGGGTTCAAGGGTCAACTCTAATTTTTAATATCTATTTGACCATAGGCAAGCCACTTAACCACCCTAGACCTCAGTTGCCTCATCTATAAAATTATTAGATTGGATCAGATAGTATCTAGTGTCCTTCCATGTCTAGAATATTTTAGGATACAATACAATCAGTATAGTATAAGTCATTAGAAGAGGTCTTTGTAGAATGTCTTGTGAAATCCCCTTTGCATTTAGACTTTCTATAGGACATGCTTTATATCAGTAATAGACATTTTTGGATAGCATTTGTCTCCCTGAATTATGATAAACTTGATATTGTTAATCAGAGAAACACTGAACAAAGATACCGTTGCTATTGTTGAATCTGTCAAGATATCTTGTATGAATTTATTATGCTCAAGGAAAATAACTTTCTGTAAAAGTTCCAGGTTTTCATGATTGAATTATTTCTCCTTTTTCTTAAAAAAAAACAAAAATAATAATCATAGTAGAGCTTGAATTGGATTCTCTATCTCTCTAGTCTAATTCTCTAGTCTAATTGTGTGATAGTGAATACAAGATATTTGATAGGAAATTAGTTAGAAAAGCCTGTCATCCCCTCATCATATTTTTCCATTAAGAATATATACTTTCCCATTTTAATGAAGACTAGAACTGAAAAAGTAGACATCAGGGTGATTAAAGAACTGAAAATATGGTAGATAATCTAAAAATCCTTACCTATCCAATCTACCCCCTTTGCCACATTTTGGGAAACTTATAAGGAAAAGTTGGAATGATTTCTCAAGAGCTGAAAATAGCACTAGCAGAGTGGAGTGATCTTGCTTTTTTTTTTTTTTTATAAAATATAAGAACCATACAAGATTGTCTATCAGGTAGTTATTAGAAGTTCCATGAATTTCAGCAGTTGCCTTCATACATGACAAATATCTTACAATCTCTTCAGGTTGATAGGAAATTTCTTAATCTAACCAGAATTCTCAGTGGCCCACAATTTATAATGTTGTGCTCTTGATTAGGAAATTAATTAATTTGACCAGAGATTCCCCTGATCCATCACCTCCACAGAAGTCTTATTCTTTATTTTTTATTCTGTGTCATCTTTGTAATCTTGTTACTTTCCTTTCTTTCAGAATCTTCTTCTTTTGAAGAAATTTCAAAAACTGATCTCTGAGCACCTTTAAAATTTTGTTACCCCCAACATGATTTGCTCTGATATTAAACATAGTGTTTTTTATATTTGGTCAAACCCAATATGGGTATTCTCAATTCCATTTTCATGAGTGCTATTTTCCATTCATATGGTACATAAAATACTATTGTTTGAGTCTAAATGTGATAGTTGCACTTTTGTCATAATGAAAAAATTTTTGACAGACGTTCTGGGCAGACCATTTTACATAAATGTGATGACTTATTTCCTCATTTTCATCTATAGATGTTTTCAACATATTCTAGCATAGCTTAATCTCATATTAAGAAACTTTTTCTTTCCTCTACACTCATTTTTATTTTCTGTTTTGTCAGTTGATATTGCTTGGCTTCTTCACCCCCTTTATAGAAAAATCTTATACTCAGAACTTGTATTTTTTTTTGGCCCCCAGTTCTCTTTATTGAGCAAGGACATCTTGTGCTCACTGACTATAATGGTTTCTGAGACTTTTGAGTTTTCTTTCTTTGGCGATTGCTTTAAATTAGATAAGTCCCCTCAAGAAATGCTCATAATTAGGTTAGTCTTTATTTTGTCTGTTTCTCCTTTTTCAGAGTTAAAAGCTGTATTAAATAGGTCATCTTAAAGCTGATATAATTAGATGAATGAAAGGACTTTATTAAGTACTTAATATATGTCAGACTGCTAACCAGGATATTCAAATACAAGAATAAGCTTGTCCCTTCCTTGAAGGAATTTAGATCCTAATGGGAATACAACACATATGGAGAATAGTATTCAGGGAACAGAACTGATCTGGGAAAACACAAAGTTGGTGACTGGAATAATGGGACAGTGCACTGAAACATCCTTTCCAGAAGCAATGATAATGTTGGTATGATTATAGCTCTCAGAGTAAGAGATTCAAAGGATGGGAAGGATATTCATGAGGTAATTGGAGAGAAAATGGCTGAGGTGAAGATAAGGCTTCATGGACACAGAGTTCAAAGCCACATATTGGGTCTATTATTATTCTCTCATTTCTTTTAATTTGGTGTTAATTTAGGTCTTTGCCCTAATTTGTTGTTGTTGTTGTTTTTTGTAGATAAATTCGTACCAAGACATATTTCCATATCCCATACTTATGAAATTGATATTTTTAATCCAAGTATAAATTTATCTTCATCTTTATTATATTTCATTTTACTTGATTCAACCCAGCATATTAACCTTTCAAAATCTTTGTGAATCTTATCTCTGTTGTCTAGTGTGTGAACCTCATAGTTTTATGTCAATAAGACAATTTATTGGAGCATTATGCTATTTTACATGATACTTTATTCTAAGCTATCAATTTGTTAATAGCTGCTCTTTGAGTCTAGCCATTTCACTTATTTGGAATCCCCTAATTGTGCTATTACCCAGTTCACATCTATATTTTCTGCAAGGATAGAATGGGACATATTTTTCCCCAAATGGTTTGCTAAAATTTACATCAACTATATTTCCCAATATTTTAGCAGGCTCTTTCACTTTTCTGACATGATTCTCTCAAAACCATTGTATTTTGAATTAATCCTTCATAACTTATACTTGCTTCTATATTCTGTGCTTGTCTTTTAAAAATTTGTCATTTGGTGCGTCCCTTATGCACTGTCAGTCTCTTTAAATAACTGTCTCATTCCTCCTCATGAAATTTGCTTCTCTTTGAGTCTTCAGAAACTCACTCTTGAGTTTCCTATTACTAAACTAAATTCCCATTATGTCAATGCTATTCTACCATTTATTTTTCTGAGCCCCATAGAATCTATTCTCCTTACATCTTTGATACACATCACTCTAGGCTTAGTTCTTCTCTCCTCTATCACTAATTCTAACATGGAAAGCTCACTTCTCTCTGATGATTGCCTCTCTAGTAACCAATTTCCCCCTGTATTGAATATCATTTTTAGAGTAGAAATCATAATTATTCATTCTTCTTATCCTTCGAAGGATAAAATTGTTATTAAAATAAGTGAAGAAATTACTAACTGCTCTGTTTTTGGCCCAAAATGTCTGAGTAATTGAAGAAACTAATTACTATCTCATGTCTCTGTGCCATACTTGTGATAGCTATGAGGTCAAACTTAACTCTTTCCTTCTTCTTCCTCATACTTGGCATATTCTACACAGTTATCTGAAACCATGAGTTTTATTTATCTTTTAAATAATCAACAAAGTAAGTGAATAATTAGTAAGTCTTTAAGTACTTAGAATATACTAACTGCTAGGGATGAAAGAAAATTTTAAATAATTGTCCCCAATATAGTAGTTTATATTTGAACATAACAGACAATATACAAATATAAATATAATTGACATATATGTTGTTGTTGTTCAATTATTTCAGTCATTTCAGACTCTTCATCATCTCATTTGGGGCTTTCTTGGCAAAGATATTAAAATAGTTTGCTATTTACTTTTCCAGTTCATTTTATAATGATTCTGAGGAAAAAAGGGTAAAATAATGAGTCCAGGGTCATGTAGCTATTACATCTTTGAGGCCATATTTGAATTAAGGAAGATGTGTCTTTTTTATTTCAAGCCTGACATTCTATCCATTGTACCACCACATAACAAAAATACAAATTATTTTCACTCTTCTAATCTTACTTCTTTGATAGGGATTTTATATTAGGACCACATATACATAGGTATTAACATATAGGAATTATAAATTATTCATAATTTTGGTTTTATTATAAATTATAAAATACTTTTTCATTGAAATAAAAAATGGTCCTAAATAATCAGAGAAATATTGACTGATTGTGGGTAGGCTGAGTCAATATAATAAAATTACAATAATATCTAAATTAATCTAATTATTTAATAGCATGCCAAATTATCAAAAGTTTAGTTTAAATAGCTTGAAAAAAAATAATGACATTCATTTGGAGGAAGAAAATGTCAAGAATGTCTAAGGAAATAAGGAGAAAAAAGTACTTGGTCCTAGCAATAGCAGATCTTAAACTATACAACAAGGCAGTAATCATCAAACAATTTTATATTTATATTTTATATTGTGAAAAATAGACATTGATTAGTGGAACAGATTAGGTATACAACATACAGAAAAACACAAAACAACAAAATAAATACTGTAGTTGCCTAGGTGATAAAGTCAAAGGCAAAGGCCTAAAAAGATGAGAAAAGAAATTACTCAAAAAAAAAAACTTCTGGAAAAAATATAAAGCAATTTGGCATGAGCTAGGTAGAGATGAATATTTCACACTACATACCAAGAGAAGCTTTAAATGGTCATAGGATTTCTATATAAAAGGTGACATCACAAACAAATTAGAGAAACAAGGAAGAAATTGCCTTTCAGATCTATGGATAGCAGAAGAATTGGTGAACAAACAAGATATAGAAAATATCATTGAAGATAAGCAAATAATTCTGACTACAGGAACTGAAAAAGGTTTTGCATAAATAAAACCAATGAAACTAAAACTAGAAGGGAATTGGATAAATGGGCAAAAAAAAATCTAAAGGACCAAATCCATAAAAATACAAAATACTTCCCAAATTGAAAAAATGGCGAATGATTTAAACAAGAGATTTTTGAGGGAGAAGTCCAAGCTATCCAGAGCTACATTAAAAAGCTCCAAATCACTAATAGTTTGAGAAATAGAAATTAAAGTAATGCTGATTGTACCTCAAATCCATCAGATTGGCAAAGTTGACAAAAAAGAAAAATAACAAAAATTGATGGAAATGCTAGAAAACAGAGACATTAATACACTGTAGCTGGAGCTATGAATTAGTTTAGGCATTTTAGCAAGTAGTTTGGAACTATTCTCCCCAAATCACTACATTATGTATACTCTATGACCCACTGATACAACAGCTAGGTCTATACCCTAAAGCAGCATTGGGGAAGGTTTTCCTGTTTGAGTGCCCAGAGGGCAATTCAAGCTGCCTGTGAGCCCCACCCCACCCATTACCCTAGAGAGTAGAGGGAGGAAAAGTGCTTGCTTTAGATGGCTGGACAGAGGGAAGAGGCATGCAAAAAATGTCTTTGGGTGCTGGGAAGAGGGGGAACTGAGCAATTTCCCCATGCCAGAGGTAGCACTTGTGCCCATAGTTCTCCAAAGCTTCCCTAAAGAGATTTTTTGAAAAGAGGGAAGAGACCTATATGTGCAAATATGTAGAGCAGTTTATTGTAATACTTATATGACATGATACAAAGTAAACAAAGAAAAATACAGTAAACTTTACAATAATAATATTTTAGAGACATGAAACTTTGAAAACCTTATGAACTGAGATCAATAAAATAATCAATCATAACTTCAGAGAACTTATAATAAAATACACTACCTACTCCCTGACAGATATGTAATAGAATAGGAGTGAAGAATAAGACATAGTTTTGGACAAGGCCAATATTGGGAAATTGTTTTGCTTCACTATGCATATTTGTTACAAAGGTTTGTTTTTCTCTTTCAGTGGTGGGTGTTGTGGAAAGGGAGAGAAAACCAATCTTTTTTAAATTTAAAAAATGAATAAAAAATTAAGATGAGAACATCATATTCAGGCTTCTTGTTGTCATTCTGATAAAAGAAAGAAACTCTGGATCATATTTCTTGCCTTCACTATGTAAAGAAGAGCACACTGCCCCAATTTCTATTTTGAGCTTCCACACATTGTTCCTAGAAGTCAGAAAGTCACAACACTTAAAAATCAAGGTTGAGAAACAAACCATAGCTCCAGTTTTGACCAGCTGGCAGATGTCCTTATTGTCCCACATTTTTATTTTTTCTAGATGTGTATATCCTTATTTCTCCTCATTTTTTTTAATAAAATTTCATTTTTCTGTGATGCCTATATATTCATATTCTATCTAAGGTTACTGAATTGGATGCTCTCTCTGGAATCAGTGACTATTGTGTATAATCAGCTGAGCCTATATTCTGAGAGTAATAATAAAATGTAGTTAACTATTTCTATATCATTGATTATGCAATTAACAATAATAATCAATAAACCCTTGGATAATTTTTAACTCAAGATAAAAATCAGTATAAGGTAACTTGGTGGTAGAGGGAAAAGCTTCAAGTTGAAGGCAACTTGGAATCTGAAAGTTCTAGTGTCTGGAAATCAAAGGATTAAAACAATTTCAGCTGAACTCCTGAGAGGGAGCTCATGGAAGGAGAGGGACAGGATAGGAATAAGACTGTCTCCTCTCTGAATGGCCAGAAGAAGACATGAATCTCAGAATGAACTTCTTGTTGGTGTCCTAGAAGCATCTCTGAAAGTGTCTATCTGAAGAGCTGAAGACAAACTACACTTACACACACACGGCATCAACTTCAGCACTCTAGAAAAAGTCTACCAGAAGGATGTAGGAAAATTTTATTAGGCCCCCATAAAGAAGCAGGGACTTCTTTTTTTAAATTAAAAAAATTATATAATTAATTAAATTAGGATATTTTCCCATGGTTACATGATTTCATCTTTCCCTCCTCTTCCCACTTCTCCCTCCCAGAGCTGACAAGCAGTTCCACTGGGTTTCCATTGTTCAAAACCCATTTCCATATTATTAATATTTGCAATAGGGTGATCACTTAAAGTCAACATCCCCAATCATATACCCATCAAACCATGTGATCAATCATATGTTTTTCTTCTGGGTTTCTACCCCCACAGTTCTTTCTCTGGATGTGAATAGTGTTCTTTCTTGTAAGTCCCTCAGAATTGTCCTGGATCATTGCATTGCTACTATTAGAAAAGTCATTTACATTTGATTTTACCACAGTGTATCCGTCTCTGTGTACAATGTTCTCCTGGTTCTGCTGTTTTCACTCTGCATCAATTCCTGGAGTTCTTTCCAGTTAAGAATAAGGGATTTCTAGCAAAAGGATTAGCAGCCATATGCTACATGTGCTTCAAGCTTTAGCCCACTTTCCCCAGGATTATGTATATACTTGCTGGAGAGTATGCTCAGGGTTTGAGGAATGTTTAGAATAGTTTTTTTTTATTATCTCCTTAGTAATACTGGTTTTAAAAAACTAATTAAATAAGGCTAATTGATATCAACTGGCATTAAATTGTGGAAATATATCTATGGAGATTTATGTACTATAGCATTAAAAAGACTGGAATATTAGCCAGTTGTCTTCTGGAGACCCAGCCTTCCAATGCAAGTATGAGTATGGGTTGGGAAAATAATTTTAGAGATTGAATTTATATCCCATCTAAGTTTCCTTTATTTAAAAATAAGTTTTTGCCTTCTATCACTTGCTTCCTAATGTGCACTGCAGGGTCTGGAAGAATAGGAACAAGACCATTCCCTTTCCCACAGAATGTTTAAAAATAGCTATTGCATTTCCCTTAAGTTTTCTCTTCTCTAGGTTAAGTACTACAGTTCCTTCTTCATATGATATGCATTCAAGTCTGAATCCCGACCTCTTTCGTGGTTTCTGCTCCATAAATCTTGCATAGTTTGCAGCATGAAATAGCATACAAAACTTTCCTGAGGACATGCAGCACCAGAACACAAATAGAAACATAAGAGAAAATGGCCAATGACAACTATACAGTTCTCCTGTGAAAAGGTTATCAGCCATATTGCTTCTTCTTTTGTCTAAGGCAATCAATTCTGCAAAAGTAATATAAAGGGCCAGTTTCAACAAATATCAGCCAAGATGTCTTTTTCTCTCTGATTCTCTGTGCTAGATGCAGGCATTTCAGATGAGAGAAAGACTGGCATATTTCTCCATGTCACTAACCACAATAGCTGTCTTCCCACCCCCACAGTTCAGCTGTTCTAGTTTTTTTTTATTGTGGTGATGGTAAAGCTACACCCCCCCCCCAGTAGTCCTTGCATTCTTGTGGAGAGCTGACATTCTGCAATTAATAAAAGGCGAGGAGGTGACAAGCAATATGAACATTTTTATTTCCATTTAGGATTTCTAAATATAACACTATTCACGTCTGTGTGTGGCTAAAGCAAAATTGTCATATTCAACAGAGGAGTAGGAAAGGGGGAAAATTCACCTATCACTATCTGTCTAGAATAGGGTATGTCCTAGATATAGTTTGGTTGCTATTCCTTGAAAGGAGGGTGTCCTACTTTGAAGAAGAGCATAGTCACCATTTTCTCCTGCTTCTGCAACCAAACAGGAAAACAAGATTCCCACCACCTATTGTGCTGGCACTTAGGTTTGTCAACTTCCCTGCCAAACACAACTTATTCCTTTATTCTTGGAGATCCTCTGATTTTCTTCCTAAGTAAAGCTCTGGACAAAATTTGTTCCCCAGGAGGTCTTATGGACTGCATTCATGTTTATTGAAATGTTTAAGAGACCTATAAGGAATAGGACTATCTGGTTATCTTGATTCCCTGGGGTAAAGTTGGTCAAGTACTCACTGTTCTTACTATGACTGTTAGCTCCTGGCACCATTCCTGCCTTCCTTGTATTTATATACTCATGTGCTACTAAATAGAATGAAAAGAAGAAACTAAAGTTATTGGGATCAGGCAATAGAGGCTTGGTAGAGCTGAAAGAGTTAACTTCAGAGTTAGGAATCTAGTTTCAAATCCTAGCTCTGACAAGTGCTGTCAATATGGTCCCTATGTAAGTCACAACCACTTTCTTAACCTTAGCTTCTTCATCTGTAAAATGGTATTATAACACTTGGATGGCCTATTTCATTGTGTCACGAAGGAAGCTCTTTGTAAATCTTAGAGCACTCATAGAAATGTGTATTGTTCTTGTGAATATAGGAATAGGAACTAGATTTCTTATTTCATTGACATAAGGAACTTTCAGGGAAAGAAATTCTACTTTTTAGATCAACATCTTCTCTATAGTCAATCTATTGGGCAAAAACATTTATTATTAAAGTGCCTTTGTGTCAGGAGGTCACAGAGCTAAGAACTAGGGATACAATGAAAGACAAGAAAATTTTTGCCCTTCAAAGAAGTTCCAATCTAATCATTTGATTTAGAACAGTAAGAGGATAAGTGCCTTGCCCAAAGTCACATAGCCGGTATGTGTTAGAGGCTCCAAAGCTGGCTCTCTATTCACTAATCTTTGCTGCTTCTCCCTTTCTTATATTGTTAATGTAATTGGGGTGAAATTCCTGTGTATAATCCATTCTTCTCAAGTTCCAAAATGGTGGTAGGACTTTGGTGTATGTCATCTAACAGCTAACTTAAAATAACCTACCTAGGTTAGGGCCAACTAGTCCTGAAAACTCTGCAACTTCCCAGTGACTGTAGTAGCTCCTTCAGATCCAAATCTCACATCACAGGGCTTGTGAGACAAAAACTGCAATCCATTAATAAGAGGGATAAGGTGCAACTGCATTACTAGGGACATTTGCTCAGGCTCAGTGGTTTGCATATTAAAGCACATCAGTTTGAAACCTCTCATCATGGGTATTGGATGCCATCCCAGCTTTCTGAAATGATCTTTTTGCTTTAGACGTTCTTCTTTGCACTCTGATGGTCTAAAGGAAAGGTTGGAATTTCTCAGCTGTGTCCAATTTGAATCTGATCCTAGGTAAAGATATAGACCTTTCTTACCCACAAAACTATTAGGTTGTTCATTCACCTTTGGTCCTTTGGAAGATGCTGGTTCTGGGGCAGTTTTGACCATCAGACCTATAGCTTGTGAGGCTAGAATTCCCATGCAGGCAAACAAGATTGCATAAAGCCAAGGACAAGTTATATTAAAACTTCATTTCAATCCCAGAATCCATCTGGGCTTTTGGAATGAAAATCTTGTACATTATATGCAGCCATAGCTCAATTACATAGGACTCTGGAATACTCCTCCTTCTCCTTCCTCTTTGGCTTACTGGTCTCTGAGCCATTAGTTTGCTTGTTAGGATCTATGATAATAAACTGGGGAATAAATTAAAGAGAGCTTAGATTGTTCAGATTTTGGCTATTGAAAAAGTTATAATTAAGAAAAAAAAACTTTTGGGAACAGAGAGAAATTGAAGGGCAAAATATAGGTCCAGAGATTCCTTATGGGTTTCATTTACTTCTTTTCTTTTCTTGTCTGCAGTCACCATGGAGAAATTAAGTGTGACTTTTCTTGGTTCAATGGCTTTGCTATTTCAAGTTCTTCTTTAGCCTAACATACTTGAATTCAGCACTCTATTATATGGCCTATTTTTCTCAACACACAAACACACACACATGCAACATACTCTATTAGGGGAACTGGTTCCTTTGAAATAGTGCTAGTTAGAGAATAATGCTAATATCTAAATGTCCTTTTCTTATCTTAGGCTCACATGGATTATGTTTTATGGCACTAAATATGATGGAAGTCAGTGAGTTAGAATCATATATTTAGAGCTGGAAGTGGTCCTATAGATACAAGTCTTAACTCATTTTACAAATGAGAAAACTTAGATACATTAAGTGATTTGTCAAGGATCACATATCTAGTGAGTATCTAAAAGCAATTCAAACTCGGTTTATCCTGACTCCAAATATATCACTATATTCATTAAGTTGTCTAGCTACCATTAGTAAATATCTAGCATAATTTATGCTCTTTTTAATATATCTAACATAGATAATATATATGTGTGTTTTAAATATATATGTACACACATATACATATTCATAAATATCCATATATCCATATATAAACATATTTTCCATATGTGTTAAAAAGAATGTGAGATAGTGACTGGTAGGTGGCACAGGGGATAGAACGCCAGGCCTGGAATTTTATTTTTATTTATCTAATTATTTAGAATATTTTTCCCATGGTTACATGATTCATGGTTTTTCCCACCCATTTTCCATCCCCCCTGCCAGAGCTGACAGGCAGTTTCACTGGGTTTTACATGTATCATTGTTTAAACCTATTTCCATGTTATTCATATTTGCAATAAAGTGATCTTTTAATGCCAAAACTCCAATCATATCCCCATCGAACCACATGATTAATCACATATTTTTCTTCAGCATTTCTGCTCCCACAGTTCTATCTCTGGGTGTGGATAACATTTTTTCTCATAAGTCCCTCAGAATTGTCTGGGATTATTGCATTGCTTCCAGTACAGAAGTCCATTATACTAGACTGAGCCACAGTATATCAGTCTCTGTGTATAATGTTCTCCTGGTTCTGCTCCTTTCACTCTGCATCAGTTCCTGGAGGTCATTCCAGTTCACATGGAATTCCTCCAGTTCTTTATTCCTTTGAGCACAATAGTATTCCATCACCATCAGATACCACAGTTTGTTCAGCCATTTCCCAATTGAAGGACATACCCTCATTTCCAACTTTTTTTGCCACCATAAAGAGCAAGGCTATAAATATTTTTGTACAAGTCTTTTTCCTTATTATCTCTTTGGGGGTGCAAACCCAGCAGTGGTATGGCTGGATCAAAGGGCAGGCAGTCTTTTAAAGCCCTTTGTGCATAGTTCCAAATTACCTTCCAGAATAGTTAGACCAATTCACAACTCCACCAGCAGTATATTAGTATTCCTATGTTGCAAGGCCTGGAGTTGAGAGGACTCATATTAAAATCTGAACTCAGACAATTCCTAGCTGTGTGATCCTGTGCAAGTCGTTAAACTTTGCTTGCCTTTCTCTCTTAGAGTTGTTCCTAAGACTGAAAAGTAAGGGTTAAAAAAAAGACTAAGAAATAAAGGTTAATTTCAATACATGGGCATGTTAAAAACTAGAGGATAGAGCAGTGATTCCCAAAGTGGGTGCTACCGCCCCCTGGTGGGTACTGCAGTGATCTAGTGAAGTAGTGATGGCTACAGGTGCATTTATCTTTCCTATTAATTGCTATTAAATTTTTTTAAAAATTAATTTCCAGGGGGCTAAGTAATATTTTTTCTGGAAAGGGGGCAGTAGGCCAAAAAAGTTTGGGAACCACTGGGATAGAGGAATAAACTTAAATTCTCTGGAATAGTTTTAAGTGTTCTCCATAAGATAAAAAGTAGTTAGCTGCAGAAAGAATCACTTTGTTCAGAAAATCTTAGAAGAACTCTCTTTTCCAGTTCTAGATAAAAGAAGAGATCTTGATTTTGGATGATTTCAACTAACTGATCAAGTATAAATGAATAAATTTTATATTTTCAGACATTTCTCCCCAATGGCCACCTTTTCAGTGTACCTTTATCTAACATTAGAAAAGGAATGGGAGAAATAATTAAGAATAGCCCCAAAGAAGAGATAAAATAATACATATCTCTTTCTTCTTTACAGAGACAGAGGGACTGTATATAACACCAGGTTTGGTTGACAAGCTAATACATTTTGCTGACTTGTTTTTTTCCCTCTTTTTATTGTTATATTTATTATTATAAGAAATATTTCAGGAAAGTGATGATTGTATAGAGTAGAAATATTTTGGGAAGTAATGGTGATATAAAACAGAAGATAATTTATTATCATTATGATTATGATTATTAAAATTCTTATCTTCTGTCATTATTAATCCTAAGACAGAAGAGCAGAAAAAAGTTAAACATTGTGAGTTAAGTGACTTTCTCAGGGCCATCCAACTAGGACATGTCTGAGGCCAGTTTTGAACCTAGGTCCTCCAGACTCTGAGCCTTTTCTTCTATCAACTGTGCCATCTAATTTCCCCTCATTTTTTTAAAAAAAATTTTAAGTAAAGAAAGTAGAGGTGGCTTAGGAATGAGAAACACATGAATTAAAGTCCTACCATGGTCTAGACATTTAACCTCTCAGTGCCTAAGGTAAAAGGAGACAAAATATAACAGAATGTATCCTGGGTTTAGAGTTTGAGGAAGTGGATTTTAATCCCACTTTTACCATTTACTCTATACTTATATATCCATCAGGAATTAATTTCATCTTTCTTAATCTATTTCTCATTTGAAAATTGAGGGAAATAGATAAGATGACTTCTAGGTCTTCCAGTTCAAAATAGGTGATATTATGAAGCTAAAATTACAACCCAATGATTAATTGGTGGAGGGAATTTTCCCATGATATGTCCCCCATATCAATAATATAAAAGATATATACCAGAATGCATAAGACAAACATCAAAAAAGAGAAGATTGCCATTTTATTCATTGAATTTTGAGATTAGCAAATACCAGATGTTTTTCAATTTTTTTAAATACACTTGTGATGGAGCTATTTTCCACAGATCAAAAAAATGAGTTCAATTACTTCCAGGTCTTTTCATCTATCTGTTGTGCCAATTCACTAAAGAAACAAGAGAAAGGAATGGGAGATGAGTTTTTCAGTTTCTTTTCCTGAGAAAACCAAGTGGCGATTCTGAGTAGGAAGAAAGAAAACACTGTCACCTAAGAATCCTTGCTTTACTTTAAAAAAGAAAGAGCCAGGAAAGTTTTCATTGATGTGTGATGGTAACTACCCCTTGCCATGAACAAAGGCAGAATTTAACAAACTTCCTGTCAAATAGTAGCTATACCTTCAGCAGCTAATTTTAGGCTGACACATTACATAACTTGCACGTCCCCTCTATCCAAAAAGTTTGTCTTTTTTCTAAAGGCTACCTAAGGAAAGACCAATGCAAATGTCAGAAAAAAATTAAAAAGGAAAGCAAATAGATTTTTGTGCCATAAGTTACTATTGATAGGCAATTGCATTTAGATAATTATTATAAACTCCAACTCCACTTTTAATCACTAGAAAATCATCACTTCATAGAAATCCGGATTTGAAGGGTACTCCAAGGGCACCCAATTCACCCTCTTTCCCAATGAAGACAAAGTAGATGTCTCTATAGTCTACAACATTACTAGTTGGTCAAGTGAGATATTTATAAAGTTGTTAGCATAGTATCTGGCACATAGTAGGTACTTAAGAAATGCTTCTTCCGGCCTCAGCCACTTCCCAGCTGTGTGACCCTGGGCAAGTCACTTGACCCCCATTGCCCACCCTTACCAGTCTTCCACCTATGAGATAATACACCAAAGTACAAGGGTTTAAAAAAAAAGAAATGCTTCTTCCCTTCCATCCTCAACACCATCTCTATCTGAACACTTTTAAGTGTGTTGCTTGCTTCCTCCTAAGTCTATTCATTTCTTTGGGCATCAAATGTCTTGCAGTTTTCTAATATTCTCTCTTAAGGATCAGTTAAATATTCCCATCTACCATGTCTCATGAAATAATTGTCTAAACAGTTTTAGAATGAAACAACTGGTGCATTCTCAAAACAGTATTACTAGCCAAATAACATTGATCATAGACCTCCTATATGTCAGGTACTGTGCTAAGTGCTAGTGTATTCATACAAATCTGAAAACATTCCCTGCCTTCATGGAGCTTACGATCTAGTAAGGGGAAGAAAACATACAGAAGAAAACTGAAAAGCTGGGTTGGGCAGAATATTGTATCTTGCATGGGAGGCATAATGGAGAAATCCAAAATTAGTCAATCCAGAGAAGACAAAAAGGTCCATAATGAGTAAACTGAATGCCACCATCTTTATTCTATTTTCAGTAATCCTGCAAACAGTTAATAACCACCTGTTCTGGGTAGTGTTATAAAGGGATTTTTAGGATGTATAAGGGAATCTGCAGGATGTAATATGGGACTGAAGCTAGGGTAATAACTGATAGGAATAGGGAATAAGGCAAGGCAAGGGATCCAAGGCTGAAGGTAATCAAAGGAATATTGCAGGGAGATAATAAGTGGTTAGGCTATAGATAGTAGCTGGTTGGAATAGAGGATAGCACTGTGAATAGGGTTTGTGAGTCCCTAAGGCAATATAGAAGATGAGGAAGGTACAATGATGAAGGTTGGTAATCGAGGTGGTAGGAGAAATAAGGGAATGTCTAAGTTTAGGGAGTATAACACTGAGGTACCAAGAGTTTCAAGGGAGAGGATGAGTTAATCTAAGGCAGGCAATAGCAGCAGGGAAACACAGACTGGATACTCAGGTTAGAGACAAACACTGAAGGGAAACAGACTGAGGCCTTCCAGTAAAAGGACACTTTTACTGAGCAAGGTTAGAGCCAGCCACGGCCAGCTTGAAACTGACTTGAAGCTTTAGTCAGTTTCACAGGAAGGGACTAGAGGAAGTATTGAAGTTACACTTCCTCCCGAAATGGATACACTCAGCTTCCCTCAAACTCCAGAGAGTATGTTATTATTCTCTCTCTTCCTCCCTCTCTTATTAATCAACTAAAGAAGTAGCCAAAAGGTCTTGATTAAATACAAATAGGGTTTATTGTCTTCTAGGATAGATTGGCAGGGTAGAGGATACAAGGTAGCCCTAACAGCCGCTTAAAGAAACTGCAGGTGGGGGAAGGGAGGCAGGAACATGAGACTGAGAAAGGACCTGCCTTAACTCAGCTCTCAGATGGTTTTGTAATCAATGGGGTTAGGAAAGTTGGATACAATGATTCAGTAGGTAAATTGTTACAAGGGTAAGCCCTATTTGACTAAACTATCACAGATTTGAACTAACTCTCAGATCTACTCTCCTTTCCAATCTTCTCAGACATTTAGGTAGGGAAAATGAAGGTGGGAATAAGGTATGGTAGGGAGATTCAAAGGGATTAGCTAAATTAACAAATCTCAAAGAAAAGCTGCAAAATATAGGCCAGGTTTCAATCTAAAGAAGGAGCTCAGATGGACCCTGGTTCCCTACATGAGTTCCCAGGACCAACTGAACTTTTCCCAAGATTCTAAACTCCTTAACTGACAGAAGAATTCTGCAAAGTCATTATGCCCCCTCTCTCTGCACTACAGTAGGGAACTAGGTTAGGCATTAGGAGATTTTAAAAATAAATGTAACTCAAGGCTAGTGCTGGGCCCAGTGGGGCTGGAATGGTCACCCTTTTCAACTAAGGGGTTCCTATTTCTAGGTTCATGAACAAAAAAAAAAAAAATAGAGCACGGTCTCTAAAAAGAAGAACTAGATTTTTTTCTCATTATCTCTAGGTCTTAGCATCCCCTCCACTCTCATCCCATACTTTGTGGAAAAATTTGCTTGAAGCTTAGATTTCATTCATATTTAAGATCTCTTTAAAAGAGTGTAAAAAATATTCAATGTAGGACAGCTAATTATTTCTATAAAAGAAATGTTTAAAACACAAATAATACATTGACAAATTCCAGAAATGTGATATAGTCATCCATAACTCTTTTTATCTTCTTCCAGAAGATTGATACTTGTAACATTAAAAAATGAATCATTTTTTCGGGTAGTTGGATAGACATTTCATTTTCAACTTGGCTTTTCAGTGTCTAAACTATTATCTTAAGGTCAACTTCTCTAAGAAAGTTATGGTTTCAGGAATTTCCTCTGTGCAGTTTTTGACTTCTCAAATGGGGAAAGAAAACCAAAATACGACAAGCAGCCCATGGCCCTGGCTCACATGAGTTTTAGCTATTTTATTTCTTGTCAGGCAGCAAGGTGACAGTGGAAAGGAAAACTAGGTTTTTCCCCCATCAGAATTTCTAGGGAAAGACATTCATGGCACACATTCTGGAGAGAAAAAAGAGAATCAGAATCTATTCTGTGGGTCACTCTTCCCAGATCAATGACTAATCAGAAGATTGCTTCATCTCAAAGAATACAATTCTTTAGTCCTGAATCAGAATCCAGCATCATATGATCATAGGAGCTTACCTATTTATTCTCATCACATCAATCAATAAACAATTATTTAGAGTTCATTTGTAATGTCATTATTATTCATCCATCATTTCTGAAGAGGGCCAATGATATCATGAGGGTGACATCTTGACTCACGCATGAATTGGATTTGAATGAAGCAGAAATTACATAAAGTTGTCAGTCTCACTCTCACATGCAGGGTCATCAAAATCCAGTGGCAAGACAAAAGTCAGGACAGTTGGTGATGGTTCAGGATGTAGTAGGTGACCTTGACATCTTTGATGTCTAATCAATCTCTTCTCTAAGTACTCTATAGTGCCTGCTTCTGCTGCCTTTGTACCCTTTGGACCAAATTGTTGTCATTGCTCCATTCCTTTGGGAGAAGCCTTCATATGCTTAAGGTGGATATCCCCAAATGTACCAAAAAGTTTGAGGCTAGTCAGTTACCCTCAATCTGGTTTAACTTATCTGCAAAGAAGACGGTTTTCCTGTGATGTGGTCACTGAACATGCTACAGCTTTTTGGAGCCAGAGGTGAGAATTGGGTGAAAGGTGGATACCATAAATGGAAGAGCAGCTCTGAAAGGAGTTCACACCAAATGTTATAGTCCTCCCTGATAACCTCATATACCCTTTATTTATGATAATGTGCCAAGCACTGCACATAAAGAAAAGAGGAGACTGTACCTGCCTTCATGCTTCTAATCCAGAATGACCACGGGATGATAGAGACTACTTCTCATCTTTCTCCACTCCCAGGAAACAGGATATAGTTGTAAAGTGTCCTATGTTGTTTTGTTTTGTTTTGTTTTACTTCATAGATAGACAGTTACTATGCTAAATGCTGTGGATATAAACACAAATAAGCAAAATAGTCTACTCTTTTGAAAAGCTTAAATTCTAATGGAAAAGACAACACATTTAGATGAATTGGAAAAGGGAGGGTGAGGGGAGGCAATGTGAGGTGAAAGTGGGGGGAGGGGAAATTTCCCTATCAGAATCTGTTGTCCCAGGGGTGGAAACCAGAACTTTAGAGGGTGGGGTGGAGATGGAGATGATGGAGATGATTTCACTCTATTGAACAACCAAAAGCCTGGGGTACCTTACAACTCATTATATGTCATGTTTACATTTAGAAAGACACAGAGGGAAAAACAAAGATTGAAGATGACTATAAGGTACAGTAAAATCTATCAGATTATGCAACTATGATCTCTGAGGAAAAACCCAAATCCCCAATCCTCACAAAGTTTTTTAAAATGAGTATGGAACAAATTACTTGGAAAGAACATCACAGGGAACAAAGACCAGAACCAGCATGGTTTAGACTAAATAAATGAACAAAACTCTTCCTACCACATTTCTATGACTATATAGTAATTGTTTTAAGCAGTCCTTAATTAGGATCAATTATGGGATTACTTTAAATTGTATTAAGAAAGATCAATATACTGTATATACCCACTGAAGGTCTTAGGAGGTAAACTAGGTAAACACATGGAAATCCAGTTGGAAGTGATTGCAGCAGGGAGCAGAGGGGAGCATTGATCTATTTATAATGAATCTGTGTCTGAATTACTTTTTATTTCCAGTTAATAAATGTAACCTGAGTAGGGCAGAATTGTGATAATGAATAAATAGATCCATTTCTCCAGAAGCTGTAATCCATTCATCAAGAAGGGATAGAAAAATGTGCTGCCTTGTTTGACTTTAGCAGAAATCCAATTTGTCTCTGTGCTTGCAAGAGCCTCTGAGCTTGTGAATTCTGTAACAGGATGTTGGAACTATATGAGGGCAACTGGAAAAAGAACCATATCTGCAACATTGAGGGATCTGATCTAAAAATATCCACGTGCTGTTCATTTTGAAAGGCAAACTTGTGTGCTAAGTAAAGGTGAGCACAATCACTCTGCCCTTAAGGCTCCTTTCAAAGACTAAAATGTGTTTTAAGAGGGGTAAAAAGTAAAACAATGTTCCAAGGCAGCCCAAGTATTGAAAATCAAATAGCACTTTCTAACCTGAGAAGAAATTAAGCTTCAGTAACAATTTCCAAAATTCCTTTATGAACAACTAGCTAATATTTTCTCTGTCACCTGTTTATTTTATGATGTTGATTTTGACTCTGCTTCAAATGGTTCAAAAGACATGGCAAAGTAATAGAACACTGCTCTGGAATCAGAGATCTTGTGTTTAGATTCCAAATCTTTGATTTATTAACTATGAAATTGGGCAGATAACTTCCCTGGGTCTCAATTTACTCATCTATCAAATGAAGGTTTGAACTAGATGACTTCAGTGCTCCCTTTTAAGCTCTACATCTATTATTCTATGTCATCGGCCGGCGATGGCAAATCTATGACACACATGTCAGCACTGACACATGTAACCATTTTCAATGACATGCAGTCACATATGGCCATATACAGAGAAGTATGGGGCCGCATGCTGAGGATGAAACATTTGCTGTAGTGTAGTGTAGACACTCTGTGCACTATAGATGACAATTCTACCTATATTAATTTACCTATTTTGGTTTATTAAATACAGTTATATATTACAATTATACATTTTTGTTATTTAAATATAAATATGAAATTATGTTTTTTTTCTCAAAGTGACACACCACCCGAGTTATGCTTGTTTTTTTGACGAATTTTGACATACCAAGCACAAAAGGTTGCCCATCACTGCCATAGAAGAAATAATACTTTTGTGTATCAACAGATAAGGCTGCTTAAGACTTGATATGGCAAACGGATCATTGATGTAGCTTTTATGAAGCTGCTCAAAATGTTCTAGTTCTAATAGATATCATGAATATTATTATATCTCTGTAAATATAGAGCAGAAATATATGTAGTGCAGATAGCATCAGGATGCCTCTCGGGGCCCAATCTTGTTTATGAAACCGAGTAACATTGACTTGGGCACAGCAAAGCAGAACATCTTAAGGTTTGTTGATGGAGGACAGTTTTCAAATTAGAAGTATTTCAGCTAAGCTGGCTTCAACTTTATGGCCCATAATTTAATCAGTGTGGAACATTCTATCACTACATAGAGGCATTCACCCCTTCACCTTTCAGAAGATTGTCTGATGAGATGACTTAGGGTGAACTACCTCAAATTGCCTATTGACCCAGATTCCAGTGATGACCAACATATTTCTTCTCTGAGCTGGGTAAGCCTGAGTCTTATAGACTACCACGAGTCAGTCAATAAACATTTATCAAGCACATGCTATGTGCCAGGCACTGTGCTAAATGCTGAGTATACAAATATAAAAAAGAAATATTGTCCCTTGTCCCAAGGAACCTACAACCCAATGAAGGAAGACAATATACAAAAGGAAGATGGAAAGGGGGAACAAAGGAAAGTACCTGAGAAGAGGGCATGAGGGAGAAATCTAAGAGTCCATCTGGGTGAAGCATGAAGAGAAGGCTAGCGTGAATTCCCCTCCCTAAAAAGAGGTTCTGGAAGGTGCTCCCCACTTTTCAATTAACAGGGTCCCAGGGGCAGAAGGTACTGATTAGGAATGAGTACCAAAGCTGATGCAATCTTGTAGGATAAAGAAGTTCCTGGAGCACACATGAACATTTTTTAGCATGATAAGCTCTGACGGAGCTCACATTGCATTGACATAAACCCAGGACAGCTTCCTGTCATTGGAGGTATTGGAAGGAGGCTTTAGATGATGATAATTACAATTAATATTAGTGCATTTTAATATTATTTATTTTAATAATCATAATTCAGAGTTTCCAATGTACCAGCTATACATTATACCATAATCTCTGAAATAATTCCCTCCTTTATTTTTAGTTCTTCTCTAACTCTGTTGTCTCTCCCCAACTCTCCACGTAGCTGAGATTGGCAACGTTGCTGCAGTAGAGACTATGCCCACAGTGAAAGGGAACCAACATCATTGAAAGTCCTGCTCCTTGTTCAACTAACTGGTGATTCCACTAACTTGACTCTGTGATAAGTTAACTAATGGCCATCCTAGGTCAATGATTCCTAGCAGTTATCAGACAAAACATCAACCTTTCTAAATTCTAGTTCATGCTGGATCCCACATTCCACTTTCCTATACTGTAAATGAGCTGATATTCCCAGCTACTGA
This sequence comes from Gracilinanus agilis, assembly GCF_016433145.1. Taxonomy (NCBI): domain Eukaryota; kingdom Metazoa; phylum Chordata; class Mammalia; order Didelphimorphia; family Didelphidae; genus Gracilinanus; species Gracilinanus agilis. The sequence continues at coordinate 190,627,224 of NC_058132.1, read as the reverse complement.
GTTCTGTTTCTGAAGCTAATCACTCATTTAGCATGAATTAAACTTACAGATAACTGTGTCATTAGATAGATTCTATGCCTGAGAAACTTCAAAGATCTAGAAACTAGCAAACTAGCAAAACTTGAAGATGCTAGGTACATATTTGTTGCTTATTATTATAAGTGGTCTACTTAATAAGTATTATTCATTTTCCAATTTATTCTTGCAGTCTTTATCTTCTCCTCCCTCCTCTCCTTCACCATTCTCTTCTAATTCTTTTTTATGTGGTCAACAAAGAAAGGATTCATGATCTGGAAGTCACGAAGATGGTTGGTAGAACAATAGAAAAGTTAATTTATATACTCTAGATAAAGGCAATGACATTGTTAATTAAATTATACTTCTCAGAACAAGAGGACGTACTTTGAAAATGACTGGCATGAAGATGAGATGTTATGGTTCCAGAGAATAGAGAGAGAGTCAAGTGACGTAATTCCTGCCAGGTATGATCTTTGGATATCTACTTTTGATGGTAGATTGGCAACTCACAGCAAGGTAGAAGAAAATTGCAGAATTGAGTATCTTGCTTCTTCCATTTGCTCCATGTATGACCTTGGGCAAGTTATGCCAGCACCCTAGGCTTTAGTTTCCTACTATGTAAAATGGATGTGGGGGAGGAGTTATTGTCAGAGGACCTCTAAGGGTCTTTATATCTTTAAACCTATGATCCCAAGACCATGTTTTATGATACATTTTTTTTCAGAATAACCTTAACCTTTTTACAAGTGAAGAAATTGAGGCTCAGAGAAGTTAAGGGAATTGCCATGGGTTATAAAACTAATATGTGTCCAACCTGAGTCCTTATGACCCTAAATCACCAATTTGCCTTCCTCTATACCAAACTAATATCTCCTCTACTACCTTAAAGGGACCATTTCTGTCGTATGGCAATTCTGGAGTGCCTGGCAAAAATTAGTCACTTAAATGATTATTGAATTGAATTATTGAATCAAAAGGGCAATAAAATAAATCTTTTGCTTCAGAGTGGTGAGTTCTTTAGGAATTTTGACTCAATAACAAAACAACGGGTTTCTCTCAGTTCTCTCAGTACTTGACAAGTTAGTGAAATAATCTTTGTGAACTCCTTTTGTAAAAGGGAAAATATAATGGTTGGACTGGATATTTAAGAGGTTTTGGTCACCAGGAGATCAATTACATTATTTCCAAATTAAAGACCCAAGTCAGGATAACTTTTATGGTAGTTTATTTACAAATAGGAAGAGTGAAGGAAGGGAAAATGAGAGAGAGAGAGAGAGAGAGAGAGAGAGAGAGAGAGAGAGAGAGAGAGAGAGAGAGAGAGAG
>NC_058132.1:190588024-190618334 GCF_016433145.1 Gracilinanus agilis | reverse complement strand
GTACCTTCCACGCTGTGCCCTGTTGTGGGGTTCCTCCGTTCGTCTGGACTTGTTTTTATGTCCCCTTGAGGAGTTTTGTGTGTTTTGGTCAAGAGAGTTTAAGAGCTGCTTCTTACTCTGCCGCCATCTTAACCCGGAACCTGAGGACTTTTTCTTTACCTATTTTTCCAAATAGTTTATATAGTATTGGAATTCATTGTGCCAAAGATGTTTGGTAGAATTTACTTGTAAATCTATCTGGCCCTTGGGATTTTTTTCTTAGGAAATTTATTGATTACTTGTTCGATTTCTTTCTCTAACATAGAATAATTTAAGCATCCTTTTACCTCTTCTGTTAATCTGAGATGTTCATACTTTTGTAAATATTCATTTCACTTGTATTGTATTGTAATTTTACTGGCAAATTATTGCACAAAATAACTTCTAATCATTGTTTTTATTTTACTTTCATTTTTGCTTTTTTATTCTAGTTATTTGATTTTCTTTTTAAAAATAAAATTAATGATTCATCTATTTTTTCCCACAAAACAAGCTCCTAGTTTTATTTACTAGTTCAGCTTTTTTTTCTGTCAATTTTATTATTCTCCCCTCTGATTTCTATATTTCTATTCTGGTATTTAATTGGTCATATTTACATCTGTTCTTTTTTTCTATTTACATTCCTCTCTCTCTCTATTTCTCTGATTTACTTATTTAGATATACATTTTCCCCCTAATACTGATTTGGATTCATCTCAGAAATACTGATATATTGTCTAATTGTTGCCCAATTCTTGTTAATGAAGTTATTGATCATATCTATGAATTATTCTTTGACTCACACATTCTTTAGGATTAAATTATTAAATTTCTAATTAATTTTTAATCTATGGCCCTTTTTAAATGTAATTTTGCTTCATTGTGGTCTGAAAAATATGCATTTAATATTTCTACTTTTCCATATTGGGTTGTGAGATATGTATGCCCTATTTGTTGATGAGTTATTTTTAGTTGTGTTTAACTCTTTGTGACCTTATTTGGGATTTTTCTTGGAAAAGATACTGGAGAATTTTGCCATTTTTTCTGGCTCATTTTACAGATGAAAAAACTAAATCAGACAGGGTGAAGTAGTTTGCCCCAGGTCACATAGCTAGCTCCATGGCTTGATTTGAAATCAAGAAGAGTCTTCTTAAATACAGATCTGGCCCTCTATCCACTCTATCTAACTGCCCTTTTATGCCCTAATACATGTTCAATTTTTGTGAAGGTACCATCAAGAAGGTCCAATTGAGAAAAGACATATTCCTTTCTATTTCCGTTCAATTTTAACTAAGGTTCTATCATAGCTAAATTTTCTGGAATTCTACTCATCTCCGTAACTTCTTTCTTATTTTATGATTTATTTTATCTAGCACTCAGAGGGGAAAGTTGAGACTCTCCACTAATATAGCTTTACTTTTTATTTCCTCCTATAATAATTTAAATTTTATTTAATTTAGTGTTTATAAGTTTATTATTTATAATATTACCTCATCCCTTATTTGAAAACTGTGTGTCTCTCTATTTCAAGTATATTTCTTCTAAAATACTATTACTGGATTCTGTTCTAATATATTCTGCTATCCATTACTATTTCTTAGGTGAGTTTATCCCATTCACATTCATAGTCATTATTACTGTTTATTTCCCTCTATATTATTTTTTCTGTTTATCCTTGTCTCTCACCTCTACTATTCTTCCTTCCCCTCTTCACCCCCTCCTTCCTCTCCTTTGTCTTCATCTTCTCTCCCTTTCTTTCCTTTCCCCTCTTCTCCCCTCCCCTTCTCAACCTTCTCCTCCTCGTCTCTCCCTTCCTTTCATCTCCTCTTTTCTTCTGTCTTTTGATTACTGAATTCCTTTGTCCTTCCTCCCTTCTAACATCTTTCCCCTTTATTTCCCACCCCCCCCCCCTTTCCTTCCTACTTCCTTGCCTGGTAAGACAGATTGTGTATATATGTGTTTTTCCTTCTTTGAACCAATTTAGATGTGATTGTTGTTCAACCATTGTGTGCCAAACATTTCCCCCTCTTTGGTAAAAATCTCGTTTTTGTGTACCTTTTTTATGTGGGATAATTTTCCGTATTCTTTTCCTTCTTTATTTTCCCGGGTTTAAATAAAATAGGCTAGCCAGATAGGAGGAAAATAAAGGTTCAAAATTAATTCTGATACTTTTGATAAATGTTATTTAAAGGTATCTTCAGTGGTAAAGTGAAGTGAAGCTCAGAGATGAACTTCCCTTCAGGACCAGGTGCAAGGAAAGCTGAGACTCTTGTACAGAAAATTAAACTTTTTATTTAAAATATATATAAGGATAAAAGGATGCCTAATTCTAAAGGATTCTAACTCCATCCAAAAAGACTCCCAGGTTCTGCAAGGAACCACTTCTCCTATGGTTCACAGGCTATGCTAATCCTCCTTGATCTAACTAACAAAATTTTATACTATTCTAACTAAAACTACCGCTATAATTCTTAACTTCAGCTGTAAGTTATAAAAATAGCCAAGGCTAGCTGGTTGAGTCTCAACAAGAATAAGATTAGGACTCTGAGCCTTAATAGACTCAGAGTCCAAACCAAACACCAGGTTTTCTTTGTTTTTTTCAGAGTTTAACCAATCTATACACAGTAACAGATAAATGAATAATGTTTTCCAAGTTGGAAAAGAAAACACTATACTCCTTCAGGTCTTTCACTCAGACAGAGATAGAAAGGAGCAAAGGTGTTACTTTCTCCAGCCCTGTGAGAGAAAAGAACCTGTGTGTGGCTCTGTCAACTACCAGAAGCCAAATGCCAGTGACTCTGTCAACTGTCAGAAGCCAACTGCCAGAATGCCACACCTGGAACATGTGACTGTCATAGAATAATGGTTACAACTGCCAACAGTTGAAATTAACACACTCTATCTCAGCTCTATCTGAAACTCCAATTTTTCCTCAAGCCAGCTTCTCTACTTCTTATCTCTAAACTAATAAAATAATACTTATTTTCTAATATCATCCTTATACAGAGCATCCCTCTTTCTCACTCATCCATTTTTTTACATCTTCACAACATTATAGAGTCACCCCTATGTCTAAGTCTATATAGAATTCTTCTTACTGCCCTAATAATGATACAGTTCTTGGAAGTTATATGTTATCATATTCTCATGTAGAAATAAAATTTAACCATATTGAGTCCCTTATGATTTCTCTTTCATATTTCTATTCTAAGGTTCTCTTGAGGCTTGAATTTGAAAGTGAAATTTTATGTCCATTTCTGGCAATCAGTAATGCTCAAAAGTCATCTAATTCATTAAAAATAAAGTTTTCCCTTGAAGAATATATGTTCATTTTCCTAGATATATTACTCTTGATTGTAATCAAATTTTTTTGTCTTTCAGAATATCATCTTGCTTCTTTAAGTGATAGATGCTAAGTCTTCTGTGGTCTTGACTGTTGCTTACTGTTATTTCAATGGTTTCTTTGCTCTTTACTATATTTTCTCCTTGACCTGGGAGCTCTTGGATTTGTCAATTATCATTTTCAGGTGGTAAGTGGTGAATTCTTTCAATACTTACTGAAAAGATAGAAAGCAAGGGAAAAAGTTTTTGCAGAGGTTTGAGATTGACTGCATAGTGGTTGGCTCATGCACAGAACTGAATAGGAAAGGTTCCAAAGAATGTAAGGAAAGGATTTAAGTAGTTCTATAATATAGAATTTTTTTCCTTATATTTTTTTGAAATATGGTTTCTAGATTCTTTCTTTGATTATAGCTTTTATGTAATGTGAAAATTCTTGCATTATATCTCATTGATGTATTTTCTATTTCATTTGTTCTTCCAGTTTCACATTTTCTTCTAATTTTTATTCTTTTGACTTGCTTGATTTTTTTCTTATTGTCTCATGAACTCATTAGTTTATAATTTTCCAATTCCAATTTTTCAGGAATTATTTTCTTTAGTGAACTTTTGTATTTCTCCCCACCACCCATATGGCCAATTTAATTTTTTAAGATTTGTTTTTTTAAACTTTATCTTCCATCTTAGAATCAATATTGTGTATTGGTTCCAAGGCAAAAGAGTAATAAGGTCTAGGCAATGGGATTAAGGGACTTTCCCAGAGTCACACAGCAGGAAGTATATGCAGCTAAATTTGAATCCAGAACTCCTATCTATGGACCTGGCTCTCACATCACTACCCCATTAATGTTTTCTTCAGTATTTTTTGAATAGCAGTACCTCTTAACCATTCTTGCTAATCTAACCTTTCTTCTCAACAAACATTTTTTTTAAAATCAAAATTTTTCTGCTTTTTCTTTAGAAGCCTCTAATTCAACAGAAATGTTCATAGAAGAGAAATGTATCTTCATATGTTATATATTACATTTATACTATATAAATTATTATATTTCAATATTATATAATATAATTATATAGAAAACCAATATAATTATTACTTCATCCATTATATGATAATAACAGCTGGGAAGAAGAGAAACAGAGCATAGAATTCAATAACTTAGAAACAGTCTCGCAATTATCAGATATCCAGTGTGCTGCCTAGAAACCAATAAACTGGGAAAAGCATTAGAATCACGAGATATGTTCATATTAGAATTCCTTTGATAGTGTCTCAGAAATCTATTTCCCTTCCAAAATCTGTGGATTGCTAATAGATGGGAAATAAAGAAAGAACAATTCTTAATCTCATGGATAATCAAGGAAAACAATGGAACAAAAATTATGTATTTTAGGCTTTAACTTTTCATTTCATAGAGCTTGTTATTCTATTATTAAGTATATAGCTAAGTCTATTATAACTTTGTAACTTACAAAGTTCCTTAAGTATTTTCATCCCCATTTTGGAGATGAAGAAATAAAAGCTTAGGGAAGCTAAGAGGCTTGTTCATAGTCATACAACTAATGTATGCCAGAACAGGAACTTTAACAGAGGCTTCCTAATTCTTCAGACCAGTGCTTATTTCAGTAAACTATAACTCAATTTATATTTTCCCCCAACATTTTGAAATTAATTTGATTCATTTCCTCTGGTGTGTAGATAAGTATTTGAAACAACTAGTGACTTTCTACCAGGGTTAAAAGAATGAAAATTATAAGCTGAGATCTAAGCTCACTGTTACAACCATTAAAAGGTTTTAATACATTTAAAAAATTTTTGAGACAAAAAATTCATGACATATTCTTGAATGTAGAAAAAGGTGAGGAAATTATCTCATGTGAGAAATCACAAAGATCTGGTAGTCATAATACGTGGAGCTGTCAGAGAATTGGGAAATCAACTGTCCTCCATCTATCCTCCTTTTGACCTCATCTCCCTCCCACCAAGCCCTAGAATTTGAGCTCTTATAAATAAACTTTGGTCTTATATGTTCCCTAAACAAATTATCCTTGTTACTCAGACCATTTCCAAGCCATGCTGACATAGTCCTCCCACCCACCTTATAGCCCCACTTTGTATATTATCTTCTCCCATGAGAAATTAAGCTTTTTGAGGTCAGGAACTATAATACTTGCTTTTAATTTGTTTATTTGGACTTAGAAGTTCTTGATCTATGCTGAACAAATATTTTATTGTTTATTCAACTTATTTAATTCTTTCATTTTAAAGAAGAAAAAACTAAGAGGCAGGGAAGTAAAACAACTTGGCTAAAGTCACACAAATAGGATGTGGTAGAGCTAGAAGATCAGTTTAAGGCATCAGAACTAGAGTTGGGGGTGGGGTTGACTCTTTGGATTAAACTTTTCATTAACCTGTTTTTCAACATTAGCTGAAGCATGTGTTATAAAAGAAAATAATATACCAAATCAGTTTTCAGGGACTTTAAAAGATCATCTAGTCCAATTCACTAATTTAATACATAAAGAAACTTGACAGACTTTAGAACAAAAAGCCCCAGCAATAGCTGGCAGAACACCAGGACTCTCTGTTCCTGAGGCCTGTCAGACCTAGACAAATGTATATAACTTGATGGTATCCTGACAGCGTTTATTCCTGAGAACCTCCTGTCCCAACCTTCAGAAACAGCCAATGAAATTGATTCAAGTTGCTTCATCCCCTACACCCCCTTCTTTCCCCAAACCTATAAAAACCCTCTATCTCCCCCCCACTCAGATGGGACTCTTTAGTCACCTATGCCACTGAACTCCCCCTTGCCACTTCTTCCCTCTATTCCTTCATCCCCTCAACTCCCCCCCCCCACACACACACACACATTCCTCCATTAAACCTTTGCTTACTCTGGTCTTATTGTTTCTTGGATCTAACTACAGTCAGTTGAACTAACAAAACTGAGGCCAAGTACAAGGGTAGTGTCTTGTCTCAAGGTCACAAAATTACAGTCAGAGAATGATACATTTAGAGCTAAAAAGAATTTTGGAAGTCATGGGATCCAACCCCACTATTTTACAAATGAGGAAATCCCCTTCTAGGGCTCTGAACCTAACACTGAATATCTTCTTTTGAAGCTAAATACTCTAAGTTTTGAATGCTGCTCTGAAAAGAGTCATACTTAAATGATAGTCAGGGCTGGGAGAGGAACCTAATCCAATGTGTTTTCTTAAAAAAAATCCAGAATTCTACACCAGTCTAAAGACAAAGTCTCCATTAGAAGCTTTTGCAAATGATCTATGGAATCACTGTTAGAAATGTGTTTGCAAATGTTTTTTGAAGAAAACTTTGATTTCCCTGAATTTGTCTCTTCAAATAGTTTATGATTTTGAAATCTTGAAGAGCAGCATACCCCAGCCCCAGATTTAATTGCCACCTTCTTTTCTCAGTAAGGCTAATACTATGGATATAAAGACTTAGCAACCCTTCCCAGATGTACTTAATGCTTTCACAAGTTTCCCTCTCTTACAAGAACAAAAAATAGTACAACACTTTTATGCATTTTTATATGCATTTACATTTCATTCAAGGGAAATGAGTTTTCTGTTTTAATTTCATCTCAGTTCTATTTAATTACAGTCTTTAGCTTATTTTTGCCTTTGAGAACTTTCTTAAATGAAAGAGTTCTGCTAAATCATTCAATGTAAGTTTGAATTTGGACAAGATTATCTAAGCTATGAATAAATTTGTAACTGCTGACAGTTCTTGAATCCCAAAGACTCATCCTCTTTAATCCCCACCTTATACTTCCATAGAGGCAATGGTGGTATATTGAAAAGCATGCTAGACTTGGAATCAGGAGATTTCAACAATTTAATACTCCAATGAATCTGTGATTTTATCTATGTCATTGTCCCCTATTATGATAGAGATTGCAACCAATCCTGTTAAATGCTTGTACATTTTTTAAAATAATCTTTCACTGAGGAAAGAGAGAACTCCAAACATACTGTGTATTATTCTAGTTCTGACATTGAGAAAATACCAGTGGAGCATGTGGATTACCCCACCTTTGTACAATTCTTTGCTTTCACCATGTGATCAGCCCATCTTCTTTTTCCATCACTTATTTCCAAAATAATATACTTTATACTCATCCTACATAATTCATTTTGTGAATATATTGTAATTTTTTATGACTACAATGAACCTCTCTGTGACCCTTTATGTGATGCTCAATATCAATTCTTTGGGAGATTTGAGTATTCAATGAATAATAGTCATGCAACCTCACCAAGAGAATATTGGTGTTTTTTCTTCTTCTAGAGTCTCTGTTTCAGGGAGAAGATTTGACTTATAAAAAGAACTTTGTTTTAACAAAGATGATCCATCTCATTATCTTCCTCCTGTTCAATTCTGATTCCAATTCATTGTTATGTGGTCTATCTATGTATTGATGGAATGATGTTCAAAAGGTTGTCTATCCAAATGTATTTCACAACTGGAATTGTCGGCTCTCTTCATCCCCTTAATTTTTTCTTTATGGATATTTAGATTAAACTCTTTTGAGTAATTCTTGATCTTATTTGAGAGGATCTGAACTATTTCACAGTCTACTGCAATCGACATAAAGAAAACTGGAATATCTCAGCAATTTCACTATCTATAAGAAATGCTTTTTTGACTTGGATTTGACTGATTCTCCTCCATGGGAGTGGAAAATTTGTTTGGGGAGCATACAAGGATGACTGCCATGGACACATTAGAGTCTATGCTTCCAAAATCTGAACACCTCATCCAAAATAATTCCTACAGAGCCTCTACTGCAATGGGAGGGGGGGAGGGCTTAGGAATATTGGCTTAATCAGCTACTGCAAAGAAGAATAAGCAGTGAGTAGAAGAGTGTTATGGATAAAAAGGGGGTACACTAAAGTTAGGGGGTGATCTCCTTCCCTTGCTAAGTGACAGAGGGGTAAAAGGTGATTGAGGTAATAGGAGAGGAATGAAAGGGATGGCTGAATTTAGGGAGGAATGGACAAGGCGGTATTAGGATGGTAAGGGTACAGGGTGAGGTGTTCAGGAGAGGCAGCTGACACAGACTAGACACCCAAGCTAGAGACAGAGGATATTGGGGTAATAGGCTGAACCCTTCCAGGCAGGAAAAGTACTCTTACAGACACAAGGAATAGGGCCAGACAGAAGTGGTTTTAATCTGACTTGAGGGCTTTCTTGTCAGTTTCTCAAGTCCTCAAAGGAGGAATCACAAGGTTCCTCCTGTCAGTGAAACTGAAGGGATTCAGGAGGAAGCATTGGGCAACTACTTCCTCCTAAGATGGATGCCTCCAGTTTCCCTCAGAAAATAAAAGAGAATTATTCATTCTCCTTCACCCTTGCCTAATTCTTCAACACAAAGATTCTCCAGAGGGGTTGATTAGGTAACAAAGGGTTTTTTATTGAAATTCAGTGTTGGTCTGAAAGGAGAGAGGGGATTGGGGTTTCTGACAGCTGCTAGGGAGAAACTCAAGATGGGGGAGGGTCACAGGAATGGGTTAGACTGAGAGAGAACCTGCTCTCTCAGCCTGGGAAGATTTGGCTGCCTTTAAGGTAGAGGGTATATTAAAGGGATAGTTTGAATTCAAGGATGTCCTACTTGCCTATTGGGGAAACTAAACCCACAAAGTCTTTTCACTAAAACCCAAAAGCCACCCTGCCTCCCAGAGCCCCGGGAAAACAGACAGGGAAAATAGGGAAATAATGTGGAAAAGGTCAGGGAGAGGTCCAGAGAAATTAGCTAGGTACAAATTGTCCAAAGACAGGGCACAGGCCAAAACAAATGGAAAGCCAAAATAGAGCTCTCATTGATCCTTCCGCTCTGTTCAAGCATCAGGGACCAACTGAACTTTCTCAGAATTCTAAGGTTTCTATCTGACAGAACTTTTCAGTTGGCCCCCTGCAAGAGCAAAAGCCCCTCTTGCATCTTTTGCATTACAAGAGATTGAGAAGTCCTCTGTCTTGGAATCTTAAATGTGAAGGCTAAAAAAAGTTTTCTGTTTGGAAGTCATATTTCTCATATTATACATCTTTAATTTCTTCCAATAATGCCTATTTATAGGAACAGATTATTAAAAACAATAACAAGACAACAAAAATTTAAGTTATAAATGAACTGCTTTGGTTGCACTCTATGCTATATAACATGCCTGTTGTCAACCATCAGAGAATTAGCAATTAAGCTTAATAATTACTATGGCTTTCAAGGCATATCATATAATGTTGGCATACATATGGAAGATTCCTTTGGAGGAAAACCTTGGATGAAAATAATCTTATCTTATTCACCAATATCTAATGCAGAGGATGAAGGGTTCAAAGCTTCTAAATAGAACCTGACAAAATTCATTAGATTAAATTAACTTTTACTTTTACACTCAACAATTTCAATGGCTCTATGGGAAAAGGTGAAGAAAGTGACAAATATGTTGGGAAAAATGATTCAGAAATAATTGATGAGAGGTCAAACTCTCAGTGACTAAAGTCTCATGCCTATACGTGATGAAAACATTCTTCAAGAAAAGATTCAAAAGGCATAGAGCATGACAACCAAATCACATCACAAAACCACAGAAGTTGTTATATTTTAAGTGATTATTTTTAAAGATAGAGAAAAATTGCCCTTGTGGGAGTGATTCCTGAACCTGATTTCTGTGTATAGCTAGACTGCTGACTTGCTAAAGATCAAAATTAGTACAGAGATGAAAGAAAAAAAAGATATAGCATTCAATTAAAACAAACTCATTTTACTTAAATCTATTTTTAGAAGTAATTAATACCAAAAAAGGAGATTGTTGGAAGAAAAGACATTGAAATTGTTTACAATTTAATACAAAGATTCAACTGATCTAAATTAATTGCCATAATGAGGAGAACCAAATAATCTATACCACACCTAACTCAGCAAACACTGGACTTATTTGCCAAGGAAAGAAATATTGCAACCAAGAGCAACACTGGTTGAGAATATGGTTAGCATATATAGAGCCCTTTAACATCTGCAAAGCCACTTACTATTATGTTCTATTTTACCCTCACAACAACCCTGGAAGATAGACATAAAAGTAGACTCATTTGCAGAAATCTCATGTGGAAGGATGGTGAAATATTATGAGCAATATCACCTCATAAAACAGAGGGAAGTAGTGGAGAAAAATACAATTTGAAGAAAGTTTGGCAAGAGAAACAACTAAGTATCATGAGTGCATTTAAGGTTGAAACTGGAAGGAAGATATATACCAAAGATTAAAAATATATCTATAACAATATTTATACCAAACTCTTTTCACCATCAAGGACACTCAACATGCCACATTTAGATTCTTCACAGCCCGAGATGTGCCTAAAAGGGGAGAGAATATAGAATTGAGAGAAAGAAAGATTGAAAAAGGACCTAGACTAGATGAAGTATTCACAGTAGAAATCTCTGCTAGAGGTAATATAGTTTTGAAGGTGTTAAGGAATCAGGTTTCAAGTTATCTGAAGGAGGGAAAAATATCAAAAATATGGAATAAATCTCAGATCTTTTTTACTGACAAAAATGGAAAAGACAACTGTGAAAACATCTACAACTACTACATATAACCTACTTTTTCATACATGGAATTATCCTACTGCCACTCAATTAGGTTATACATTGGATTTTGTAGAATCATTTTCCTATCCTTTTATGATCAGAACCAATAAATTCTGGAGGGCAGTGATCCCCTGGGATACAAGCCAAGCCTATTCAATGTGTGTACATAGTGTTCAACTAAAACAGAAGATTTCTACCCTGAACTTAGGTGAAATAATTCCTGTGTCTTGGGGTCAAGAAAATCTAATCTTATTGCTTCTCCATCACTCACTGAAATAGATATAGATTTCAAAAGAGATATTAATAGAGTCTGGCTTTCATTTTTGTTTGAGATGGCAGAGAAAACTAAGTGACTCTCTATTTCTGTCTAACTCCTTCATTGCTTGTATCCTTATCCACTCACCATCACCACATGATCAATTAACAACCCTTGGACTGAAGAAGAACGTATTATTTTGGTAAAATAGTGGGAAAGAGTGTCAAACCAACTCCATTGAGTCTAGACTAGAGGAGAGCAATTGCTCATGTCCTCCATCAAAGTGGTTGCAGAATTGTCTGGACCATCAGGTCTTGGCATTTCAATTTGAAAACATGAGCCTTGACAATCAAACTGAGTTACTTTCCCTTACATTCTCCACAGGCATCATTTTCTCATGCTGATTCTAAAACCAATAGTAATCAAAGTAAGTTCCACAATAAAATATATAGACCATGGCAGGCCTTATATTTTCAACTATTACTATCAGTCAAAAAATATCGATTAATTATTTTTATATGCCAGGCTCTGTACTAAGGGATTATAATAAAAAGAAAGGTAAATCCACAGGCCTGCCTTCCTTCAAGCAGCACACATTCTAGTGGAGGAGAAAACATGTCCATAACTACTCACAGGAGCTAACTCTATATTGGATATATATATATATATATACATATACATATACATATATATGTGTATGTATATATACATATATATAGCTTATGTGCATATTTATTTACATGTTTATATATCTAGCTATACATATATTCCTTGTGTGTACTTATTTACACGATATCTATAGATATCATATAATAGAATATTGGAAGGCAATCACTAAGGGAAAGTATTCAGTATGGAAAAGGCAGAGTCTATTGGGTGGAGAGAATAGGAAAGCCTTCCTGCAGTACAAGATGGGATTTGAGCTGAGTCTTAAAGGAATCCTGGCAAACTAAGAAGTAGAGGTAAACAAGCAGAAAATTCCAGGCAGGAGGGAAAGGCAGAACAAAGGGAAGGGCAGCAAACAAGCATTTATTAAACTCCTACCATGTGGCAGGCACAGGGCTAATTGCTTTACAAATATCTCCTTTGATCCTTATTATAACCATGTGAGGTAGATGCTATTATAATCCTGATTTCATAGTGGATGAGAAAGGGGCAGAGTTGAAGTAACTTGCCCCAAGTCCTATAACCTAGCAAGTATTCAGTGACAAATTTGGCCTCTGACTCCAGGCACAGTGCTCTATCTATTGTGCCATCTATCTGCACCAGCTGGATTCAAGGATGGAGAGTCCTAGGTAAGGGAAGCAAGTATGCCCATTTTGGATAGCTCCCACCGGCCTGGATTCAGACACTACTTTCTGCTCTACCACTCTTCATTCTGAGGCATTGGGCCCATGCTTATAATCATACTTCATTTTTTTACACTTTGAACTGAAAGGGAAAGCACAAAGCCCATTGAGTCCAGTTTATCTCATTTCATAGGTGAGGGAGCAGAGGCCCACAAAGATGAAGTGACTTGCCCCCAATCATACAATTGTTAAAAAAAAAAAAAGATTCAGGTTTCAAACACTTCTTTCACTGTAAAATGAGGATCTTATAGGATCACACCACATAGGATTTTTGTGAGCATCACATGAGATAATATATAAAAAGATTTACAATCCTTATAGCACTGTTTAAAAGTTAGAGTTTCTAAAAATTGAAAACAAAAATCCACAGCTTTTGCAAACTCTATTTGTTGCTTCTGTAGCTTTTGGTGAATATGAAGAAAAGTGAGTGGACTGGTATTTCCTTCCTATATAATGTCTTATTGCTACTTAGCATGTGATAGTGAAAAAAAACATATTTTATGCCTATTTTAGATTACCCCAATCTATGTTGGAAGCAAGAAAAAAGCTTCCATCAAAGGTGGCCTGAGATCACTTGAAATTAACTTTTCTGGGGACCAGGCTCAGTATCACTAAATATTTTTTTCAAGTTGGAATGAGCATCCACACCTATTCCATCCAACCTGTCCTCAAAAAAGAATTGCTACTAGATTATGAACCAGAAGTGACCATCTGGCTGTAGCCTAAAGACCTCATCTTTTCCCAAAGCTTTTGGACTCCTCTTATTGTTATAAATGTTTTCCTAACATCAAGCCTAATTTTCCCTCTTTGAAACATCTCCCTATTGTTCCTAGTTCTGCCTTTTAAAGCCAAACAAAACAATTTAATTTTTTTCCATAGGATAGCCTTTCAAACATATGGAAGTAATTATCATGCCTCTTGAACTTGAACTTGAAATTCTCACAATACTGGCCATCTTGCTCTGACATCCTCTAGTTTTTCAATATCCTTCCTACACTATGATACATATACATAAATACAATATTCCAACTGACCATCACTTCCAAAGCTTGGACAAAATACATCTTTTAATTCAATCTTATGATCATATCTTACTTCTCTTTCATGTCATGTTATTTATTCATATTGATCTTTATGTGTTTCCAATGAGATTACCATACATACATATATTTTTGTTTATTCTTTTAATTTTTCAGTTATATGTAGAGGCAGTTTTTAAGGTTATTTTTAGAACTTTTGCAATCCAAATTCGTTCTTTTCCTCTCTCTCCTCCTCTCCCCTCTGATGGTAAATAATCAGAAACAGGTTTTAGAGTGCTGTCATACAATAGAAATATCCATATTCCTCATGTCTTGAAAGAAGACATATAGTGTACATGCAAGAAAAAACTCATGAAGGAAATAATATGAGCAAAGGTCTGGTTTGATCTGAATTCATACTCTGACAATTTCTTCTATGGCTATGGGTAATATCTTTTATTATCAGACCCTTAGTGTTGTCTTGGATCCTTGCATTGTTGATTATAAGTTTTATAAGTTGATCATACAATATTTTGTTACTATATACAATATTCTGGTTCTGCCCACTTCCCTTTGCATCAGTTAATACAAGTCTTTCTGAATTTTTCTGAAATTATCTTGTTCATTATCTCTTATAGCACAATAATATTCCATTATAACCATATACCACAACTTGTTCAGCTATTCCCCAATTGATGGACATCCTTTCAGTTTGTAATTTTTTGCCATCATACAAAGAACTGCTATAAACATTTTGCATTAATTGCTCTTTTTCCCCTTTCTTTTATCTCTTTGTGATACAGACCTAATAAAATTAATGTATCCTGTTTACCCTAGTTATTTGAATGACATGTCCCTTAAAATGTGAGGGCAGAGATCATGTTTTTCCCTTTATAACACCATAATTTCGTACTTCACCTGGCACAAAGTCAATGATTAATAAATGCTTGTTGACTGACTGAATGACCAAATTATCCCTATTCACTTTCATCTTGTTGGATTCAGTCCAACATTCATGCCTGTCATTCTTGTTTTGAATCCTGACTTTGTCATCCAGTGCATTAGCCATCCCTCTCAGTTTGTGAAATCTTCAAATTTGATATGTGCCATTTATGTCTTTTCATTTTTTAAAATGGTAATCAGGATAGAGACAAACAGATCCCTGGTCAAAAGATGTAAATGCTATTTCATTAGAGACAAAATAGTCCTCCCATCAAGTTGACATTGAATCATTAATGACGATTCCTTGTCCTTGGCTTTCAACCAGTTCACAATTTACCTAATTGTATCATCAATAGTCCACATCTTTCTGTATTTCTACAAGTGTAGTATAAAATACTTTCTCAAAAGCTTTTCTAAAACTTTGCTTTATTCCACTTTTGCTACTTATTCAATAATTCATTTATCAACATTTCTTTGAGGTATGAATAGAAGGAAGAGAACACAGACTCCTGAATATAGGAAAGTGAAGGGATGAAAGAGAAAGAAGAGAAGGAGAAGGTGAAAAGGTGATGGCATGGAAGTTTCATAATAATGACCTCCTATCTGGTAATTGAAAGGGAAGGTTTCTAATGGATACTAGTCCAGAATGTACAATTCACAGGGCCAGAGTGTTTTAAAGCTTAGGAACTTAAGAGTCTACTTATTCTTTCCCACACATTTTGCAAATGAGGAGTTTGAATTCTGAAGAAGAGAAGTGACTTGTCTTAATTCATTCAGTTGGTACACAAAGCCGGATGGAAAACTCTATTCTTATGAGTACTTACTCTGTGCTTTTTGACTATTTTTTGACATTGACACTTATTATAATGAGCCTTCATTGAAACCCTAATGCCTTGTTCTCCTCAGTTGTTAGGCAGATGGATTTCCTGTATTATATGCCTAATGTAGCATTAAAAGTAACATGAATAGAATGCTGGCCTCAGAGAGGAAAAACTTTGAAGTTCCTCTGCCTTAGACATATACTGGCTATGTAAATTCAGATAAGTTATTTAATCTTTCACTGACCCCAGACAGTTCTCTAAGCCTACAAATTGCAAAGAAAATATTAGTATGTATATGCAAAGGGAGTCTCCTCATTAAGAATTCTCTAAATTAATGAAATCCTCCCAAAAAAGTATCAAAGAAATTATAATTTCATATTTCATTCTGGTATTCCAGTTTGTTAGATATCATTGCAGTATTCCCTTCAGGTTTCAACAGTTGACTTTTAGCATGTTCTACTATGGTACCACAAGAAACATTTCTTCACTCTTTACTCATGAAGCGACATCTTCCTTGTGTGTGTGTGTGTGTGTGTGTGTGTGTGTGTGTGTGTGTCCTTATACTTTAAGGCTATTGGTTAGTTTCAGAAAGGAACAAGCTGAGTCTTCATTGGCTTTGTGTCTTTGGAAGGGGACTTGTCTTTTGGGGAGCCCTAATCAGACTTCTGGTCTTTTTTCATGGTCAGAGCTGCACCATTTCATTTTTAAAATCAGAACTCTTTAGTGGTCCAGAGAATCTACGTAAAATAGGCTGTGAAGGCCAATGAGCAGAGCTGAAAATAGTATAAAGTGACCAGATTTTTTTCCCTAGGGTGTTTAAATGAAGAAAAACTCACCCCTTCTTTAGTAAAAGAGATTATTCTCTCCCTGAAGTAATCTTGAGACAACAGTCTTCATGCCTTATGGTTATATGATGACTTGCCCTATACAGCATGTCAACTCTTTTATCTACCAAATAGCCATCCGAAGGGACCTAGATATGGAGTATCTCTCTGGGGTCTGCGTTTTCCCTACTCTCTGATGGGGTACTATCCAACAGCTTAGAGGAGTAAGAATTGGGCCACCCTCCCTCCTGCAAAACTTATGGCACAGAGACTGTTCCATTTCTATTTTTACATCTCCAACTCTTAGCACAATTCCTGGCACATGGTATATGATAAATTTTTGGTTATTGGTTGATTGATTGAACAAAAAGCCCTTAATCAACATGTGCCACAGTTCAAAGCAAATTTAGCTTTTCTTTTCCAGAATTGTCATTTTATCTTCCATCTTGTAAGGTCTACAGTCACTATGTTAATGAAGTCATCTATCCCTCTTGAGATGGAGGCGAGCACAAACACTGCAGGTTTCTATGTAGTACAGAGAAGAAAAAAATCTATTTTTTATGAGTTTCAGGATTTCTTCAAATTTATAGGACAATGAGGTTCTAACAGATGTTTTGTGCACAGATATACAGTCACAAGGCTCACATGACTGTTCTTTGTCTCTAATAGCTAGCATTTAAACACTTTTATGTTTGCAAAGAGCTATACATGCTGTTTCTACCCACTTTCCTTTCTGGCATATATCTTATTTCCAGACTGAGCTCTCTGTCTCTTTCTCTGTCTCTGATTGACTCTTGGCTATCTCTCTCTATTAATTTGAATCTGATCTGTGACTTTTTTGGCATAGGTAACTCCCAAGATGGAACTGTCTTTACATTTGTATATTGACATTTAATCTTCAACTTCTAGCTATAAGGACTTGCCTGGGACCCTGGAAAATGAATTGATTTGCCCAATGTCACAGAGCCTTATATGACAGAAGATAGAGTAAAACTCAGTTCCTCAGGCAATTCTCAGATGAAGAAATGAAAACTATAGTCAATACTCCAAATCCAACTCAGAGTATATTGTCAATACTCCAAATCATGCTTTATTAAAGAAATGCAAATTAAAACAATTCTCACCACCTCACATTTATCAGATTAGCTAATATGACCAAAAAGGAAATGATAAATGTGGGAGGGGACATGAAAAAATTGGTAACTAATAAACTGTTGGTGGAACTGTGAACTGATACAACCATTCTGAAGAGCAATATGGAATCACACCCAAAGGGCCATAAAGCTATGCATGCCCTTATTCCCAACAGTACTACTCCTTGGTCTGTATCCCAAAGAGATCAGAGCTAGAGGATAAAGGCCCAATTGTTTAATAGCTCTTTTTGTAGTGGCAAAACCTTGGAAGACTTATATGAACTGATGCAAAGTGAAGTGAGCAGAATCAGGAAAACAGTATATATAGTAACAGGAATATTATATGATGATCAGATGTGAAGAACTAAAATAATATCAGCAAAACAAGAATCCAATATAACTCCAAGGGATTCATGATAAAAAAAAATGGTATACACAGCTAAAGGAACTAGTGCAATCTGTTTGCAAATCAAAGCATAAGGTTTTGTTTTTTTTAAATTGTTTGCATGATATGTATTTTCTGTCATAGCATGAAGAATATGGAAATATGTACTGCATGAAAGCACTGCTATAATCTACTTCAGACTATTTACCACTCTTGAGAGGGGGAGGTGGAAGAAAAATGGGAGGGGGACAATCTGAATCTCAAAATGTCAGAGAAGCAATTGCTAAAAATTGTTTCTACATGTAATTGGAAAAAAAAAAGTTTTTAAGTTGAAAAAAGAAAATCAGTTCCTGTTTATTCTAAAGTTGACTTTTTATCCACTATGTTCATGCTGCCTCTTTTATGGGGTCTTAGGATCAAGGAATCAGAGTTTGAGAGCTAAAATGGAGAATGAAAAGGGTAAAAATACAAACCTTTCATTTCACACATGAGCAAACTTACCTACTGTCATTCATATAGCAAATAGTTGGTCATCTTATGCTATATGCAGCTCTTTTCCCCATGCCATGGTATATTCCTAGGTCCTTGGTAAATAGTCTTAGTTCAATTTTAAGCTTTAATAGCTTTTGGAACTTTGGAGGCACTGAATATTTGTTTACAGAATGATTACATTGGAGTTAGGTAGGGGAGAAGTAATCTCCAACTTTGAGTAGATATGTACAGGATGGCCTGATATGCGTCTGGAATAGGCTAAGAATTGGGCCCCAAATCCATCTCTGAGACTTATATATGTGCTGTTTAGTAAGTCATTTAACCTCTAAGTACTTCAGTATTTTTGGTATTATTTTGTATTTATTTGAATTATCTAAAAAATGATGGGGTTGGACTTCTTAGATCATTTCTGTCTTCCTATATAGAATATTGTGATCCAGTGTCATAGGAGTAGCCAATTGTCTAAGTTTCCCAATCCCAGCTAAGGGCAGCCATAAAAGGCTCTACATCTCTTTTCTGGCTAATGCCCTGAAGGTGCTGGCAATAAATATCACAGAAAATCATAAAGGAATGCCTTTCCCATAGTTTGTTTCTCCTTCAATTTTCCAGCTTGTCAATAGCCTTATAACAAGTATTTCTAGAGAAAGAATCATTACCATTCCTTGGGCCATTCAGAGAAGTTCATTATGACATAATTTCTTTTTATATTGGGTTTCCCTATCTTGCACAATTTGAAAGAGCAGAAATTAATCAAGACCTGATCCTAGTATTAATTAGCATGGTAGTTTTGACCTGCAATATTTCTGACCTGCTCCAATTTACCTTTGCCTTACCTCAGATTCCCCCAAACCAAGATATCTTCTTTCCTTGGCCTCTTCAGTAACTTGAATTACAGACCTTGTACCACCTTGCCCAGTCACATTATAGTTTAATAGTATTTCCATAATTATACATAAGTCATACATCAGCAACTAGAAACAGCCTTGGGCTTTCAAAAGACCATCTTCATCCATTCATTTCTTGAGGTTATTTCCTTTAAGAAGGTAAGACACAAGTAAGCCAGAACTTGCTTTATTTGTCTGTCCTCATCCCAGTCCATTTTTAAAACTAATTCCATTTTCTATTGAATTTTTGGAGTATAGCACAGTCCCATCACTCCAGGGATAAAATTTCCTTAAGCAGTTTTGTATTATGCAAAACAAAAACCTATTACTCTGTACACACCCTTCCCATCACAGAGTATAGTAGAAATCACCCAATGACTATTTTAAATGAACAGACTTGGAAATGTCTTTTTAAGCCCCTGGTGATGAAATTTGCAAGCTCCATCCTGATAACATCTGTGAAATTTATTTGTTTGCTTTGCACCATCTCTTCCTCTGGGTAAGGAAATCATATCTCTCTTTTCCAATTCACAACAGTGCTTGATCTGTTTGAGCTTGAGTGGAAAGAGTTTGAAGTTTATAGATATCACAAGGTGACTCTGGGGCCATTGCCAGAGCTAAGTCCAATCTAGAAGTCAGAGAAATTTCAATTTTTTAAGAAAAGGATCTGGAGGGTTAGAACACCAGGAGCATGAAACCACATTTGTCTTTAGACTATTCCTTTTAGTGGACAATTCAGGCTCATGGGCTATTCTGCTTCTACAGTCTTTTGGATTCCATTTACCTTTGAATTTTGGGTCTCTAGGAATTTCGAGGAGACACAGACTCAAAGCATACTTTAGCCAGGAATAGATGAGAACGTGATCTCCTATGTGTATTCAGAATCTGAGCCAAAGTTCTTGCTTGATAGCTCATCTTAGCAGTTCAGGCACCTCTTAGATAATCGATTTCACATTTCCTAAGGATGGTTGCTGGAATACTGTGACTGAACAGAAAAGCATTTTATTATTCTGCAGTGATAGTGAGATGTGCTGGAAGATTTGAACAGTTGAATGCATTGTTCCTTACTTCCTTGTTCATTCAGTCAATGCTCAATGATTCAAGAATGGATTATCCATGACAAGTATGAATCTCCTTGACTTATACTGTTTCACTAGACCCTGCCACTGTGGTAGAAATGCAAAGTCAAGAGTAATTTGGACCTATGGTAAAGGAGATGGGAGAGAGAGAAGAAAAGGGAGAGTCAAAGGGTTTTTAAATAGGTATCCAAATGCCCAACTATTGCCAAAGCCAGATACCAAGAAAACTGTGGATCATGCACGACTCTGGCTTATCCTTTCTGTATTATTTTAAAAAGATATTAGTATAACCGAGGCTTCTTATTAAAACCTATTTTTGTATTTTTAGTTTGGTTATTTAAGGATGGCTGAGGCTATTACAAAGACATTATTTGTATATGTGTTTTTGTATCCCATGTGGGAACAAAATGAAAAAGAATTTGAGGATTTGGGGAACTCCTCTGGATTTCTGAATTAAGATATTGCCAAGAAGAACTAAAGGACTCTGATCTTTTGTTTTTGTTTTAATAAGATTTAATTTTTTAATGAATAAAAATCAATTTTCTCTCCCTCTTATTTCACCCCAAACACTAAAAAATAAAGAAAAAAACTGTAACTTGTAACAGATATAAGCATAGTCAAACAAAACAAATTTCTGTATTGGAAAAGATGCTAGAGCGGTTTCCCATTTCCTTCTCCAGCTCATTTGACAGATGAAAAAATGGGCAAATAAGGTTCAATGACTTATGCAGGGTCATTCACCTATTAAGTGTCTAAAGATAGACTTGAACTCAAGAAGATGAGTCTTCCTGACTCCAGGTCCAGTATTCTATCCACTGCACAATTAGCTGCCTCAGCTTCTTAAGCATAGAGAAACAAAACAAATTTTTTCATTGATCATGTCCAAAAAAAGTCTCATTCTGCATATTGAATCCATCAACTCTCTCTAAGAAGGGAAGTAGCATGCTTCATCATTAATCCTCTGCAATCCTAGTTTCTCCTGCAGCATTCTTAGAAAGCAGCACCTTCAAGGCACGAGAGAACATAGCTTATGTCAAGGGAGTCCATGGCCCTATGTTTGCCACAATGGGGTGAAGATAGAGGCATGTAGGAATCTAATAATACTATGATGGATGGCTGGATATAGATGTACATATATATATATATATATATATACATATATATTTCAAGTTTAAATCTGTTTCCTTTTCCATTTTTAGTGTGTAGTATAATTACATTTCTCTGGCGATAAAATTGTTTAAACAGTTGTATATTATGAAGGAGAAAAACTTTATTACTTTCTCTCTCTCTCTCTCTCTCTCTCTCTCTCTCTATATATATATATATATATATATATATATGTATATATATATCCATGCATATGTATGTGTATATATAAATATATATGCATATGTTAACACATATTTGTATGAATATATACACATAAAGAAGCTTCCTTCTCTAGTAGTAATAACAGAAGAACTGATTAATTGATTAGGGCAAACATAATTTCAATAATGTAGGGAACTCCGGGTTGAAACCCTTTCCACTAATGCAGGTAATTAGCTCATCTGCAACATTCTCTTTAAAAAAAATCAAAAGCACTTTATTTTCTGCCTTAGTAATAACCTGAAGACAGAAAGGCATAGGGCTAGGCAAACAAGATTAAGTGACTTGCCCACAGTCACAATGCTAGGAAGTGTCTGAGACCAGAATTGAATCCAGGTCTTCCCAATTCCAGGCCTGGTTCTTTATCCACTGAGATACTTAGCTGACCCTGTATCTTTTATTATTAGAGTTAAATGGGATTTGGAGAGGTTAAATGATATGCCTATGGTTACAGGGACTAGAAAAAGGCCATTTAACTTTCCTTGTGATTACAAATCATAGACCTTTTCCCCAACAAAATTATAACTGCCAATTCTTTCTGATTTTTTCCCACTCTCATACTCTAGCTCTTCCCTCTCCCCACTCTTCATCATTGACATTGATTCCTTCTCCCTACATATATTCACAGGGTAGTTATAATCTAAATATTACACAGGCACACTATAACAGTAGCCAAACAGATGCCATTGGGAAAATCCAGTCCCTGACTCATATTCATCACCAGCTTCTCAGATCCTTTTGTTGTTTTGGAAAGAACCTCTCAGATGGAAGGTTCTTTACCTTGGCATAATTACAGGTAAGGAACAGCTCATCTTTTTTCATTTTGAATGGGAGAGTATGTTTCATAGGATATATTGGCATGGATGGGTTATGTATGATCTTTGCTTTGTATAATATTACACAATCTTTCCTTCCAAATCCGACCTTCTTCCAAACACTCCTATTTGTGTGGAAGATGCCATGATCCTTTTTGTCACCTAGATTTGTGATCTCAGCTCCCTTTTCTAATACTCACTCTCTCCTCACTCCAAATATCCTATCACTGACTAACTACTATAGTTTCTGCCTCTGCCTCTCTTCATTCTATTCACATAGAAACCATCCCAGTTCTTATTCTCATCTCCTCTCACCTGAACATTTCACTAGTCTCTTAATTGTTCTCCCTTCCCCATTCCTTTCTTCTCTCCAACCAATCCTTCTCAAGGCTGTCAAAGGGGTTTGCCTAAAGCAAAGATCTGAACATGTGCTTCCCTTACTCAATAAATTCTAAAAGCTCTCAAATGACTCTAGGATCAAGTGTCATATTTTTTATCCTTTAAAAATTTATATTTCACCTAAGTTTTATAATGTGCATAATCTTGAGCAAAATAATAAAACATAACAAATAGACACATTTAAAATGACTTCAATTTTCATTGTATTCCTATTCCTCACATGTCCAGTTGCTTTCCCTTTCTCTGAGTCTCTCAAAATATACTCAGGAAGGCTATAGGAGGGGGTGTCTAATATAGATTATGTTGATATTTTTTCTGATTAAAAGTATAATTAACATTAGGAAGGATGGTATTAAAGAGAATATTATAAAAATAAATTTTGAAATGTCCCTAAAATGGAGAAGAACACATTGAACTAAGGCCATGTCAATATTATTTTTTATAAATCTGAATTAGGTGAAACATATATTCTTTGAGATCTGCCCTGAGGTTCCTCAAAAAAGAAACTGAAGATCACATTTTAGAGAGTGACTACTCACTCTTAGGTAGAGAAGTGTTTGATTCCCACATGAATAAAAAAAGTCCCCAGACCTCTTGGCTTTTGGCTCTGTCCGCTTATCTCTGCCATTATTGGGGACCTAGAGGCAAATCCACCCGGAAGTGGAAAAAATTTGATTAATTAGAGCACAATATATTAGGATATACTGAGATAGGCTTAGTCTCCATATCAAAAAGATTCAGGGAAGGAGTGGAAAAGACAAATCTACCACAAAATGAATTTTACCTTCAAGGCCCCATTTAAAATTAAAATAAATCATTCAATCAACAAGCAGTTATGAAACATTTATTATTTTCTTTATATTGGGTTAAGTGCTGGGAGTAAAATTATAAAAGTGATATGGCAACTTCCAAGAGCTTATATATTTGAGTGGGTGAGGCAATATCAATCTATCAATGTATATATATATAAGTATGTATGTATGTATGTATGTATCCTATAGGAAATTACCTGCCTACGAACTAATTCCTATACCTGCAATTAAGAGCTTAAGGGGCAGATTCCAAAGAACTTAGACACAGTAGACTGATTAGTCAAATCCATGACAAGTGCAAATTAATTTAATATAAATACAACAGTAAAAACAACAGACAAAAATATTAGACAGGAAGGAAGCTAATTATTTCACTTTGTTAGAACACAACAGGATAGGGAGTCCTGGTAAGGTATCCTGAGAATGATTAAACTGAAGAGACCTAGAAGGAAAGGACCTGCCTAATTCCTGTTCCCACAATTGAGGGCTGGAGGAGCAGATTCCAAGACACAGTAGACCAACCAGCCAAATCCATGAGAAAGCACAAACTAATTTTATTTGAATGCAATGAGGAAAAAAAAATGGGTGCAAAGATATCAGACAAAAAGGAGGTTAAGCAAAGCAGGCTGAACATCTTTTTATAGAAGTTGAAGATGAGGATTAATACACAGAATCATTTCTGTTTCTATTATTGTTACTTTTTTCATAAATTACTGTAACTCCCTGGTTCTTCTTATATGTCCTCAGTAGTACTTCATCAAGAATCCCTTTTTTTTTCTAAGTTGGTATACTGTCATTAGGGAACAGGAGAAGTTTGGGGTGAAAATGCCTATAATAGCTGCTCAAGATAAACCTGGGGTTTAAGGAACCCCTGAAGTCTAAGGATAGTCCTGGCAGCAGAAACCCAGTAGATGGCACTAGCTGACCAAGCCGAGTATTGGTTGATGCAACACTGAAGTGGTACCATGAGTCTAGGATGCTTAAGGGAGCCTAGGATGACACAGGTAACATTGATATCTCTAGGCACTATTTAAGGAAGGAAGAGACACTGAAGATCTTACAGAAGGCATCTAGTGCATCTGAGAATCTTCCCCTTAGGATTAGCACTTTGGAGAGCTTCCACTAGAGCCACTCCTGATGGGACAAACAGCAGAATGAGTACCACCAATACATGGCAATTTACAACTCACTGATTCAATAACTACCCATGAAGTGTCTATTTAAAAGATATTTTGGGGGACCAGCTTGGTGGCTCAGTAGATTGAGAGCCAGGCCAAGAAGTGGGTTCAAATCTGGCCTCAAACACTTCCTAACTGTGTGACCCTGGGCAAGTCATTTAACCCCCATTGCCTAGCCCTTACAGCTCTTCTGTCTCAGATCCAAGTATTGACTCTAAGATTGAAGGTAAGGGTTTAAAAAAATATTTGTTAAATGCCAAGATGCATGTAAAATGGAAATGTTTAAGGGAAAGGGAGGAGGAATTTGGTAACCAATTACCAAGGCAAGAGTTCTTCTTGCAATTTAAACCTGCCAGAATTACAAGGTATCTGAACTCTGATAGTCTCTGTGGATGAATGTTGGTTCTTTCCAGTCTGAAAAGAGAAAATAAGAAAATAAATTATTCTTAAAAAGGCCTGACATGGAGAAATGCTGAGATGGTATAAGGAAAGAGAAACAGAAAAGTATAGGACAGTGGTGAGAACATTGCCAGCATGAATCAGACATTCTCTAGAGCCTTGGCCTCATTTCAAGTTGAATATACGGAACTTAATGCACTACTTATGTCCTCTCGCTTCTTCTCTCATTTCTTTATTATTCCCACCTCGGAAAGTCTTTCTAGCCATTGCCAATTCAGTGAGTATTAACAAGCTTCATTATTAAGACACTGGCATCTTGCTCAAGCCTCTGTGTTCTTAAATACAGAGCTAGAAAAAGACAGTTTGGGGCAAAACTCAGTATGTTTTGTTGTAGGAACCGGCTGCCTAGTGAGTATGATCCAATGAAGCTTGAGGTGCCAGGGATGATGAAGCCAGGGAGCTGCTGTTTATCAGAGGAAGCTCCAGGATGTCAAAATCCTGGAAGGCTTATGATAGGAGGAAGGGTTCTGTCAGGAGACAAAAAGAGGTATGGGAGCCACTTGGAAAATTTGGAATAGAGATCCATGTTAAAGACAGGAGGCCATATAGAAAGAGAAATCCTGGGTTGCTCCTGAGTAGATGTGAACAGAGAACTGAAATGGAGCAGGCTGATGTTCTGGACCATGGTCTACTGAACAAGAGATGCCATAGCTAAATCTCACACATGAAGTCTCCAGGTGATTCATTCCACAGGGAGGGAGATGACAGACCTGAACTGGAGAGGAGGGGAATCTAGCCCCAGAGGGCTATAGTAGATCCTGGGCTGGCTACTGGGAGCAGGCTGAGAAAATGGGGGAATTATTGACACATTGAGGAATCTCAATCCCTTCATAAAATTTTCTATCCTATTCAATCATCTTAGGAAGTGTAGGAGATCATGTACATTTGAGTATCGAGAAGGGAGGGGAATGATCCTACTATTTGATTTTCTTCCATTATTTGTATTGCTTTCTATCTTACTTAAATAATTTACTCTTGGACTGGTGACTTTGGATAGAAATAAGGGAGGAAATGAGTGGGGGGAAACAGAGTTCTCCAAATTTTCAGTGGCCTGCTTAAGGCTTCCTCATTCATTACATAGACATTTCTGAAGCCAGATAATTTCATACCTTGAACTCCATAGACCTGGGCTCCTGAGAGAAAATCTGTAAGTCACCCTATTTCACATGTAAACTTGCTATGTCAAATGTTAACTACACTGGGGGTCACATCACTTCCAACATGCACATTTCTCTTGCTTTGTCTTGAATGGTAATTAATGGCTCTTAATTGCTTGTGTTGGAAGAATATATATCCAGGGAAAAGGGCATGCTATTGATACTCTCTGACGTGTGTATGTGTATTGTCTTTGTATTCAGTGCATAAAAGCAAAAATCATAAAAGTTCGATGAACAGCAAGATATGGGGTGGGGGGCTGTTTGATCTTGTCTTTGCTTTCCCGGTAGCTAGCATAGTACCTAGTACATAGTACGTGTTAAAGAGACGGTTGTTGAATAGTATTGAATTGGATGCTTTTGTAAATTACTTTTGTCCAAACAACATACAGGTTTGACAAAAGTGTCATATAGCAAGTAACTCTTTGTTACTTAGAACCCTGAGCTCTAAAAGACATACTCTGGCCCATATAAATGAAATATTCAAAACTAAAGAACCTTATGGACTGGGAATGTTCACTTCCTGCTCTTTTCTCATAGTTCAAGCTACAGAAAAGAGTGAGAAACTGACTTTCTATCTTTTTCAAACCTGACTGCCCTGAGTCCTATTCTCTGGCCCTCCTTTCTTTCGCCTTATTGCTAGTCATAATTAGCTAATTAGAAATGTGGTCATTAGCAGTATCGAATAGAAAATCCATAAAGAGGATATTATCCTGTTCTCCAAACACCAGTATTATGAGATTCTACTGTATGGGGGAGGAGAGAGGAGTTTGGAAGCCAAGAATCTTAGTTAGATTTCTGATTAAAAATAAGAATGGAAACACTTCTACTAGTTGGTATAATATTCAGTTCTCATTAGGCTGAGGAGTTCCATATTGACTTGAAATGAATTCTGTTATATGAAATAACACAAGAAAATTGGACGTATTTTGTCCTGATTTTTTTTTGCCTGCCTTCATTTAAATAGCAGTTACACATCTGCATCAAGAGAGGAGGGATAAATGCATTCTCCCACAAGTAAATGCTAGCTATAACAGCAAAATAGGAATACAGTTTATTCAATTTCTGAACAATTTTCTTTAGAGACTTAAAAGCAGGCCTACAAAAAGGGTCAACTATCTGTTATTCTGTGCCCCCATCTTACTCTCACTCTGTAGATCCTGTCTTAGCTGCTTGTAATGAGACACTTCCAGGATACTCTCTAAAAGTGAAGGAACCATAAGATTTTAAGTAACTGATATAAGCTGTTTTTTGTTGGGGTTTTTTTGGTCTGGGATAAATCTTTGTAATCAGGAAGCAATCTCTGAGGTCAGCGGGTGTGTTGTTTCTGACTAATGTAAACACTATCCTGCTGGGCACCCACCATCCAGGGATCAACTGGGAAGTGCTTCTCAAACTATGTCCTGCAGTTTAGTAATTAGAGGTAAGTTGAATGTTCAGTTGAGCCTGTGGGCAGCATCGGATCCCTGTGAGTTTGGAGCTAACCAAAGGTCACTACTGAAAAGAGAGGTCCCAAGTTTTGTTTCTTCCTTTTTATTTTCCCTAACTCCATTTGCTTTATGTTTTGAGGCTGGGCAAGGAGTGCTCTTAAAAACAGGACCCTTTGCTTTTATGAGCAAGCAAACCCCAAACTCAATGGACTTTGTAGTGATCTCAAATCTGGCGACTGTTTAAAAAGTTTCTGGAGGAAGGGACTGAGAAATAACTGGTTGTCCAATATAGAGCAGGGTAGTGTACCTGTTACCATTTAAAAAATTAAAGCTCAATGAGGAACAAAAGCTTCCCAAAGATGCATTGCCTGATGCCCCTGGAAACCTTATGGTAGTAGTGGGTTAAATATTTTGGGAAATGTAGTCCATTCAACTATAGCTCAGTCAGGTTTTCTGTTAACTTTACTAATGGTTATTATGAGCTCAGCTGGAAATGGGTTGACTGTGTGCCTTGTAGAAGTATGCTCCCTTTGAAGAGTTCATTTATCCGGGGTAGCTAAGTCACTGGAGATGCTTCTGGGAAGTTGTTCAGAGCAGCTGATGAAATGAAATCTACTTTTTCTTCGGGTTCTTCAAGTTCCCCCTTTAATGAAAGAAAAATGAGCATCAACTGAAAATATTTTGGCTCAATGGCTTCTTCCACCATGGTCAGAACTTCCCTGTTCTAGATAGCAATATATACATTTATTGAATGCATGGAAAATTGTAGTTGCTTAAATTTTGATTAATCACAATGACATATCTAGATTTCTGAGAACATATAATAAAATATGCTTTCTCTTAGTTAAAAGAAAGGTGAGAGACCACAGGTATTGAATAATTTAGTTTCTGTTGTTTGTGTTTTGCTTAGTCATTTTTCTTTGTTATTAAGAAAAGTTCAATAGATGGGGAATGTATTGGGAAATAATGATGGTATAAAGACAAATATCAGTAAGAACAATTGAAAGGTAAAGAAAATAGATAGTTTTAAATTTTAAAAAATGTAGTAGCCACAATTAATGAATTACTTTTTTTTTTCTGTCAGCTCATCTGACTGGCACCATGGAGTTTATTTATATAGATTTCAAGACTCATTTCACACAAAGAACACCAAGAAACTTCACAGTTGTGCAGAAGTTACAAATTATGTCATGTTAGTATAGAGAGTGACTCAGTGACTTCAAGATGGAGATAGTCTGGAATAGAACAAGGTCCAGGGCTGAATTCTAACCACCTTATTATCAGTAAGCTAATTCTGGGAATAGTAAGGTCTTGTCTGACTTTGTTTTAATTCTGACCTTGACTGTCTAGAAATATTGTTTGAGGCCAGGCAGCTTTTTTTTTGCTTAATGTCTTGGAGGAAAACTGTTAACCCCTTGACTGTTGGTTTGCTAAGAACTTAAAACTTTCCAATAAGACTATAAAGGTATGGATCATAAAAGGAATCAAAGAGAGGAATCTCAAAGGCTTCCAACAACTCACCCTTTTTTTTTGTTTAAATTGAAGTGGTTTATTATACAGTACTTAGGTTTTTTTATAAAACTTTTATTAATAAAAGGAGCTATAGAGAGAGGTCACAGCCATCAGTTATAGAGATTTTGTAAACTATAGCTGGTTCTGATGGGATCCATAGATTATACTGACAGACCATGTTTCTCTCTATTGCTCTCAACACTTAATGAATCTATATTGGTTCTTTGAAACCACCACTTCCTTTTCTAGATACAAACTAATCATCAATTTAATGATCCATTCTAGAATTTTCCCAGGAATCAAAGTCAAGTTGATTGGTGTAGTTTGCAGATGATTTCCCCTCCACCCTCCTTTTTTTGAAAATCAAGACATTTGCTCTTCTCCAGTCTTGTACCATTTTTGTTCTTCATAAACTGACAGATATCACCAAAAGTGGTTTAGAAATAATATCTGCCAACTCTTTCAGGGCCCCTAAAATACAATTCATCCAAGTTAAAAATCTTGATTTGTTAAGTATCCTTTCCATGCTTTGACCAAGTGAGCCTCCTTCTGTTAATTATTAGATGAACTATGAGTGCTTAATTTCAATCTAGTCTCAAACCTGAACCACTGGGCAGCTTAAGTCAGGTCTGGCGAATTACTTTTAATAAAGAAGGAAAGAAGAAAAGAGAAGTAGATCAAAGTTCAATTTTATATTATCACAAGTCAAAATTATTAATCAGTAACATACCAGGCACAGTTAGGTGATATTAAAGAGAGAGACAGAAGAGAGAGAAAGAGGCAAGAAGAGAATAAGAGACCAAAACAGACAAAGAGAAGAGATGGGGAAGAGAGAGAGAGAAAGAAAGAGAGAGAGAAAGACAAAGAGAGAGAGAGAAGAGAGAGAAAGACAAAGAGAGAGAGAAGAGAGAGAAAAAGACAGAGAGAGAGAGAGAGAGAGAGAGAGAGAGAGAGAGAGAGAGAGAGAGAGAGAGAGCNAGAGAGAGAGAGAGAGAGAGAGAGAGAGAGAGAGAGAGAGAGAGAGAA
>NC_058132.1:190517245-190587930 GCF_016433145.1 Gracilinanus agilis | reverse complement strand
GAGAGAGAGAGAGAGAGAGAGAGAGAGAGAGAGAGAGAGAGAGAGAGAGAGAACACAAGCCACATGCCTAGTTTAATTGACCTAGCCAGATCCCTAAAAACATCAGATGGAAAGTAGGTAAAAGTTTTTTGTTTTTTTTGTTTTTGTTTGTTTTTAAATCGTCACCTATCCCATATGTTCAGAGTTCACAGGCAGTCCTCTCCTCTCCTGTCCTGTCCTGTCCTCTCCTGTCTTCTCCTCTCCTCTCCTGGTAAGTCCAAGAACTTAATTCAGAGACAATTCCTCTTATGTCAATTCTGAGCTACCATTTCTCATATTATGACATTGTCTTCTTTGAAGTGGGACTCATCCTAAAGTAAAATGAGCCTACAGGAAGACAGCAAGTCAAGTCAGCAACTCTGAAAGTACTTACTTTGTTCTAGGTACTATGCTAAGTGCTGGAAACAAAAAGAAATCCTAATATGAGCTGAGGGGTCAGGGTTAGGGAGAAGGGAGTTTTATTGGCCTTAAGAACTTACCTGTTCAAACCCTGACTTCTAATCCAGGCCCAGGATGCCATTCCATAAAGCCCAGTTTGAGGCTGGACTTCAGAAAGTTAAAGCCATATTTCAGCCCCTGCTCAGGAAGGAATGTAGGCGGAAGCACACGGGATCCTTTACACAAAGAATCTTTCCTTTAATGAGGAAAAATTGGTCAATAAGCAGGATTGTGGGGCCATGTCCTGGCTCTAGGCCTCATTGGTGGTTAGATCAATTGTAGCTTGTGAAGTGGACCTTCCCCTATGTAATGAGAATGTCGGGGCAGGGGCTGCAAAGGTTGCCTAGAAGATTTGGTGTCATGTGGTTACCTCATTTTGCCCAGTTTTCATCACCTGACAACCTTATATTTATGACAAGATCCCTCAGACACCTGTGAGAAATAGTGGCTCCCAAGGAACTTTGGGGTGCATTTGGAAGGCATTCATTATCCATAAGAAATGGGGATGCGTCCTAGTTTTACTTTACTTTTTTGAGTATGATATATTCTAGAATGTATTGACTACCTATGGAATCTGGCCCCAAAGAATAACTAAGATCACAGAGTCAATAGGAACTGACACTGAGCAGAACACATGGGTCTCTAGTTCTCTCTGTGACCATCCCAGAGGGGAGTGCTGAGCTATTCTAGAATGGAGCCACCTTTATCATCCACCTCTTCAAATTTACCATGATCCTGACCTCATAGATATTCTGACTTATGAATGGTTACAGCTTGGATTTTAGGTTTTCTGTGGAATGATTGCAAATGAGACCCTTGTGACCTTGATTCGTGTTCATGGGGCCTCGTCCCCAAAGACTGGTTCTACTTGCTCATCACTCAGATGCTTTCTGCCACATTTGCTTCTTTCATCCCTGGTTTACAGGCAAAGGTGATTCTTCTTGTGAACGCAAACTCTGCAAAAGTGATCATCGCATTCACTTTAGAAGTAGTGAACCAGTTTGGATCTTTAGACATTTACCCCAGTCAGACTATTTGTAGTCATAGTTTGTTCCTGCCTGGCCTGATACACTAAATTCTGAAATCAGCTTTACTTTCTGAATTTATGTTAACTATTTCTGTAATGACAATCCCATCTTTCCCTTCCTCTTTGTGAACTCTTCTTTATTCTTCATTGCACTATCTGCCATACCATCTACATATACACTGTAAGGGGAAAAGGGGGTTTTATGGGTTCAATATATTAAAAGATGGTCGCCAGAGGATTAAACTATTATCAATACTCAATGAAGAATAATCTCAAGTCAAAATTGACTTTTATGGAAGTTTATTTACAATTAGGAAGATTGAAGGTAGGGGAAATTGAGAGAGAGAAACTCTGGCCCGGACCAGAGGCCCAGATCAGGTAAGAATTTAGAGGTCCCAGCGGAGGGGCACAGAGGTTAATTAAACAAGGCTTCTAGCCACAAGGCCTTTTACAATTAAAGAGGCAAGAGAGGCCTCCCTGAGGGTAGCGTCTCCAGAAATGCCAGGGAAGAGAGAGAGAGTCAGTCTAACTTACTCACTTGACAATTCAAAGGGAAGCAGTCAGAGGCCCCACCAGAGATCTTTCTACACCAAGTTCAAAATGCCAACTCCCTCCACAGGAAGTTACCATCATATTTTAAAAAATAGCATCTTTCTGCACTTCCTGCATCCACCTCCAATTTGCATGCCCAATCACAATAGACAATTCTCATAGTACTGCCTAGGGGGCAGTCAGTTGATTCTGATTCATCACTCACTCTAGCACAGATGGGTTAGGACCTCCCAGAATTAGAGGTGTTCTCACCATTGGTGATTAAATCTAAAGATGGGTACTGTAGACTTAATCTAATTATCACAAAACACACACACACACACACACACACACACACACACACACCTGGTAAGTTGATGAATTTGATCTCTCCTGGACTTCCTGTACCACTGGCAGGTCATGGCTTGCTATTGAGAACCATGAAAAAGGATATTCATAATAATAGCCCTGAGTCACCTAGAAAATGTTATATTCTTCCATATCCTGGTTAAGAGGGTTAGAAGTACAATATAATTTCTTAGAAAGATTTCCATTACAAAAGTTAAAATAAACAAAGTTTTGGTATCAAAAGGGATAAACTCATGGGTAGCAGTAGGACAGAGCACTTAGCATTTCAACCTAATAATTAGGTAGGCATTATTTGAATAAGAATTATATGTAACCAGAAGGCAGTGCATTTATCCTACAATAATATCCAAACCATTCCAACTCTTGAGGACAGGAGGGGAAAGTGGAGTATGGAGAAAATATATAGGCAAGAATGGTATCTGCTTCTAGATCCTTGATAATTCACCAAACATTTATTAAGTGCTTGCTATGTGCACAGCATGGTGCTAGGCATTGAGGAGGTGAAGCCAAGATAAAAGGTCAGAAGGACCTTACATTCTAGAATACAGAGATGGATAGGTAAATAACAACAACAGCTAACAAATGATTAAATATACGACAGTTTGAATAGGGAGAGAGAGCACTAACAAAAACTGGAGAGTTGAAGAAAAGCTTCCTGATGGCATCTGATCTGAGCTTTTAAAAAAAACCTTACCTTCTCTCTTAATATCAGTTATAAGTATAGATTCTAAAGGGAAAAAATATGATTATGGCTAGGCTATTGTAGTTAGGTGTCTGGCTCCAGGTTCACATACCTAGGAAATGTCTGAAGTTAGATTTAATCCCAGGTCTTCTGTCTCCAGATGTGGCTCTCTATTTACTGAGGCACCAAGCTGCCCCTAATCTGAGTTTTTAATGAATCTAAGAATTCTAGGAGATTATAGTGAATAGGAAGTGATTCTATTCATGGAGGGTAGAAGGGAAAACTGTGCACAGGTAATCAGTTTATATAGCAATACATTTTAAGATATAGTCTAATTTCCAAAATAATTCAGTTGTAGAAAAGACACAAATGACCAAAAAGCATTTATTAAGGGCCTTCTTTCTTTTTTGATTCTTTCTTTTATAATTTTGTTATTTAGAATATTTTTCCAAAGTTAGATGATTCATTATTCACCCATTCTTCCCTTCCCCCTCCTGGAGTTAACAAGCAATTCCATTGGGTTACATGTATTATTGTTCAAATCCTATTTCCATATCATTCATATTTGCAATAGAGGGATCTTTTTACATTAAAGCCTCAATTATATGCCTATCGAACTACATGATTGATCATATGTTTTTCTTCTGTGTTTCTGTTCTCACAGTTCTTTCTCTGGATATGGATAGTGTTCTTTCTCCTAAATTCCTCTGGATTGTCCTGGATCATTGCATTGCTGCTAGTAGAAAACTCTATTACATATTGTGCCATAATGTATCAATTTCTGTGTACAATGTTCTCCTGGAGAATCAATTCCTGGAGGTCGTTCCATTTCATGTGGAATTCCTCCAGTTCATTATTCCTTTCAGCACAATAGTATTCCATCACCATCAGATACCACAATTTGTTCAGCCATTCCCCAATCAATGGACACCTCCTCATTTTCAAAAATTTTGCCACCACAAAGAATGTGGCTATAAATATTTTCGTACAAGTCTTTTTCCTCATTACCTTTTTGGGGTACAAACCCAGCAGTGGTACGACTGGATCAAAGGGAAGGCAGTCTTTTAAAGTTCTTTGGGCATAGTTCCAAATTGCCCTCCAGAATGGTTGGGCCAATTCACAACTCCACCAGCAGGGTATTAGTGTCCCAATTTTGTCACATCCTCTCCAATATTTATCACTTTCTTTTGCTGCCATATTGGCCAGTCTGCTAGGTCTAAGGTGGTACCTCAGAGTTGTTTAATTTACATTTCTCTAATCAGGAGGGATTTTTTCATATGCCTTTTCATATGCTTATTGATAGTTTTTATTTCATCATATGAAAACTGCCTGTTCATGTCCTTTCACCATTTGTTGATTAGGGAATGGCTTGATTTTTTGTAAGTTTTACTTAGTTCCTTATATATTTGGGAACTTAAACCTTTGTCAGAGAATTTTGTTATAAAAATGTTCTCCCAGTTTGTTGTTTTCCTCCTAATTTTGGTTGCATTGTTTTTTTATACAAAACCTTTTTAATTTAATATAATTAAAATCATTCATTTTACATTTTTTAATGTTTTCTATGTCTTGCTTGGTCTTAAATTCCCTCCTTTCCCACCGATATGACTTGTATACTATTCTATGTTCACCTAATTTATTTATGATTTTACTCTTTATATTTAAGTCATTTACCCATTTTGAATTTATGTTGGTATATATAGGGTATAAGATATAGATCTAAACCTAATTTTTCCCATATTGTTTTCCAACTTTCCTATGAGTTTTTTGGCAAATGGTGAGTTCTTGTCCCAAAAGATGGGATTTTGGGGTTTATCATATACTAGCTTGCTGAGGTCATTTAACCCTAGTCTACTCCATTGATCCATCCTTCTATCTCTCAGTCATTACCATATTGTTTTGATGACCCCTGCTTTATAGTACAGTTTAATATTTGGTACTACTAGGGCCCCATCCTTCACATTTTTTTTCTTTATTTCCCTTGATATTCTTGATCTCTTGTTTTTTCAGATGGACTTTGTTATAATTTTTTCTAATTCTATAAAAAATTTTTTGGTATTTTTATAGGTATGGCATTGAATAAGTAAGATTAATTTGGGTAAGATTGTCATTTTTATTATGTTAGCTCATCCTACCAATGATCAATTAATATTTTCCCAGTTATTAACATCTAGTTTTAATTGTGGGAAAAGTGTTTTGTAGTTGTGTTCATATAATTCCTGTATTTGTCTTAGTAGATTAAAATCCTAAATATTTTATATTGTCTGGAGTGATTCTGAATGGAGTTTCTCTTTGTTGATTTTCTAGAATTCTTTAAGTACACCATCATATCATCTGCAGAGTGATAGTTTAGTTTCCTTAATGCCTACTTTAATCCCTTCAAATCTTTTTCTTCTCTAATTGCTACTGCTAGTGTTTCTAGTACAATAGTAAATAATAGAGGTGATAATGGACATCCTTGCTTCACTCCTGATCTTATTGGGAAGGCTTCTAACTTGTCCTCATTAAAGATGATAATTGCTGATGGTTTTAAATATATACTGTTTATTATTTTGAGGAATGGTCCTTCTTTTCCTATACTTTCTAGTGTTTTCAATAGGAATGGGTGTTGTATTTTGTCAAAAGCTTTTTCAGCCTCTATTGAGATAATCATGTGATTTTTGTTAGTTTGCTTGTTGATATGGTCAGTTATGTGAATGTTTCTTGCTGGGTCTGCTCTCCTCTCACCCCAGGGCCCCAGATGTCCATTGCCTACCTCTTGGGTTTTTCTTTTCTTGAAAGTTGTTTCACTCTCTCTCTTTGTTGTTTATTTCAACCCTGTATTTGTTTTGTGGCGATTTTTTAATCTTGCTTGGGGAAGATTCCCATGGTGGCACAAAGCTGCTGAGGATATTCTGCCATCTTGATTTCACCCCCAGAACTCAAAGGTCCTCTTCTTGCACATCACTATGCTAAGCTTAAGAGATGTCAAGACAAAACAGTAATCATCTGTGCCATCAAGGAGCTTACATTTTAATTCATGAGAGAGCACGAACATATATAAGTATATATAGATTATGTGCAAAATGAATATTAGGTATTTTGGGAAGGTAGGGCAGTAGCAGATGAGGATGGAGGGTCAAAACATTTTATAAGTAGAAGGTGATGCGTAAGCAGGATTTTAAAGGAAGCCAGAGATTGCAAAAGAGAAAGGAGAGAAGGGAATCCATTTCATGGATGGGAAACAGTCAGTGTAAAGCCATGGAGCTCAGAGGTGAAATGTGGCTTGTGAAGAACAACAAGGAGCCCGGTTTGACAGGACTGTAGAGTGCATGAAAGAAAGTAATCTATAATAAGATTGGAGAGTTGGAGGAGCATAGGTTGTGAATGGCTTTAAATATCATTTTATGTGATCCTAGAGGTAATACGATATAATATTGGAATTTATCGAGTGGTTATAATAAGGAGGATGATGTGATTAGACTTGTATTTTAGGAAAAAAATCTCTTTGACTGCCATGTAGAGAATGAACTGGGCAAGGGAAAAATGAAATAGGAGATCAAATAAAATGCCGTTGCATTATTCCAGGTAAAAGGAGCTAAGAGTCAGAATTAGGATATGGGCATGTGTGATTAGAGGAGAGGACATATGTGAATCCCCTCCACATAGAAGTAGGTGTTTATTAAATGCATGTTGATTTGCTGATATGTGGAGATAAAAACTGCACAAGTTGACAATGTGTGGCTAAATGTAGTGGGGAAGAATGAGTTGAGGATGACACCAAATTTACAACACATATATCAAACCTTAGTGAAAGACCTTGAAAGAGGAAGAAAAAATGGAATGGGTGGCTATGATAACACATGTAGGTAAATAACTATAATACAAATAGGCATGTGCATGGAAATTTTCATGAGTCATGATGAGTATCATGGAGGCCAAAATATGGAGAATAAGTTTAAGAAATAGTCATTTTTAGTGGAGCATAAATTACATGCAGGACAGTAGTATAAGGGAACACTCAAAAAGTTGCACAGAGCTAGAGTGTAAGGAGTTTTAAATGTCTAGTGATTTATTCATTACTTTAGTTCTAAAATAATACCAGAACTATGTGAAAGATTGATTTGAGGTGGAAACTGGGAGAAAAACTGGTGGCAGGGACATAATTTAGACAGCTATAGTAGTACTCATAACAGTGATGAAAGTAGGTAATGAAAAAGTGATGAGTATGAGTATGAGTATGAGTAACATCTAACCATTAGTTGGTATTGCTAGGCACTAACCTAACCCTATTCAAAACAAAGACTCAAAAATTGAAGCCCCATGCTCACTCTGGTAATACAGGATTTTTAAGTTATGACTGGAAATGCTAAAAAATGCCAAGATCTTTGATTCTTATTGAGGTGATGAGTTATCTCCAGCTCTACCTCTCTCTTAAGTGTCATAATTGACTCTGTCTAGGAGGTATGGATTTGTTCAATCAGAGTCATGACTAAGACCTCATTCTACTGCAAAGCTGTGTTTCTTCCCTACGCTTGCTATA
This sequence comes from Gracilinanus agilis, assembly GCF_016433145.1. NCBI lineage: Eukaryota > Metazoa > Chordata > Mammalia > Didelphimorphia > Didelphidae > Gracilinanus > Gracilinanus agilis. Next base: position 190,580,325 of record NC_058132.1, on the reverse strand, counting down.
TTTCACTAAGCTCTCTAGTCATATGACCTTGTTATAATTGAATTGCTTCCCCACAGGAACTGTTAAAACAATTTTATCTGTATGCAGTGCTTTACCTAGTGCAGAATCAGTAAATGCAATAAACAACAGATAACAAAACATCTACCACTTGGCTGAGCCCCATAGAGTCTCTCCTAGACCCAACCAGTTTCCTAGTAGCACAGAAGCTATTCTAAGTCCAAGAGCTCTAAGAAATGCATGCCTTAGTTTACTTACCTCCATATGTATATTCCTTCCTTGAGTTACTAAAGGAGTCAAGACAAAACAACACCATAATTAATGTGTTACTTATCTATTAGGGCCATTTTTTATGTGAAGACCCAATGACTCTGAACCAGGCATCATAACTCCTCAGCAATTTGGGCATGGATCTGGGTTCTGTTCCTTTTCTAGTTGTTGTCAGAGACCTCCTACTAGGTCTCTCAATTGCTAAACACTGCTCATGGATCCAGGTGAATGGATACAGCAGCAAACACTGGTGAAAGAAATCCTGCCACTAACATGACACCCTGGAATCAATATGGTACCTCTTTCTTTTGCCATATGTCATCACTTATTATTACATTCTACTCTCTCTTCTCATTGGACAAAGAGGTAGACAGAATTAGAGAGCTGTTAATGACATATTGTGGAGGTAAAATTGATAAATTGAGAAACTAATATAGCGGGAAAGTAATTAATGTTCTTAAGCAGAGTGTGGTGAGTAGAAAGAATGGTGATGCCATTAATAGTTACATTAGAAGAGATGACAAGTTTTCTGGGAAAGATAATGAGTGAGTTTGATTTGAGAGATACTGAATTTAGTTTCTATTTGCATATCTGATCATAGCTATAGGACTATACACAATCTTAGGTGTCATCTAGTCCAAACCCTTCATTTTTATAAGGAAAACAGGATCAGAGAGCTTAAGTGACTTGGATGGACTCACACAGCTAGTAAGATCTAGACCTGAAGCTAAGTCTTCTTGCTCCAGATCCAGTCTTATTTCTACTGCATTACATTCAGTGGAGATACACAGTAAGCTATTACTTTCTGGTCTGGAGATGAGAAGGGATGTTAGGGATACAGATATGAATTTTGAGAGATACCCACATTGAAATGGCTAATTCCATAGTAGAATATGAGAATAATAAGGAAAAGAGTATAGAAAGAGAAGATAAAAAGGCTGATGGTAGTCTTAGGAAGTACATTCACTATGATGATGGGAATAGAATGAACAGTTGGTAAAATATAGTCCACTGGTAGGGAAAAGTGCCAAACTCTTACAAATATGCTGGCATGGAAGCAAAAGGAAGAGAAATATCCAGAAGAGGAGATGAGTAGAAGTATGAACTAGGAAGATGAAGACCAAAAACAAATTTGCTGAATATGAATGTCAGTTTTGTAAAAGTTTCAGTAGAGAGGTCGAGGAAAATGACATTGTATGAGATGGTCAAAGAAATAGAGGCAGTACATATAATCTATGTACTCTTTATAGAACTTTATGGAACAACAAAAAGAAGATAATGGTGGTGGAAATTTTAGGGCATAAGATGGCCCTACTAAGTTTTATTTCTTTGTTATTACTATTTTGGGAAAACTTACCAAACAAGCTTATTTTACAAATGAGATACATGAGGCTCAAAGAGCAGGTTAGAAGCTACATTTGAAAGCAGTGATGAGGCCAAATTCCCACATCTCCAGGGCAATTTATTATCAATAGAAAAAAGAATACAACAAAATCCTATGAAAATATATCAGGATCATGGACAGGAGGAAAAAAAGTTAGTTTTGACCTTGGTGCTTCTATAGCTAGCTCTCCTACTGCCTTGTAAATTACTATAGGGTATGGATGAAGCAAAATGCCAGACCCTTACAAATATACTAGCATCCAGTGACTCAAAATAATTTTCTAATAAACAGGAAAAGAGCTGCAGTATTTTGCTCATTTTGTTTCCTCCACTCTTCACAGTGGATTTAATTATTCTAAATTTTGCCTGGTGGCCCTACAACAGGCCTGGTATGAAATTCATCTGTTGTAACATATTATACATAAATCAGTCAACCTATATAAACTAAGATATAGACTGTCTTAGATCACAGACCTTTGAGGTCTAATCTTATCCTCCTCTATGCTTTGAACCAAACCCAATCTTCTGTCTACTTATGTTAATGAGTTTTGAGAAGTCACCAAAAGAATAGTAATTTTTAAAACATTGTTTAAAACATGGAATTTTTTTAAAAAGCCCAGCTTGTAATATTGATGGAGAGTTACTTGGCCAACTGAATGGCTTAGTAATTATTCATTCCCTGTCTTTAGTTCCTAAAAGCCATAGAGAAGGCCATTGGGCATAGCAGAAATATCACTGATAAGGAAGTCCAAAAAAATCTGTTCAAATTCTGGTTTTGGATTTGTCAATTAACTAGCTTTGTAACTTCAGAAAATTACCTGATGTTTTTAAGCCAATTTTTTTTAATCTGGAAAATGAGGAGGTTGGAGTAAATGATTTAAAAAGTTCTTTCTGGTCTTCACATTCCAATATACTATGACTATGTCTGGCTAAACTACATTTTTTACAGGGCTATGCAAATAATCATCCTTGTACAAGATCATTCGAGGAGGAATGTATGACCACCTGTGAGATGTGATTTGGAGAGGAGTAAAACCACTGCCATACTCCCATATAATTTAATATCTTTAACCCTTAATTTCTTCATCTGTAAAATGAAGATGGACCAAATCCCATCTTCACATGGGATCCATATACTTTAAAAATTATTTTAATAAATTAAACATAAATGACTTCCTAGTAGTCCTAAATATTTTATTTTATTCTTTTATAAAGATTGATCTAAGAAGGTGCTCATAGTTTTTATCAGACTGTTAAAGGGATCTATGACACACAAAAAGTCAAGAACCCCTAAACTAGGTTGATCTTAGAGGTCACTTGTAGCTTTTGCACTTCTTGATTTGCTAAGGAATTTGAAATTCTAGCTCCAAGCATGAATTATCCACTAGTGGACTTCTGACCACATGCAGCTAGTTCTTCAGAGTCTTATGTGTATCCATGGAAATGACTGAAAGAAAAAAACTAACAGCCATTATAAATTATATTGATATGGTAATTAAAAGTTATATCATATTCTTTGAAATCTAATCTTACTCATTTTTACTAAGTATCCATTATGTATAGGCTCTTGTGCTAGATGCCTCAGTTAGAAAGAATAATGGAAAAAAATAGTTCCTTTCCCCAAAGAGCTTTCACTCATGTGGAAAAGTCCTAGAATCATTTCCCATAAGACCACCAATACTCAACCAGCAGAGTATGGTTTGTCAGATTAATTATTGCAGGTTTTTTTATCAATGACACTGACAATTCCTGGTTTAGTCAGTTGGGACATTCTTGTCTTCAAGAGTTCCTTGGACTCAGAAAATGAGTCTTATTTTCCAAGACTTTGTATAAAGACAAGAACCCTCAAAGTCAATTTGAAAAGAGGCCTTTTTTGTTGTTGTTGCTTTTAAAGATGGTAAAATACACTGGCTTTTTATGATTACTGACCTTAACTTTTAACCATCAGGGGGAAAAATCTTTGGAGGAGAAGTGAATTATTTCATTTAATCAGTTGTAAAATGTATCTGGGCAGAAGGCAGCTCCCTGAAGAGGAAAATGCTCTAAACTCTGTTTCCATGGCTGCCTGCTACAACAATATTTTTTAGTGAGCTAAGCATTGCTAATTTTAGCATCAGATTAGCTGCAAAACAGGAAAGAAGCAGATGAAAGGCAATTTTTACCTGAGCTACATTCAGCCCCGAGGGACTTAAACAAGAGACACTACTGTACAAAGCAGCCATTCCAATCCAAGCTTTTGGGAAATGCTCTTAAGTTGCTTCACAACTTCATCTTCATAAAAAGAAGGTAATATTACAAAAGAGGAGGCTCTTGGCACAGAGAAAAAGTTCAGGTTATTCCAAGGTTAGAAAGAGCCATGTATTTCATCCAGAATCATAGAGTGTTGGAATAGAAGAGACACTAGAGGTCTTTCAGTCCAATAACTTCATTTTTGCATATGAATGATCTGGGCCAATAAATGGAAAATGATTTGCCCAAAGACACATGGTTAATGTCTGATAGAGGTAGGACTCAAACTCATCTCCCTGGACACAAACTTGTGACTCTAAGACCAATGTGATTTCTGGGGCACCACTCCGGTTCATGAGGCAGTCTAATGTATCTAGTAATTTTGTTTCTAGATTGAGGCTTCTTGTTAGACGGAGCAAAATTTGGGAGGGAGTAATTTAGATATTGGTTTAATAATTCCTTTAGAGTGACAGGGTGGCTTGGTGGATAGAGATCTGAATATGGAAGTCTTCCCAACTCCTATCTTTGAACTGAGCCTTAGATATTTACTAGCTCTGTAATACTTAGTCTTGGCACATCACTTAATCCCTTTTGGTCTTAGTTATTTTATAGCTAAAGTGTTTTAAACTTTTGAAAAGTTTTTATTGGTACATTTTTTTTATTTCAAGTACATAATAAGTGGGAGACACAAGCAGTCATGTTGCAACATCTTATTCCACCCTATCATATAATGAAGGGGTTGGGAGAAAAGCAGGCCAATGCAAGATTTTGGTACCTTTCTTCACCTTTCTCCTTTTTAAACTTTCCATCTTTGGAAATGTCTCAAGAATAAAATAGGTAAAAAAACATCTCAACTGGAACTTGTTATGAACAGAGGGGGTTAAGATCCTATTATTTAATAATTCATAGAAGCACTGTTATTTACCTAAGATATGGGGAGCAGAGGTTTGCTTCCCACAACAGCCTGGCAAAGCTTCACTGAAAGTGTTAGAATTCTAAGACAGACTTAGTGCCTTAGTAACAGCTCCAAGATGTCTTGTTGGCTTAGAGGTAACTAGGAAGTAAGTCTTGACTTCCTGGGACCCTAACAATCATTATTGGTTTAGCACCAGCTTGATCTAGATGTAATTGGATCAGCTAGGCTAGCTACCAAGATTTAACTACGGTTATCTTTAAAGGATGTTGTCTTCAATAAGGTAAGTTATCAACTCTTGAATAAGACTATCAGAGGCTTAAAAGGTTAACTGGGTTTATTTGGGTAGATTGACGGAAAGGTAAACTGTGAGATGGGAGAGAGGGAAGTAGGTGAACCCTATTTAATCTTGCCTAACAATAAATATAATGTTATGCTAATATCTAAGTATAAAGTTCACCTAGGTGCTGAGTCCAGGGGTCTTTGAAAGTCTTCTCTGGCTCAGAGGCTGTAGTTGATTCTTGTTGGCTTATGTGATGATCTTATTTAAAAATTAAGCTCAGTGACCTTACCAATACTAAAATGATTGTTATAGCTAGCAATGCAGTTTAATGTAGTTTAAACCCTGCCTGCCTACCTATATCAATCTCCCTCCTCCCAGAGCCCAGACAACAGAAAACCTCCTGCCTCCCAACACAAAGAAGAAGAACAAGTGGGGTTGAGGTGTTTATGTACCCCAATTTATACTCCTTTCCCAACTGCCAGGTTGGCACATGCCCAGGGCTGCCTTGCCTGTATTCTGTGAAAAATATATGTAAGGTAATGGGGTCACCAGGGATATTATAAATAAACTAAGTAGTTTGTGGGAACACACTCTAGGATTTATGAGAGACTGGACCAGGGTGGAGAGACCAGAGTTTACTGGATTTCCACAGGAATGGCAGTTGATCTTAACTGTCACTCAGCTTCCACTAGGCCAGAGTCTAAAAACAGGCAAACAAGGCAAAAGGGACTTAACAGCTTTAATTATGTTTGACTAAAAGGTGGGAAAGGGATTTCTATACTTAAAATCTAAAGGAAAAAACCACAGGGCAATGGGAAGACTTATTCTACTCTTATCTAAGTGTTCTAAACTAACAGGGCCCAAAGAACTGTAAATGGAGTCTCTGCCTTAGACCTGGAACCTGCCAGGCTTAAGTACAGCTAAGGGCTTTTGTGGCTTTGGGATTCTCACTGCAATCCACTGATTGATCTCTGGATGCCAGGAGCTAAAGTTGTCTCAGGAACCAAGTTAAGAAGGTGTTTGCTTAAGTCTCTGTCCACCAGATAGATCCCAAACTCCTCCTCTTCCTTGGCACAGGACTGTAGATCTTGACTCTTTGCTAAATGCCACCACCACAAAAGATCCCAGGGGAAAATCAGGATGCAAGGTGTCCTTTGCTCTGAGGTCTCCCAGGCTGGCAACAGTTTTTGCCCACCACTAATGGAGTCCTCACTCAGGGCACAGACACACTTCCTCCTCCCTCATTCCATCCTGGAATTCCCAGCTCCAGCTCCTTCCTACTTAATACCTAATCAATAACTACTCTAATCTAATCTTCCTCACAACAGTTCTAAAGGGGCAAACTGCTTTTTGCACCTACAGAAAATGGCTGACCATTTCTATACATCACAAACTTCACTCTACCTCAGTCTCTTTCATCCCCAATCATCTAGCCATTTTACAGAGAAAAGGCAATAGAGTATGGTGTTCAAAAAAACAGCCTCTAAGAGTCCTTCCAACTTTAAGTCCTAAAGGACTTAAATGAAGATCTCTAAAGAAGTGTCAAAATACAATTATCTGTTTGAAGTGGACCTGGATTTCCCACTGGATGGCAAGGTCAGAAAAAGCATTATGTAATTTGTTTGTGTCATCTTTTAAGATAACAGGTTGATTTAAGACATTTATTTATACTACTCATGAAAGAATCAGGTGGAAGCTAGTTTATTCTCTATAAGCCTAATTGCTGTCACCATCACAAGCAGCAAGGTTTCAGGATAAAAAAAATCAAGTTTTACTTTTAAGCTCCAGGATTGGAACATTTTAATCACTTACCCCAGAATCTGACTACAGAAGACATTTAGACTTGTAAATACAGGAAAAGCCTGCCATCCTGGCTCTTTGTTATTATGGATATAGAAACATCTTCCTCTTTGGCTGATGGTGAAAGACATAACTAAAAGTCCTGATGCAGCCAGTTTATCCATTCACCTGGTGTTAATGTCAAATCTTGTGACCATATCTTGGGATTTTCCTAATCTCCAATGGCCAATACTTGTGTCTAGGACTTTGAGACCAAACCAAGTTTTCTCCCAACCCAAACTCCCTGAGAGTGAAGGTAAAATCAGACCAGAGAATGATACTTCCCTTTTACTTCAAAATCTAATCCCTTTTTTCTCTTTCATAGTATGAGAATTTTCTGTAGTCCTGGCTGCTGATTGAGTAAGTGCCATAACTGCTGTAATTGTCCTACAGGCTTGTGGGACATAAATCACTTTAATTGGGCCCTGATTCAAGGACTGGTTATGGACTTACTCTTGTTTACTTAGAATTTTATATATGATTTGATTTTGCTTTTTTTCCCAAAAATTTAATTTTTTCTCTCTTATTTGGGTTGGGTTTTTTATGTTTTTGGTTTTTCTTTAGAGAATTGATTTGTATACTTTGCAACTCAGACATATATCCTGAGGGGAGACTGAACACATTACTCTTAATGTAAACTCTTATACCAAAGGGGATTGTCCCCTAATTGGCTTTTTGTCAATGTGGCTACCAATCATTGGTTTTGTTCTTTTTCTCTTTATTTCCCTCTTATCCCCAAATTATTGTAATTTCCCCTTAGATAGTGCAATATTGTATGCACCTTTTGTAAGAGATCTTTAGAGATATAAGCTGGTTATTTGAAATGATTCATTGGGGAGACTAGACATGTAAATCTGGGAGATTTCAACATGCTCATCTCCCAAAGAATCACAGGGGGGATTGTGTAGATAGAATTCTCTCCCCATAGACTCATCCAACCCAGCTCATCTTAACCAGCATCCCATTTGTGTGCTTATGCTGTGTGAATGGATGTCAATGGGCATGCGTGAGTGGGGGTGGGGTGGGGGTGGAAGATAAAAGTTTTAATGTGGCACTGCCCCCTCTCTTCTTCTCAGAATGTGGTTGAGGAGGCTGGTTAGGAGCCAGGCAAGACAATCCACACACATGTTCAGTTATGTTAGAAAATTAGGCTTTATACTTCTATCATTTTTATTTTTTCTACTTCAAGTGATTATTAATAAAACTCTATGGAAAAATTAGAACCTGGAGTTATTGATATTAATTTAAATTTCATACTGCTTAATAAATGCTTATTGGGTAATTCAGTGCCTGATTCTCTGAATCTCTCAAATCAATCCAAATTTTCCAGAGAGTCTTGGCCACAGTTTTACCCCCTTGGGATTTTTCCATAGAGTACTTTTCCAGATTGGTTCTAACTCAGAATGTTCTTTTGCCGATTTTCTTCCCTTATTCCCTGGTACCCAATTAACTTTTCTCTGAGGCCCCTGATGTATTTTTGTGGGACTACATAAAGGGAATACTTCTAGTGCTGAGCACTACCATAGGGATTTCACCCATAACTTTATCTAAAACCATTAATTTCCATCAATGGTTCCTTTACAACTAGTTTAATTTCATTTTCTTAGAAGAGATCATTTAAGATCTCTATGTCATGCTACATTAATTAGAATATTTTAGATTTTTGTAGATCATTCTCAATATCTTTCAAGGTCTCAATTTTTATAGCATATAGAAGTAACTTCCAATTTTTTGTTCCTTCTCTGCTATGATTTTGCCTTGTTCATTTTTTACTCTAATTCTTCCCCAAATTGCTGCCAAAGTGATTTTCCTAGAACTTAAGTCTAAACATAGTACCCTATTACCCAACAAATTACAATGGATCCCTATTTCTTCTGAGATTAAATATAGGTTTAAATATTTGACACGTAAAGTTCCTTACAGTCTAGTCCTTTCTTATATTTGTAGACTTTTAATACATTACTCTTTTTTATATACTCTATGAACCAGTCATATCCGCTTACTTGCTCTTCCTCACAGAGGATGCTCCATCTTCCCTTTCCCATCTCTCTGCCTTTGTTGTGTTAATCATTCCCCATCCTATAATGTTCTGCCTAGACTTCTAATTCTTGGATTTTCTTATTTCCTCCATACTCAGAACTCTTAGTGCCTTCTCTTTTATGGCTGCATTCCATCTTCTCTATCTTGTTTGTAAAGATCTTTTGTGTATTGATTTGTTTGTGTTATCTTCCATATAATAATACTAACTCTTTGATGGTAGCACATCTTTTCCCCCTTTTAAAATTCCCAGTGCTTACCATAAATCGCAGAACATGCTAAATTCTTAATAAATGCTTTGGATCAACTGACACAATCTAAAGAATAGTAATTCAACTCTTTGACCTTCCCCTTTCAAAATTCTTCAAGTTCCTCTTAGATCTTTACTTTCATTTCTTATTATCCCTTAACGTGACCTCTTTGTTCTTTCTTCATCTCATGGATCAATCCTTTTCTAAAAAAAGAAAATAGCATAAACATGAAAGAATATATTTCATTACGTAATGTTTTTTTTTTCAAAGATGCCTCTCTACAATTAAACATCCATTTTTTTATTGACAATTAGGCTCAATTTTGAAGGATATATTACATTTAGTTGCAGCAGAAGCTTCTTTATTTTTTGGAGTATGCTATTTCATTTCTCAAGAATTCTCATGAATATACAATAAATTGCAGTTATTTAAATTTCCTTTCCTTCCTATTTGAAGACCTTTTCTTCTGCATGTTTATAGAAATTGTTATTTGTTATTGAAATTAATTGTTATATTCTTTGGAATTTGAAGTAGGATTTTTCCCTCTTTAGTCTAGAAGGAAACTATGAATTCTCTCTATCAATATTTTATTGTCTATATTCTTAGGTTCTAGGCAGATTTCTTGTATTATTTACTGCACTATAACATTTGATCCCATATTTACATGAAACTGCAAGATATTATTGGTTCATTTTCTTTCCATATTAGAATATTTGTTCAAATTGCTTTGGTTTTTCTTTCAGGTTTCCTTTTCCTTTTTATTTTATGACCTTCTTTGTCAGTTTTTTCACAGAAGCTAGATTTTTATTTAGATTTCTTCTTGGCATTTCTCTTATATTCTCTGCAACTCAGTTTTGGGAACTCACTTTACTCTTATGTCCCATGTACTTTACTAAGCTTCATAGGTCCCTGTGACAAGATTGCTGTCACTTTCCTCAAGTTGGAGGTTGTGGAGAATATCTTGTTCAGGCTTATTTCCTTTAGTAATCTCTGGATGGAAAAAGGATGAATATAACCAGATTTCTTTTCTCCTTCCCATTAAAACCAATGCTAGTTCCTCCTATCCTATGTCACTGAACATTGCACATATCTTCATCTAATTGGCTCTATTCTTTTAGTAACAGATTTCTTTTCATATAACTAGGCTGAATCATTACCTGCTGCCTTTTTGCTTTTATGTCTGTTGGTCTATATATCTGTCTATCTATCTACCTACCTACTTATCTGTCGTCTATATCATGTGGAAAATTTTTTCATTCTATGCACATATGTGGTAGAATTTTTTGCATAAATAAGTGTGTGTATGTATAGAAAAGGAGGTGATACAAGGTTCACCACGATGTGGAATCAAACAGCACAACTCTGAGTCACCAGATTAAAAACTTACTTGTGATGCCTACGGTAGATATATGGAATTAGTTTTGGGTAGTATTTTGGAATATGGCCTTTAGATATTAACATTCTCAAGCATTAATTCATATGCTTTTTTATATTATGTGTTCTGTTTTTTAACTTATGATTCAGCTATGATTATTCCATATTTGATATATAATTATTTTCTTCACAAGTTTTGAGTTTGAGGAAGTGTTAAGAAAATACTTCCAATGACATCTTGAAGGTCACATAATCCCACATATACCTGGTAAGGATATGTTAGAGCTAACTTATATTGACTTAGAAGAACTGATTTTTAAATTTTCAGTGTGATCATAGACAATTCCGAAACTGGCAAATGCTATAACTGTAAGCTTAATATGTTGTTTTGTTGACTGTCTAGACTTAAGAAAGTAATGGAGACAGAAAATGTTAGTAATATGGAAATTCCAAAGTTGTATGGGTACTTTTTTCCTCTGAAAGTTGATTGTAAAAAATGAATTAGCACACTAAGAGACCAAAAAGACAGAACCCAGTACTTTGAATAGGCCCACAATGGAAGATTAATGGAAAGATGTTGACAAAAATCATGGCTTAAACAAAAATCATATGTTTTGCATGTATAGTGTTCTTCACATGTATAGTGGGTGTCATATAACTTGCCCTCTAAACAAATAAGGGGGCACCAGAAGAAGGGTAAGAATTTGAAAGTAAGAAAAAATGGTACAAGTGAAGGAGTGATGTAATGAGTAACCACTTTGTATAATTAATTATTTTAGTCCTTCAATAGATGAGTTTGTAACGGGAGAACCAAAAGAGCCCCATTTTAGTGGCTTGTTTAAAAGTTTCTATAACAAAAGCCCAGTTTAAAAAATATGTTTAGGAGATGCATAGAAAAGTCTGGTAAGTCTGCTTTCAGGAAAGTGCAATGGAGGGTCCTGCTCTCCACTTCAGAATATGCACAGGTATTTGAAGACTATTTCCTGCCTGCTTATCACCTGGTGAAGAAAAAGTCCTCTAGTTGTTTACAGAGGTAGAGGTGAGAGTATATACAAAAGATTCCCACAAGAGCAATCAGATTTTTCTCCTAGAGGTGATCAGATCTAGGACTACTATAAGTTTTGAAGGAGGGAGGTAATAGCAGAGGTATCAAGCAATGTTCTTCTGCCAGCTATCTCCCTCTCCATCTGGGCTAATGTGAGACTGTAAACAGGAAACCTCTTTCTTTTTTTCTTCGCATTTTTTTTTATTTCCTGCACTTCAGTGAAAGAGCATTGGAGACAGAGCAAAGTAGGCTGAAACCATGGATGCAAAAGGTTGAGAGAGTGACCCAAAGTCTAGTTGATTAAAAATTGCAGGCAGCCCAACAAGAAGAGACATCAGTGACTCTCTAAGAAGTGACCTGTTTGTTGTAGTTTAGTAATGGATAGGCTCTGATACATAGGGTTACAAATAATTGATTCCATCCACCAGCCATGTTTCAAAGTGAATCTGGTAAGTAAATTTCTTGTAGCAACCACCTTTTATTTATGCTTATTATTCCCAGGAACCAAGGGGGTTAGAGGTGAGAGTGTGCCTCTCTGCATGGGGAAGATGTATCTTCTTATATTCTCTCATTTATAAAAGTTATCTGATATTTTGGGTTAGATGCCACTGATTAGATGACACTGAAGAAATAACTATGGATGTGGGTGGATACACACTAGTATGGAGGACTTGTGCTTACAGAATTAGAAAAATATTATAACCCTTAAGGAGTTACCTATAGAATCCTAAGGAAAAGATGCCTAAAATACAAAAGGGTCCTGATTGTATAGCTAGGACATTGCTACTATAGAAAGATACTTTTTTTTTAAATCCTTAACTTCTGTGTATTGGTTCATAGGTAGAAGAGTGGTAAGGGTAGGCAATGGGGGTCTAGTGACTTGCCCAGGGTCACACAGCTGGGATGTGTCTGAGGCTGGACTTGAACCTAGGACCTCCTGATTCTAGACCTGACTCTCAATCCACTGAGCTACCCAGCTGCCCCTAGAAAGACACTTTCATTGAATATATTTATTTTACATGTTTGAGTCAAAGACTTTATCACATCCTTGGGAAAACCATTCCTTGACCTAAGCATTCTTAGCAGACTAGTTTGTTCTTGATATTCAGCCCACATTTTACTTTCCTTAATGTCATCCCATTAGTCTTATTTCTATACTTGACAGACCAAATGAATTTCAGCATCCAGCTCCTCAAGGATATCACTACTCTGCTGAGGTTCCTGGGATTCACTAGAAAATAATTATTATAGACCACCTTTGCTAGTCAGCATGGACCCCAGCCATAGAAGGAACTAGGAAAAAAATACAATCCTGAACAAATCAGATTAGATTTAGAATCAGCAAATCTGTTCTTAAGGCTCTTGTAGCTGATTTGTCTCAGCTACTGATTTCCAATTTTACTTTATATGTATGATGATTGAATAAAACTTGGCTAACATATTATAACACTTTTGTTTACATGATTATTTCACAAATAGTTTCTTATTTGATTCTCACATTAGTTGGCTGGTGTATGTAACCCAAGGACTATCCCCAGTTCACAAGAGGGGAAATTGAGGTTCAGAGACCTTTAGACGACTTGCAAAATTTAAATAGTAAATGGCAGAACCAAATCATGAACTCAAGATTGCTGACTCAAAGTTTAATACTTTATATATTACACTATGCTTATCCTTTGTGATATCAGTTTTCCATGTAGATAGCATTATCATGGCATGAGGATTTAGTGTGCCAATATATACATGACTATGGTAAGTAGTATAGGGTTTTGCCTTGGTGGTGTGGCTTGAAGGGCATTAAAGAAGCTGTCCAACCCCAAATTACTCCCTTGTAGCCAATACGGTACTTGAAGTTCCAACCTTTCCCCATTTCCTTAATTCCTAAGTAATGAGTATATCAATCAATCTATCAACATTGTTTGCATATCTTAAGTATTTATGTACCAGACACTATTTTAGGTCAGCACCATAAGAACAAAGCATGAAATAATCCCTACTCTTGAGAAATTTATATGTCAATGGAGGAGAAAAATACATATAAAAATGTTATATATAGAGTTAATAAATATCAATAAATGCAAGATAATTATGAAAGGAAGATAGCAATTGGAATGAGGATCAGGAAAGTCTTCAAATCAAAGAGGTTGAGCACAAAATATGAATATAAAGAAAAGCATTAAATTTAATAATTTTATCTTTTACATTTTTATTTAATTAATTAATTTAGAACATTTTTTCCATGATTACATATTCTTTCCCTCCACTCTTCCCACCCCCTTCCATAGGTAACAAGCAATTCTACTGGGTTTTACATATATCATTGATCAAGATCTATTTCCATATTATTAATATTTGCATTAGTGTGATTGCTTAGAGTCTACATCCCCAATCATATCCCCATCAACCCATGTGATCAAGCAGTTGTTTTTCTTCTGTGTTTCTACTCCCACAGTTCTTCCTCTGGATGTGGATAGTGTTCTTTCTCATAAGTCCCTCAAAATTGTCCTGGATCATTGCATTGCTGCTAGTGGAGAAGTCCATTACATTAGATTGTACCACAGTGTATCAGTCTCTGTGTATATGCTCCTTTCACTTTGAAACAATTCCTGGAGGTTGTTCAAGTTCACATGGAATTCCTCCAGTTCAATAATTTTATTTGTAAATAAACATTCCCCTTCTCTCCCTCCCACCTTGCCTCCACACATTGAAAAAAAAAAAGAAAAGCGAAATTCTTGTAATAAATATGCATAGTCAGGCAAAATAAATCCCCCACTGGCTATGATATTGGAAACATATAGCTTACTTTGGACCTTGTGTCTCTCCCCTCTCTGTTAGGAGACAGGTAAGTACATCATGAATGTTCTTAGATTGTGGTTGGTCATTACTGCACTGATCAAAGCTTCCCACCCCTTCTCTATACAGAAGAGGGTCAGGAGAGAAGGACAGTGTTCAGAAATCATGCTTTAGGACTGAGGAAATTCTCTGCCTCTCTTTTCTTTTCCTCACCCAGAAGTCAGTTATAGCTTTTTATCCTTTCTCTCTTTCCTTTTAAGTTTCCGCACTCAGATTTTAGAGTTTGTTTTTAATCTACTTGCCCTTCTTTCCTTTTTCTTCTGTTTCTTTGAGTGAAATGAATTTTGCATCCAATGCTGTATAAGTATATTCTTACCTACTTTACCCTGTTCAGATAAAAGTGAAGCTCCAGTGTTACCTCCTCTCCTTCTCCTTATTGCCAATCCAAGATATGTGAGATAATTTTTCGCATCTCTCCTATTGCTCTTTCTTTATCGCTTTCCTTTTTTTAAGTTAATAAAACATAAAATCCCTCTAGCCTCCTTGTGGATACTGATGGTGATAGGATTCTGAGAGGAGGCATGCATCATCTCCTTATGTTAAAATGTAAGCAGTTTATCCTTGTTTATTTCATTGTGATTGATCCTGTGAGGTACAAATAGACTTGGGGACTTGCAAGTGTTTAGTGTGCCCAGAGTCATTGGATTCAGTTTAAAGTCTGAACACTCACCTTCTTGTCTGAGTTCTTCAGGTTTGTGACTCAAATTTAGGTCTGAGAAACATAACTCTGCATTTACTCCTGGTTGGAGATCTGGTATAATGCCCTGGATTCAGTCATTCTTAGTCAGCTGGAAAGCTCTGCAGAACAGCAGAACAGCAAATTTTCCTTTTGGTGTGGTCTTCCTGCTCTGGTTATTTAGTTGTAGACTTCAGGCTGGGCTGCAAAATAGATCTGACACCCTACTCCACTCCTCATCAGACATACAGCTGCTGCTAGTTTCTGTACTTGCTCCTTCATTAGCATACAGTTTAAGGTCTATAATTTTTCCTTGCCCAGGACCATCTAACTCAGAGGTAAGTCTCTTCCTCAATCCACACTGCATCTGGGATATAGCACAGGGTAGTGAGTTCCTGTTGATACCTGTTCCTCCACCCTGCACAATGTCAGGCCTTTCTGTGCCAGATCTGGGACTACTTCATGCCCTCATACTCAACTATTCTCATTTAGTTCCCATGCTGGAATTGATATTGATTGTATTGATATTCCTGGCTAGACCCTTTACCCTGTGTCCCCAGACTTCTCTGTGTGCCTCCCTATTCTAACCTTTGCTAGAAAA
Organism: Gracilinanus agilis; assembly: GCF_016433145.1. Lineage (NCBI taxonomy): Eukaryota > Metazoa > Chordata > Mammalia > Didelphimorphia > Didelphidae > Gracilinanus > Gracilinanus agilis. The sequence goes on along the minus strand of NC_058132.1, from coordinate 190,564,574 downwards.
ATTACTTGTGATTTTTTCTGCACTTTCCTGTTCACTTTCAGTCTTGTGTATTTCTTACATCTTGGTGGAAGAGTTGTATAGGGCAAAGCCCAAGAGTACTGCTTTCTTCTACTACATTGTCTTGTCTGGTTTCCGTGTGTTGTATATTGAAGGAAGGGAGGGATTCTATCAGGCAAAGTTGAGGAAGGGATGCATTTCAGGAAATAGAAGGCAGGTAGTGGAAAGGCATGGAGAGAGAGATGGAGTACACTATGCAAGAAATAAGGCCAAAGTAATACAGAATAAGGATGGAAATATAGGTAGGGGCTAAGAGAAGGCCTCAAGAAACTATTCATCAGGGTTGTATTTGTGAGGAGAGAGAGATTTGAGGAGGCAAGGATAACTACAAGGATATGAATCTGGGAGACTTGTAGAATGATAGCACATTTGATACTGATGGGGAAGTTTATTTTTTTTTAATTAAAATTTTTTTTAATTTTATTTAATTTTTTAAATTTAATTTTATTGATTAAGAAAAATTTTCCATGGTTACATGATTCATATTCTTTCCTTCCCCTCCTCCACCCTCTCCCATAGCCAATCAGCAATTCCACTGGGTTTTACATGTGTCATTGATCAAAACCTATTTCCATATTATTCATATTTGCACTAGGGTAATCATTTAAAGCAGTGATTCCCAAAGTGGGAACTACCACCCCCTGGTGGGTGCTGCAGTGATACAAGGGAGTAGTGATGGCCACAGGTGCATTTATCTTTCCTATTAATGGCTATTAAATTTAAAAAAAAATTAATTTCCAGGGGACTAAGTACTATTTTTCTGGAAAGGGGGTGGTAGGCCAAAAAAGTTTGAGAACCACCAATTTAGAGTCTGCATCCTCAATTGTAATGATGGGGAAGTTTAGAAAATGGATGGGCTTTGGCTAAAACATATGACTTCTATTTTCAACTAATTGCATGTGAAATTTCTTCAATACAACCATTTTTCAAATGTCCATCATATGAATGGTATGTGAGACTTATATTCTGGAAATCCTTGGGCTGAATATATAGATTTCTGAATTATTTGCATACAGGTTACAGTGAAACCCATGGAAGTTAATGGGTTAATCACAAGAATGAATGTAGTGAGAAAATAGGGTACAAAACAGAGCCTTAGGGAATATTTACAGTTAGGATTCAATATGGATGAAGAGATAGTAAAGGAGACTAAGAAGGAATGGTCAGACAGGAAGGAGTATTAGGGAAAAATAGTGCCATGAAAACCCAGAATGGAAATAATATGGAGGAAGTGAGTGTGTCTAAAAAATGCTAGCATATTTGGTGATTAAGAGGTCATTAGTAATTTGAGAGAAATCAATTTTAGTTGAGTGATAAGACTGCAGACCTAGAGTGAATGAGAAGAGAGGAATTTGAAGGAACAAATGTAAACAAATGTTTCTCTTAGAAATTTGTCTGAGAATAGAAAGGGAGATATAGAATGATAACTTAAAGAGATGGTTAGATTTAGTACAATTCTGTTTGTTTTTGTTGCTATTGCATTTAAGATTGGGGAAAACTTGGTCATACTTGGAAAAAAAGTAAAGAAAGAACCAGTAGATAGGCAAAGGTTGAAGATTAGAGAAAGGGAATGATTAAGGTTACAATGTTCTGGATCAAACAGGAGTAGATATGATCAATAGTATGTATAGGAAAGTTGCTCTTGTCAAGAAGGGCCATCTCATCAGAAATTGGGGATAAAGGAAGATAGAGTAGGAAATGATATAATATTTTGAGATGAAGAGAGGAGCAAAGATTGAGCTGACATCAAATTACTTCAAATTTTTCAGTAAAATAAAAATAGACTTGATATATTGCTGCATTCAGAGTAAGGAATATTTGTGTTTGACTTACTTATAAAATTGACTGGTTTTACTACCATGAGCAGTAAATCGCCTAACTTCAATAAGCCTCAGTTTCTTCCTCTGCAAAATGAGAATAATAAATAATACTTGTAGTGCTTACTTTAGTGTTGCTATGAGGCTCAAATGAAATTATGAAAAAAATTTAACTTAAAAGTTCCATATAAATATCAGTTATTAAGACATTGGAATATACCAACTCAACTAACTATGAGATTAGCAGCATTTGCTGATTCTATAGCAGAAATTAAGATTCTGTATGAATATGATTGTTTGCTGAGTATATTTTGATGGTGGGAGAGGAGAGTAATAGGTAATGGAATTAGGAACCAGAAATAGAGTTCACCTCAGTGAACTGGGTGGCATAAGGTATTAGGATCCTGCAGAAAAAGGATAGGAGGAGGAACAAAACATGTCAATGAGGGTAGAAGGGCTGAGGGTTCCTATAAGTGAACTGTGCCTATTTTCTTCATTTTGTCTAGAGTTGGCAAAGTCAATTACATCATTATTTGGTCTGAGAAAAGAGAATTTTCAGAACAGAGGCTGTCATCTAAAAAATTAGTACCCCAATTCTCTCTCTGAATTCTGCTGCTATTTGGAAAGCTTGTAGGGGCAAATGCAAAGATCAAGAAACAATTGAGAACTTAGTGTAATGGTGTTTACAGCCCAGCTGGAGCTGAACAGGCATGTTTGTCCAAGGGTGGATAAAATGAGCTTAGTGAAAGAAAGGAGACAGTAAGCTAAGGCCTCTTTCTGCTCTCTCACCTCCTTTGCCTCATCTCTGTCAAGAAATCCCATATAGATCATCATTTTTACTCTAGCACTGTCAAACTTGCAAAAAGGTCTCCAAACTACTGATCCTAATGAGCAATTTATTCTTAATTCATGAATAGAAATTGGAATTTAATACATGTTAGTAGAATTCTGAGAAGGGAAATGTTTAAATCGAGCCGTTTGGCTTCTTCCACATTAATACTGAAGGTTAATTGCCACCCAATGTGCACACTTGAATTAGAAATGATGTTCTTGAGCAAATAGAATAATTAAGCCACAAGTGGTAATTGCTTTCATTTAGAAGGTTCCTTTGTGCAACAACATCATGAAGTAGTATCTCACCCCCAAAAATTTCAGCTGTATTATTTGAGTATTATTATCCAGTTGTATTATTGTATTATTAAGATATAATTGCTATTGAATGTGTAGAATTGCCTATCAATTTCTTTTGCCTTGCTAAGTACAAAAGCATGGATACTATCTTTCTAGCACACTTAAACTAAAACGAGGGAGTGGAATTTCATTTCTGCTTTTTTTTTTCATTTCAATTGTTAAATTATAGATGAGACAACATGGCAGACTGATATAAGACCAACCTTGGAGTCAGGAATACTGAGGTTAAATCCCTATTTCTCTTGTGTACCAGATGTGGGATGGTGGGCAAATCACTTAACCTCTTGGTGCCTCGGGCAATTAATTCCCTAACACTATGAGTTTCAAAAAATATTCCTGAATTCCATCAATTACAAACATTTCAATTCTAAGAATTCTTTATACTAATGAAATCAGTTATCCAGAACAAACAAGTCATGCAGATATGTATTACAAATAAACACATGTCCAACATATATAATGTTGGTATATTGTGTAGTTATAAAAGTGGGAATATTTTTATATACATTACATTTGAAAAATATAAAAAAATAATTTATTGTTAAAAATATGGCGACCTTTTGGATATATAGAACAATAATGGAATAGGAATGACTACCTAGAAGAAGAATCTGAACAAAGTAATAAAACAAAGTATGTAAAAAAAAAAAGACTTATTTGTAGCCCTCCTTATTTTACACTGGCCTATGCCCTGCCCTTGTACTCCTATGTGTGACCAGGCAAGTAAGACTAGCTCTAGGAGAGTTACAGTGGGAACCTTCCCTAGGTCCTTTTTTACTATCCTACCTTTGAATGACAGCTTCAAGAATGTCTTTCAAATGACCCTATTTTAAAGCACTACTCTGATGGACCATACATTTTTGAAACAAATCCAGGCATAAATTAGAGATACAGCCCTGTATGTGATCTGAATAAAAATAAGAACTTTTCAGAAATAATCTAGTTACAGGAACATAATCCTTCCAATGACTTTGAGAATACCACAATCCTCTGATTAAAGGAAAAGCAAATCAAAAACTATCATGGTGAAGGGAGTAAAAAGGAGGATGGAAAAAAAAAATTTCTATTATGACAGAATGGGAGAAAACTAGAGACAAAATGTGTAAAGACTAAGTATTAGATTTACCTTTTTGAATTACCTATGAATTATCTCCTCCCAACCCCATCTCAGTTCCCCAAGAATGAACATTGTGCTGACAAAGATAGCAAAGCCAAAACTGACTCCTTCATTGCCATTCCGTTAGACTATTCCTAACTCTTTGTGGATCTACTAAAAAGAAATGAATATAACTGCCCCCTTTATTCCACATACCTCCTTTTCAAAAAGCTGTAGCCAAAGCCATCATTTCATGTCTTTTTGCAGACCCTTTGGATCAACACAGAGGCAGAAGTTCCCATGTTAAGAATAGATTTGAATGGGGCAGCCAGGAGGCTCAGTGGATAGAGGGCCAGGCTTTGAGACAGGAGAGTTTGGGTTCCAATCTGGCCTCAGCCACTTCCTCGCTGTTTAAACCTGGACAAGTCTCTTGACCCCAATTGCCTAGCCCTTACTGCTCTTCTGCCTTGGAACAAATACTTAGCATCAATTCTAAGGCAGAAGGTAAGGGTATATATATATATATATATATATATATATATATGTTTTTTTTAAAATACAGAGGTCAAGTTCACACAGACATATACATATAAACACAATGCATCATCTTCTAACAGAAGTTTCTTTCTATTTCTGATAGAAGCCTCCCGAGTTGTCCCAAGTAATTTTAAGTCCTTCTATTCCATGAATGTATAATCAATAGAAACAGACAAATGGGATCAGGGCTTCTACTACAAACTACTCAATCCATACAGAGAAAACAGTTTAAATCAGTATAACACTGGTTTGCTTGTGCAATCTCCTGCCTGTTGCTATATTTACACTTATACACACACACACACACACACACACACACACACACACACTCTTATTCATAGCATAATAGAGTGCAAATAACATCATTGAGTCAGGGTCACTATGAGAAGAGAATGGAGGGGAGGGAGGCAATAAACATTTATTTAGCACCTACGGTATACCAGCACAGTGCTATGTGCTTTTAATAAATATTATCTCATTTGAACTAGTGATACCAAAGTTTCATACAAGATCTCTCAATCATTAATGATGTGCTGGTTGGTTTTGCTAAACGTTTGCTCTTTGTTGTTGTTGTTGTTGTTTTTGTGAACTGAACATGAGGAACAACCTATTTTGTATATGAATAGTTTTGTTTCTGAAGGAGGCAGAAAAGAAATATTTGTCTAAGGAAAACTAATAAAAATCAACTTGAGACAAAACAGTCTCTCCAGTATTGAAAAAAGACACAGACTATATGAGGAACAGTGGGCTTATGGGAAGATATAGCAATGACTGATGTAGCAATGACTGCGGAAACTTGTAGTCCATCAGCTCATTTGCACATGGCTGCTTTTTAGAGTTTTGAAGATTATAATCAGAGATATGCTAGAGCTAGTTCATCCAAGCCTGTGAGAGCTGATTGTCAAATTTTCAATATGAACATTTCTACCTTGGAAATCAGAGCTTGAATTATTTATTGTTGATTTTCTAGGTTTAAGAAAATGATGAAGAAAATTTCAAAATACTGCAGATTAAACTGAAAAGTATGGTATGCACACATTTGTAGAGAGATGATTATTAAATGTTCTCTAGTACAACCCTGTTTATAAATGAAAAATTTTAAATTAAAAAGAACTGCTCAGAGAGTACAGGAATATTACATAAGGATTGTTGGTGGAGGTAATAACTTACAGAAAAAAATTGAATTATTGAATTTCACATCATAAATTAGGGATGATTCAGTTCTTATTATGAGGCACTGATGTGACTCATTATAGGCTAAAGAAGAAAGACCGAAAAAAAGGAGGGGGGGAGAATAGCAAGATGAATACAGGAGTCACACAGAAGTGTTAGGACAGAAAGTGTATATGGCAAAATAGAAGCTACTCCCTGCTGAGATGATTGCCTGCTGATTTGAGGCTCATTGCTTTGCTTATTACCTGAAGAAAGCCAGGGTAAATTGCAAGAGTTCTTAAATTATTGTTCTTGTTGGAGAGCTTAGTTCTAATACTGTGTATAGTGCTTGTTGCTTTCTAGAGCTGTCTACAGTCTCAGAAAGGGGACATCTTCTCATGGGAACCTTGTTGCATCTGCTACTAATTTGTTTAAGTGACAAACATACTGGGGGATCAGGAACTACAGTAGCAGGTAGTCAGAGTAAATCTTCCCCCCCAACAAGAATTATATTCAGGACCATGAGAAAGAGTACTGAGTTGGAGTCACATGGAGTCACCTTCATCCAATCCAATCCAATCTAATAAACATTTATTAAGTACCTTCTGTGTGCCAGGCACCATGCTAAGCACTGAAGACACAATTATTAAAAAGAAAAATGTAAGACCCTCAAGGATCTTACATTCTAAAGCGAAATCCTTTAGATCTCCATCTATTCAGGGAAATTTCCCCTGATCTCCCAATATCAAAGAAGTTGGAGTGTTAGTGAGACAACCAACTCATAGAAGAAGGGGATACAGACAGATGCTATATCAGATGTCATGTGAGTACTTCTGGTATGGGTGGATTATGGACCACATGCTTTAATTCCTGCTACACAAGCAGAGGTTCAGTGGTGATATTGGGAAATGAATGTAAATGTAAATTTTATCAATAAAACTTAAAGAAAAAATAAAATCAGGGTGCCTGAATCCTGGCTTTGTCATCAAGTAGATGTAAGAATATTAGCAATTCACCTTTTCTCTGGTATTTCTTCATGTGTAAAATGGACAAAAAAAATTTCTAAACTCTGTTCTAGCTCTATCATTTTATGGTTTTGTTAAGTGTGTTTTCTTTTTTGGAACCCAGAAAAATGAGTAAGTGCCTTTAGTTATACAGTCCCGTGTACATTCTAGATGATCAACAAATATTTGTTATTTTGATTTGCTAATAAGTTGGTAAATTAAAAGGAAGCTATGGGTTTAGAGAGGATGAGATCAGTAGGAAAAACCCCTCTTTTTCTTCTACTTGGTTGAAGAAAATGTCATGGAGGAAGTGAGATTTCAGAAAATATTTGAACAGCAGAATAGAGATAATAAATGAGAATTAGATCTCTTAAAATTCAAGGGACCATTTAATACACTACTCTCATTTTTCATGAAGAAACTGAAGCTCGAAGAACTGCCTGAGTTCTTATCATTGTTGTCATTCCAAAAAGAAAGATCTCTGCATATGGGACAAATCAGAAGATAATTTGAAGAACTACCTATAATCTACTTGCTAGACTTTGTCTTAGTTATTTTCTTTATTAAGACAAATGATATGCATCACTATGCTTATGAATTTTCTAAGACATATTAGAAGAGAATTTATGAGGTGGGGAGAAGGAGAGAGAGAGAGAGGGGAATAGAGAGAAAGATTAAGGAAGAAATTTAAAATGGAGGATTCATAAGGATTTCAGGCAATGGTAGATGTGATGGTAGATGTGGAATGCAAGAGAGTTTAACAGATGAAGGCTACTGCTACATAGAGTAGGATAGCTATTTTTTCTTTGAAAGATAACGAAACCACCCTCAAGACAAAAATGGTTTAAAAAACTCTAAAGGGTTTAGACATTAGGACATCAGAGTCAAGGAAGTCGTATGTACCTAAATCAATGCCACTACATTCTTACCTTTCCATTCTATGACTAAAGAAGCTTCCTTTTGTTAACTATTAGATGATCTACAATTATTTAATTTCATTATAATTACAAACCTGAACAGTCAGGCTTATCTGAGTGAGCTATGACCTACAACATTTTTGCATTATTAGGCAGGATTAATGAGTGGCCTCATTGAAATCAGCAAAGAGTAATATGGAAGAAAACGAGCCCATGTATCTTGAGGTCCTGATATCCTGTGGTCTCCATGTTTGGGTAAGAAGTACTGGCTGCATATTGTAAAGTATATCCTATTGAGAAAGAAGATTAGGGAATAAACTATCTGAGGGTATTCAGCAACTTAAAATAGATGTGAATGTGCCCTGTGTCTTTGAGAGCTATGACTTGAAACCAATCTTTAACAGGTTCTTCGTAGTCAAACAGTTGGCTGTCACTTATGTAAGGAGAATTTTTATGTACTTTCTAAATTCTAGATAGTGTGCTAAGTCCTGAGGTTACAAAAAAGATAACACAATTCTTGCCCTCATTAAAAAAGTAAATAAACATGCAAATAGCTATGTCTATTCAGAATATATATTAAATAAATGAAAAATAATCTCAGAGAAAAGAGGAATACAGACTGAGAAAAGTTTCCTGCAGAAAAGATTGAGAGAGTTTTTTTTTATAAAAATAGGGGAGCTATGGAAGTATGTGGCCTGTAAAGAAAGTGCCAGTAATTCAGTAGAGACTGAAGATTAGAGAGTTAATGAGATGGTAAAAGAGGGCAAATACTGAAGAATAATAGGGGGCAATGGGATCAAGGATGTATATAAAAGGAATTTACCTTGATAAAATAAAATGTAGAGTCTGTTCTTGTGGGAAAATGGTTAAGGAGAAGACTGGGATAGAAGAATTATATCTGAATGATTTGAGATAAGGAGGAGAAAAAATGGAGTTCTAATCAAATTCAGTGATATATGAAACACATTTTCAGTGGAAGGTAGGAGGTACTGTGTGAGACTCAAGGAAGAATGAAAAAATTTGGAATAGCTGCTATGGTGAATTGGATAGTCATTTAATTAGGTATTAATCAGAAATGAGATATAAGAGAATTTCTAGTTGCAGTGAGGGCCTGGTTGAGCTTATATTAAATCTATATGTCCCATTCACATAATTTCATGATTTTCTCTAGCTCTGTACAGCATGTGAATAGGATCAAAGGCTTTAAAAGGTGGAAATAATTGAAGGTGGGATTTGTCAAGACATGTAAAGTGAGTAGGAAAATTGTCCCCAAAAGAGTGAGAATTGGCATTGGCAGCAGCACAGACATGCCCATTTTAGCTCTCGGTTTCTGGATCTGAGAAGGACCTTCCACATTGTTGCTAGTAGAGTACTCAATGGCCAACAATCTCTCAGAAAGAACCTACTTTTCTGCAGTTGAGGGAAAAGTACTTGGAAGTGAATATACAATCTCTTCAAAAGAAGGTCTTCTTCTGAGATTTGGTATTCTTCCCATGGTCCTCCTAAGGAGGGGAAATTCCTGTCTGGTGGTCTATGAAACACTGAATAATGGTGGTCTTATGTTAATTTGGTATTGATTCTGATGCTGAGATAGGTTACATGCAAGAGGCATGTAATGATTCCTTAGCTACATTACTACAAACAACCTTGATCCATGATGAGGATTGGTGAGTGAACTAAGAATATTATCATTTGCTGTGTCCTTAACATTTCTGGTGCTGCTCCTGATCTTTGCTGCTACTTTACTTTAGGAGACCCACTGTAAAGAACAAAGATTTTACATTACCTACCATTAAACTATTAAGTTATGGAACTTGGCCCTTCAGAAATGGATAGATAAAGCCTAGAACTTCTTTTTCTTCATTTTCCATATCCCAACAATCTTATCTCTTATTGTCCTTTTTCTTTCTGTTTATTTTTCTTTTCCTTCTCCAATGCTGCCTATATCAGGTTTCTATCTCCTTGGACAGGGCTATATAGTAATGGCCCTTAGATCATTTGAGAGATGGAATATCTCCTAGAAAACTTTAGAACTTTGCCCTCTAAGGTATTGAAGGTGTTAGGTTAAATATGTTCTAAGATCCCTGCTTTTAGGCATACATCCTTCCAAATTGCCCACTGAAACAGTAGTGAAGCTGTCCTTTACTCTTAATTGGTCTATGGGTCAAATTCTCAGCCTATTGATATACCTTTTTAGTGGCCTAAGTACAAAAGCCAGCCTACCAAGGACCAGGAGTTCCTTCATTAAGCTTCAGAATGGTGGACTGATGTAGTCAATACAGACAGAAAAGTTAGCCAAACACCACACTATGCATTAAATAACACTGAACTGAAACTCAGAAAGACTTCAGTCTAAGCCCTAGCTCTTCCTAAAAACTTTAACCCAATCACCTCGACTTTCTGGATTCCATTCTCCTTTGTTAAAAGAGAAGGCTGAGATAAATTATCTCTAACTTCCATTTTGAAAGCACCATAAAAATGGAAATTACCACGGGTTCCTTAGAATAAACACATATGAAACCATTGCAAGCTGATCTGAATCCTTTCATAAAATATGTTACATTTCTAGACTGCATCACTATTAATCTGGAGAAATATCGGAGACATTAAGTACAAACACAAAATACTAGTATGTTGTAGTGAAATAAATATAGCATTTTAAGTCAGAAGATAAAAGTTCAAATTATAGCTCTGCCATTTGTCTATAAGCAAACTACTTGAAAGGTCCCTACCTTTATGAGACATGAGTGAGTTGGACTAAATGTTCTCTAAAATCCCCTCTTGTTCTAAATCCTCATAGTCAGTGAGTAGTGAATATATATATACCCAAGCACACTGGGGGTAGACAGAGATTTGACATTTCCTCCCTTTGTTTTTCATCAGGAATGTTATACTCAGCCTGATCATTTTTCATCTCAATGCTATCATTTCTGCTTCTGAATAAAAAAGTGTGGAACACAGATGCCTTGTTTATGAGTAGAGGAAAGTTCGACAGTCCTTAAATTTCTCTTTACCATCTCCTTCTCTGCTGTGGGAAGAGACACTAAATTTTCATTGCCCAGCACAGAACAGGCCCTGGGCAAATAGACAAGTAGCTGTTTCCAAGGCCAGCCCAAGGCTATGTCATAGCTACAGATACAGCTGGATGGCCTTCTACTATCTGGGGAGGCTTATTTAATGCATGTAAAACACTTGGATGAAACACAATCCCTGGAGCCTAATTGAACAGAATGTCAAAGGATTTCAGATCTGATTATCCCATCTATCTGTCTGTCTATCTAAATTCTATTTTTGGTAAGCAAAAGAAGTGGGTTAGGAAAAGTATACTTTGTTAGCAAGTGGGAGAGAGACCAACATGTTCTCCAAGATTTGTGTGTGTCTATGTATGTTTGTGTGCATATGTATGTAGGTATATGTGTGTGTTCTCATATTCTCTCAAAACCCTATCTTTTAAAATTATTTTTTATTTTCCCCAATTACATGTAAAAACAATTTTTAACATTCATTTAAAAACATTTTTGAACTCTAAATTCTCTTCCTCCTTCCCACCCTTCTCCCTCCCCAGACAGTATGCAATCTGTTATAGATATTACATGTGTAATCATGTAAAACATTTTCACATATTAGTCATTTAAAAATCTTGACTCTTAGGACGAAAAGAATCTAATTCATTTCAAACTAAATTGGGAATGATGACCTAATAATCTGCCTCTCCCCTTATGGGTTTTGGTTCCACTTCTGGAGAAGTTGGCCCCCATCCTACTTGGGAAGGGAGGTTAGTATCCTCCCTCCTTCAAACTCTCTACCTTTTCTCCTCTCATCTCCTACCTTCCCTTCTTCTTTTTTCCTTCTTGTTTCCTTTTTCTTCCCTTCCCTTCCCTTCTCATTCTTCTTCATACTATTCAAAAATGACCATTTAGCTATTTCCACATTCCATATTTTGGTAAATAAGTAAATTGCCAGGGGCAGTTTAAAAGGACATGGTGTGAGAACAGTCTCTATTGATCTGGATGCACTTCATAAAACTGCTCAAATGACTGAGATGAATCTTTATTCATGTGAATAAGAACTCAGGGTATTTAGGAGCATGGGGATCTCTTAACTTTTACTTCAAAGCTTCAGTGCATTTGAGATTTTGTTAGTCCATAGTAGAATCCATCCACATTTTCTCAACCTGTGCAACTCTTGTTTGGGTCCTTCCCTGGATCCTAAAAAAAGAGCAACCTAATTGGCCAGAGACCTTTCCTGAGCCTTTATACATTTTGAAGGCACAAGGAATATACTCAGCTTCTCTACTTGTGATTCCTTCTTCTAATTTTACTACTTTTACTTAAAAAGAAGACCCAAATGCTTGCATAAGTTTGCTCAGTTGTGTTTCTCCTCCAATTCAAAGCCAGTGAAACTATTAATCTAGGATTGATTCCATGTGAAAAATTATTTTTTTTGTAACGGATCAATTTTCATCCACCCATCCTCCTCCTCCTCACCATCATCATTTTTACCACTTTTCTTATAAAACAAAATAAAAAAATCTTTGCTTATATATGTCCATCTTGGGAAGACAAAAGATATGTATGTATATATATATATATATACATATACATTTTTTTTCCAATTTGGATCCATTTAGATGCTTCTTCTCTGAACTTTGATAGGAGCTCTGATTTTCTTCACCCCATTGCTTTGTTCTGAGCCCCTCAGATAGCCTCTCTTAATGACCTAACTAAACAAAAAGGATTAGATGGCATTAAGGTGTAGAATAATATGGGCACAATTTGTTATCATACACAGCATGTTTTTCTCCAGTCTGATTTTTTAAATCCCATAAAGGAGCTTATCATAACAGCTGAAGCCTTTTCAATCACACACATGCAAATTTTTAGAAAGAAATTCATCTTTTCAAAACGAGAGCCAAATGTTGTTTTTGCTTCTACTGCTGCGGCTGTTGTGGTTTAACCCAATCAAAGCAATACATGAACTAAGACCATCAACATATGCTGTGGCTAATGTCTATCAACAACCAGCAAGGTAGCATTGTACATTGTGTTTCTCTTCCCAGTATAGGGATTTGTTTACTTCATGGTCCACAGCAGGGGCTCTTTCCACATCAAAACAGTATAACAAAAATAATCATTGACCCAGGGATGGGGAATAGAAGAGTAAACATAAGCACAATGGACTAGAGATCCTGCAATATTCAAGCTAGAAGAGACCTTAGACATCCTGTCTAAGACCCAGAGAAATGAACATTACAGGTTAAATATACAGTATTTTGGTATTCTGCCTGATGCCATTTCTGTAATAAAACAGGAAAAGAACAGAAAACTGTTAGCATATGTAGGGGCTACTAATGTGCTGAATGATGCCATCAGTGAGGCAAGGGACAGCATAATTAAGACATGTAGGATATGAAGAGGACAAGAATGGGTAGATTTCAGTCACATATTAAGAGTCTTCCTTTCACCTGACTGGGTTTAGGAGTATGACTGAGAGCAACTGATTATTCAACAAAGGAGAGCAGCAGAAAGAAAGAAAGGATCCTGGGAAAGGTATGAAGAACATATGTCAATTAAACTAACAATATGAAAAGAATTCCATGATTCAAAATAGATAAATAAAAGTAAAATTTCTTGGTCTTTCTATAAGTCTATGTATTAGAAAACTTTTTATCGATGTATATCAGTTCAAGTATTGTTCCTCCCTCCCTTATTCCCTTTCCTCCCTTGTTTCCATTTTTTTCTTTCTTCCTTTCTACCTCCCTACCTTCCTTCCTTTTTTCCTCCCTCCTTCCTCCTTTCCTTCCTCTTTATCTTCCTTCTGCATCCTTTCCCTCCTTCCTTCCTCCCTCCCTCCCACTTAACATCTCCTACCTTCCTTTCTTCCATCCATCCCATCCAGCCAGCCATTCTGTCTTCTTCCCTTTCTTCCTCAAAATCTACTGAGCACCTACTATATATAAGAAACTGAGGGGTAGAAAAACTAAAAAAACAAGATACAGTTTTTTGCTTTTCAGGGGTTCATAAGTTGATGAGGGAAGGTAAGATACAAATGTATACTATAAGGTAGGGTTAATAAGTTCCATGAAAGATACAAGGTATTATGGGATTTGAGAGGATTGAGTGGTCACTTTTTTTCTGGGAGAATCTGGAAGAATTACTAGATGAGGTTCCATTAAAACTGAGTCTGAAACAAGGTGTAAAATTTTGAAAGGCTGAGAGGGAGCAGAAGATTTAAAATTGAGGAAGTGAGGCAACAAAAGCATATAAGTGGAAAAGTAATAAAATGTCTAAGAAAAAAGAAATAATCCAATCTTCCTAGAGTGTAGAGTGTGTGCCTAGGATTTATAGGACAGGTCAGAGATCAGTAGCAAACTTGAAATCAGGTCCTGCCCTTGACTATGGGAAGAGGAAAATCCTTATCCTTCAGACTGGGCAAGGTAAGAGAAGGGAGACTATTTCTTAGTCCCAGCTGACAGATCTTGCCTTCCCTGGGATGATGATTTCTGACAGCAGTGTGTCTTTTCCGTTCCTCTAATTTTTACCCTTGAGGCTTCTCAACTTTTCTGATAGGATCTGGGAAATAAGATTTGGAGAACCAGGTAGTGGTTTTCTGTCTGAGGTGAGAAAATATTTTGGGTATGTGGGCCCAGAAAGAGGAAATGTTTTCTAAGTATATGGAATTCTCCAATGTAGCTACCTGTTAGTACTATCACATGGGAGTGGGATGGAAAATCTTGATGGGAGGAGTCAGGGAAGGGAGCAAGTCCTTCAGCCTTAGGTGAAGGGGCAAGACTTCATGGGAATAAATACTTTTGCCTCCTCAATTCTAGAGATATTTTCTTTCTCTAGAAATTTTGATGTCCAAAACTACTTATATTTTTCCTTTGGAAAAGAGTATCATTAAGGATGTTGGGTGGGGAGGAGAAAAACTAAGCAGACACTCACTCTGATCAGATAGTTGTCCTAAGTCATAAGATACAGCATTCCTGCTTAGAAGTTGCTTCTTCTCCCCAAGAAGACCAAATGTTAACAACCTCTTAAAAATATACTGGACTTGGTAACTAGGTGGTTCAGGAAATAGAGAACCAGACCTAGAGATCAGAGGTCCTGAGATTAAGTCTAGCCTCTGCTAGTTCCCTGAGCAATTCTCTTGAGTCTCTATTACCTAACCCTTATTGATCTTCTGCCTTGGAATCAATACTTAGTGTTGATTCCAATGCAGAAGGTAAAAGTTTAACAAAAAGTATACTAGACTAAAGGTCAGGAGACCTGGGTTCTAATCTCTCCTCTAGCACTAACTGAGTTCTCCTTTAGAAAATGAAGCAATTGGAAAAAGGTAGTTTCTAAAGTCCCTTCCAGCTATAATTGATTGTGAATCAATGACATTTGGGCTCCATTTGACTATCTCAGATTAAATTTAATTTCAATAAAAATTGGATTAATCTTCCTTTTTGACCTAGAGAAGGTCAGTCCTTTATTTTGAGAGCCATCGTTTCCTTCTATGTAAAAATGAAGTTGAATCTAATGCTCTCTAAGATCTCTCCACCTCTAATATGATACTTAGAAACATGAACTCATAGGGACATTCCCCCCCAATCTTGCAAAATTACTTTGTTAGGTTAGCAAATCATTAGGATGGTAACCGCACTTTGCTAGGTATGCAAATCATCAGGACAGGAGCAAAATGTTCCATAGGGACATCCCCAGACTCTGCATTTTTGCCTTAGTAGTATGGTACATTGGATGGAGACTTAGGAGGCCTGGAGTCAAGGTCTGCCTCTGACGCTAACTATGTCATTCTGAGCAAGTCACATCAACTCTCAGTGCTCTATCAAACTCTCTCAGACTTTGAGTTGCAGAAAAGTTGCTGAGCTACCCTGATACAATAAGTTTCAGGACCAGACTTTAGTTCCCTAAAATGACCTAAGCCAGTGAAATCATAGGTTCATTCCCTATCTCTATCCTTTATGTCTCAAAAAGTAGAGAAGAAACTTCATTTTGCTGAGTCCTACTCAGAGCCTCATTGTTAAGAATTCAATTGCTAAAATTATATGGTTCCTCTCAGATCTCTTTTCAGAGTGCTTTCACAAAGAAGTGGATATTATGCAATTAAAAAAAATCATGAGCAGCAAAGTTCTCAGAGGAATGATGCTTAATCTGTCAGATCCTTGAAAAAGGTCAGCATTGTACTTCTGCCTTACAACAGGGAAATGACTTGGATTCAGGGTATGGAATGAGATTTTTCTATATCTATCTATAGATCTGTATAGATACAGATGTATATAAGTAGACAGATTTTTTGAATAACTAACAAGAGAATGTATTTTTCTTAGCTACACATATTTGCTACAAGAATTTTATTTTTCCTTTTCCCTTTTCTAATGGGGTAAGGAGAAGGAAGCAAAGGAAATAGATTTCTGTTACTTTAAAAAATGTGTAGGACTAGAAAAATTAAACAAATATCAGGAAGAATCATGGATTCAGAGGTACAAAAAGTTTTAGAAGTTTCCTTGTCTATCTTTTAAAACTTTAAAATTTTTATTGATAAATATTTTATTTTTTCTTTTGTTTTTATATCAGTTTAATTTCTAAATTTACTCCATCTACTCTATGAATGAGATATCCCTTGTAACAAATAATTTAAAAAAAATAAGAAAGGGGATGGAGAAGCAGTTCAGCAAAACTAACATATGAATAGTGAGAATGAAAATGTTTCATGTTCCATACCCATAATCCTCAACTTCATTAAAGAAAGAATTGTGGTATATATTCTCAACTCTTCTTCAGGCCCAAACTTTGTCGTTATAATTAAACAACATCGTAGGGTTTTCCTTTATTTCCTTTTTTTCCCTTACCTTTTTGAATTTGTTCATTTGCGCTGTAGTAATCTTTATGTATCTTGTTTTCCTAGTGCTTCAGTCTATATCAGTTCATAGAAATCTTCCCGTTTCCCCTAAATTCTTAATATTCATTTATTATGGTGCACTGATACCCCATTATAGTCATGCACCTATTGCTTTTTTTGCAGCCATTCCCCTGATCAAAGACATCCCTTAATCTTCTAGCTGAGAAAGCTGAGGTCCAGTGACTTACCTGGTGCAAAGGTAATGTGAGCAATCAAGGTCAGGCTCAAAGCCTGGTCTTCTAACTTCAAATTTAGTGCTCTTTCCACTGCATCATGCTGCTCTATCACCCAATCTAACTTGAGGCTTTGTGCTGGAGATTTCTGCCTCCTGTAATAAATACAAATACTTTTGAACAGATGGTGTTTATGTGTTTGTATAAAATTCTAAGCATTTTTTTTTCTAATCCAATAAATGAAACATTAGGAAACAAGTTGTGGATGTATCATTCGTGGGCCTATGTATTTAAAGATAATCAATTGAGAATGCTGAAGAGACTTGAGTATAGCAAGCTCTCAGCCTGCAAGATGATTTACCAAATTAACATTGAGAGGAAATAGCACTAACCTTAGAAAAAGAACATGAGCTCTTCCTGTGATTATTTACATGCCTCAATGGCCTTCAAAGACACTAAAAGAGAGAGTGCTTCTTCGTTATGACCCAGGAAAAGAATATTTACAAAGCAATTTCCCCAAAACATTGATGATTTGAAATAGTGAGGTGTTTCCATTTTTTTTAAAAATCCAAACACTTTGTCTGCATAATGCTGAGAAGAACAAAGTTTTTCATTTTATTCCATTCACTTAACACAGCCTGGGAATAATAAGTACCCGGCTATTCCCCAAACATGGGAACAGGAGACTGCATGCAGAATAGCTTCTTAATGTGAGCTTGCCATTTGTTAAAAGAAACATCTGATTACATTTCCTTGGGCTCTTGTGGAGAGGGAATAAGCCAAGCAGCACACCATTTGTTTCCTCAGCTCAGTGACACTGTCATAAACAACCAAGGTGCAAGTAAATATGGTTTTCCTTTTCAACAAGAATATGTTTCCTGTTTACAAATTTTCTTCTCTGATTTCTTAGGAAGATTTAGCATTCTCCCATACACCACTAAAGAAGATTTGAGGAAGCATAATCCCTTACAATATAACATAAAAATATACACTTATTTAATGCTTAAAGATTTGCACAGCACTTTACACACACACACACACACACACACACACACACACACTCTTTGAAGTAAGTAGTTCAAGTATAATTGTGTACATTTTACAGATAAGGAAACTGAGGGCTTCAGAGAGCTTGTGGCATGCCTATTGTCACACAAGCAAAACCTGGGAGCTTGAAGGGAACTCAGAGGTCATCTAGTCCAAGAACTTGACCAAGAATTCCTTCTACAATATTCCTAAAATGTGGTTACCTAGATTTGGGTAAAAAATCCCAAGCCCTGGAAGCATTTGCTTGTTTTAAGCCTAAATCTATTTCTTTATGGTTATATCTGTCGATGTGGAATCTAGAGACCCCAAACTTGTGACCTAGTGAGATCTGATGAAGCCCAAGTTTTAGGAATAGCTTGTATGTTGGAGACCCCCCAAAGCTTGTGCTGGTTCCCTGTTCCCTGTTCCCATGAGAATCCACCCTGAAGGGAATCTCAGGCTGGCAGTTGCAGACTGAATAATGGACCCTAGGCTAAAAGCTAAGTGATTCTTTAGAGCAGTAGGCAGTGTATCAGTCTTGTAAGCTGAAGGTCCTGAGTTCCATCCCTGAAAGGGGGATGTGATACTATGGGAGAAGCTTCTAAGGCAAAAGTATCACTTAGCTTTTCCCTAGGGTCCATTATTCAGTCTGCAACTTCTAGCCTGAGGTTCCCTTCACGGTGGATTCTCATGGGAACAGGGAACAAGCACAAGCTTTGGGGTATCCAACCTACAAACTATTCCTAAAACTTGGGCTTCATCAGATCTCACTAGGCCACAAGTTTGGGGTCTCTAGATTCCATGTCCACATATCCATTGTTCTTACTTCCATCACCTGGTGACAAAAAGATATCCAATCTCTTATCCCCAGGTAGTTATCTTTCAGTCATTTTTTTCAGTCATGTCAGATTCTTTGTAACATCATTTGAGGTTTTTCTTGGCAAAGATACTGAAGTGGCTTGCCATTTCCTTCTTCAGCTTATTTTACAGATGAGGAAACTGAAACAAACAGGGTTAGATGACTTGCCTACGGTCCCTTAGCCAGTAAGTGTCTGAAGCTAGATTTGACTCAGGAAGATGAGTCTATTTGACTCCAGGCCCCATATTCTATCCAATGATCCCTCATCCCCAGGACAGTGGTTCAAAAACCTAGACTTTGTTGTACTCTCCTTTTGGTCTAATTTCTTCTCATTATTCTAGGGAACTGATTATTCATATACTGCACCCAAGATATAATGTTAATAAAGGACTTAGAAATAATCCTGATCTGGCTGGTGATCTATAGCCCTTTCAGTGGGATGAATTCTTCTAGAAAAAAGGTACCAGGTCTGAAATATACTGAAGAAAAAACTTCAAAGGTAATCTGTTTCTTAAAGACAGAGTCTCATACATGAGTGAGGGTATTTTATCTCTTTCCATATTAGTACATATATGCATGAACCTATGCATATGCACATGCACATAAAAACACTTCTCTTTAGATGTTTTTCTATGCCCAAGGTTCTAGGAGACTAAAGAATTACAGGATTTAATAAACTAAAGGTCCTTTGTTCATTAACCAATACTTGAAAAATAGTCCACATGATAATGCTTTAAAATTTGAAGAGAACTATCATTCTTCTCCCTTATAACCATGTTATCCCAATGTCCTCTTCTCCAAACTGAAAATCCCCTGTTCCTTCAAGCAGTCTTCTCACATTGTGAGCCCAAGGTCCTTCACCATCCTGTTAGCCTTGTTCTAAACACTAATTACTCTGTAAGTGTCCCCTCTAAAATGTGGCACCTGGAATTCACAACAATACTCCAGATAATGTCAGAACCAGGGCAGATTACATAGAAATGATAAGTGCTTTTTTCTTGAAATAGGGACAAAGCACTGGATCTGTTTACTGATAGTGACTAAAAGCTAGTATCATCCCTATGGTCCTTATCTCTTAATAAGTTTGGGCATCTCTGCCCTAAAGAGATCACTTAGTACTTATGCAGGAGCGAGGAAGGAACCCAATTATCATCTAATGCATTTTCTTAAGGATAGGAAGAAGCACATTATTTAGTATATTCAGAGGCAAGCATTAGCCATTATTCCAGTGCTTTTTATCCCCCCAAAACTTTTGCCTATATACTAATGAAACTTAAAAAAGAAAAGAAAATGGGAGAGGGTGGAAATAAGTAGTGCTTTGAGTATTTTTAAATGATTCATTTCAACTTATTGTTGGAAACCAAAGAAAATGGATATAATTCTTTGGCTCACTACAATGCAGCACTTGGTGAAATGTAAAACATAAAACCAAATAAAACTCCCTATATCTGAAATTGAAAGCTCAAGGTATAACACGGAGCGTAGGCACACAATGTCAATGATCTGGGACAACTCAGTTGCTCAACTGAAATTGTTCACTGCAACATCATAGGGGCTGGTAGACAGAGTTGAAGAAGATAATAGGGTAATAGGGAAAAAAGGGGATGTTAGTGGGTTCTGGGGATGGGCATGATTGGATAAAGCAGGGAAGGATGAGGTTGGAGCCTGAACAATCTCATTCTTCACACAGGAAATTGTTCATAGACCTCAAATGTTGTGGCTGATGCTGAAGAGACATTCAGCTAAAAAAATACACAAGTAATTAAGATAATCAGCATCTATTGTCTCTTAAATACCCAGTTTAGTGTTAGTTCTCACCAGCCTTGGACCCCCTGTAGTAGGATAACACAGTCTCTGTTAGAATCTAGCAGGCAGGAGTGAATAAAAAAACAGAGAGCTCTAGCCTGCAGGTGGCTGGGATCAAGGAATGTTGTGACTGTTCTTATAGGAGACAGCATTACAGAGGCTATTATCAAATAGATTTAGAACTGGAAGAGACCTTGGAGATCATGCAGACCAGTGTCTTCATTTTTTAGGTAAAGAGATAGATTATGAATGGAATCCTGTGACTCAAACTCTAGGACACAGTGTGGTGAGAATGATTTGTCTATCAGGCAACATGAGTTGAAAAATTAAAGGCAGCCTTGGGGAGAACACCATCCATCTGACCTGCCTGTCCATAAAGCCTATGCCCTCATCCCAACCTACATCTCTGCAAAAGCTCTGTAGTACTCTCATGAGCCCTGATCACTGATTAATTTCTGAACAAGGTGCAGGAAGTGAGGGGCACTTTCGTGATTCCTTCCTCTCCTATTCAGACCATCCTGTAGTAGAAATGGGACTAAAGCATTCTAATATCCTTTCCAACTCTCATACTTGCAGCCAACTGTATTTTAATGGTGGATGTCCTTTGGGGGATAGGGGAGGAGAATCTCAGAATAATTCTACAAACAGGTTTTTTGTTTGTTTGTTTTTCCATCTTGATCTGTGGCTTCACTGATGTAAAAAATAACCCATTCTGGAACTTTCTTCACTGAGGCCTGTCAACAATATATAGTCTTAGAGAGTTTTCAGTCACCGAGAGGTGGAGTCTTGCCAATTTTCATATAGCTAGTGTGTGTCAGAAGAAGTGCTCAAACCTTATTCTGAAGCAAACTTTATAACCACTACACTATACTGCTTCTAATTAGTAAAGGTGCAATATTTTCTCTGGAAAGGGACAAGGTAGAATGTCTGAAGTCACATAAGAAAGGAAAGTCTTATTTATGGAAGAAAAATATGATTTGAAAGACAATGAAAATTACTTTTTATGACCAAAACCATCTCTCATTTGGTGCCACCATTGGAAAAGCCTGCTAGAATGGATAATGAACTAGTCCCAGAGTTAAGAAGAATTGGGATCAACCCCCATCTCTTACTATGAAGAGAAGAGTAGCTTCTCCAAGTTAATAAATGAAGAAGCCCAGGGGGCAGCTGGGTAGCTCAGTGGAGTGAGAGTCAGGCCTAGAGACAGGAGGTCCTAGGTTCAAACCCGGCCTCAGCCACTTCCCAGCTGTGTGACCCTGGGCAAGTCACTTGACCCCCATTGCCCACCCTTACCAATCTTCCACCTATGAGAAAATACAGAAGTACAAGGGTTTAATTTAAATAAATAAATAAATAAATGAAGAAGCCCAGAGGGAGCTACAGAAGCAAAAGTCCTAAGACACTCTGTAGGGAGAGACTTAATTGTCTTTTCCTCACCAGTTGAGAGTCTTTCAACTAATCTTGTCAACTAGGGGCTAATTCCCTAGAAGCCTTTCCTCACTTCCTTAGCAAGAATCAATGCCTCTCCCCAAGTCCAGGCTTTTCATGCCTTTCCCCCCAGTATCAGTTCTTTTTAAACCCCAAGAAAGAATGTTATATAAACATGCCACACTTTAATAATTTTAGAGAAAGCATCCCATTTTCCAGGGCCCTAAGGGAGTGTACAATTTTATCCATAGACTTAGAGGATTTGAAGAATTTTACCTTATTCTCTGCCCCACATTTTCTGTGATTTCCCCTTAATGAAACTGGCTTGCTTTGTTATCTTCTTCTGAGCTCCAAATTTCCTTGTACTGGGCCTTTGCCTGAAGACTCTGAACTGTGAATTATGATACTAACACATTCTGAATGCATGGCCCCAGGCATCACTCAACCTGTCACTGCCCTAGGCAACTTTCTAAGCAAATAAATTGCAAAGGAGCCACTGACCTGCATTGGTAAAGGTAATTTCCTCATTTGGTAGTTCCCTTTAACCAGGAAATAATTTTCTGGCCCCTATCTCAAGCTTTCATAAGGATTTCTAGAAAACTGCATGAAAGTCAAAAACATAAATGTTGATTCATTGAATCTATAAGATATAGGAGGTTGGATTCCTACAACCTATAAAAACTTTAATCTTTGACTAGAAATTGCTGAAAATTAATTTTTCTCTTTATAATTCTTTATAATAAAATATCAATTCTGAAATGTACTTTTCCTCAAAGAAACCATAATATAGTCCATAAAATGAAGTACAAAAAATAAAATTGGCAACATGCAAAACATTTTTTTCTCACTAGAAATTCTCCAGAATTCTGTGATCTGTATTTGTGTTAATAACTTAAGAAAAAACATTGATTTCAGACAATATCAACTTTTTATAACACATGAAAATTGTGGTATCATCATGAGTAGCAAATTAGATTCTGAAAAGTAAAACATTTTAAACCTGAATCTTACCTTCCACAATGTCAGATGGTGGTGGGAGGGCATTGTACTGTATGCTTTACTGTTGTAAAACTACTTAGGCCACCTTCTAAAAATCAAGAGAAGATACTATGACTTTAATGATTCACTCCAATTAGCCAGCACCCCAGCATGATCAATTCCATGTGTTATAGTCTCCAGACCCTTTTAAACACTCCATCCATCCTGGGAGAAGAGGCAATGTTTACCAAGAGCTTCCTAGAGAGAATGCCTCTCCCTCCTAGCTAAGCATCCCAAACCATGTAGATGTGTTCCTTCCCTCCTGTATTCCCATCTTCAGACAGAAGAGTTCTACTACAGGCTAAACTGGAAAGACCTGAAGGATGCAGCCAAATTTTGCCCCTAACAATTTTTCCTAAGACTCTGAGACTAGTGAAGCATTGACATCACCTTAGACACTCCAGTGCTCTATCTGCTGTGAATAGCTAGGAATTGCCAAAGCAAAAAGGAAAAGGGGGTTCCTAAAAAAAAATGAATGCTTGAAGCCAAAAAACTTAAACTCACAAATGTTTAGGATTAATTGTATTTAGTCCTTAAAATCATCCTGGTGATGAGTACCTTGTAGTTTAGTTTTTTCTCCACTAGTCGCATTCTGATGCTTCCTATTGTGTTCCTGGGTTCTTGAATGTTATGGAGGTATAGTTCAAGGACTACTTGGTCCTATCAAGTTACAAATGCCTCAAATACTTGTTAGGTAAAAGACTGTCACTTCTTTGGGTCAGTTTAGTTAACAAAAAAAGGGCAGTTGTGAAGAACTTTTTAAAGACACATCAACTCATGAATAAAAATTGTCTAGGCAGGAAGATATTATCTTTGTACCCATGCCAATAAAATCAAATGCCTTTGAAATATTTAACTAAATCTGGAATGATATTGCCTGGGAGGAGTTCATGTTTATCTATTGTCAACTAACTTGAACTTCTGAGGAAGTCAGATACAAGACAGAGATAATCTCTTATGTGGAGGGAAGAACAATGAAATTGTCGGAAGCAAAAAATCTAAGAGACTCATCTATGGTTACACACTAAGTTAATTTCAGATGACCCTAGAAACTACATCTTATACTTGAGGCAAAGTATTGATTTCATAAGTAGAACATGAGAAGATGTAAATAGAGAACTATTCATAAGAAAATGATTTGGGAATTTTAGCCTATTTCTAGCTAAATATGAACCAACAATATAATATGGCAGCCAATAGATGCTAAGTAGACTGTTATTAAAAATATAGGAGTGTCTGGGGCTACATAATACTAATCCTCTGTCCTAGGCTAGCCCTCTATGTTTAAAAGGACACATTTGGAAGGACACCAATATTTTAAATAAGAAAGTAACATGAAAGTAGAATTATAAGGCATTAATAAGATCAAAATATTTACTTCTCATATGGGAAAAGGGTATGTTTCAACCTTAAGAAAAATATCATTAATTTGATAGTTTAAAGGAATATTTATATTTAAAAGCTTTGAGATTTAATTGAATAGAATAGAATGAGTTAAAACATAAAATAAAATTGGATGAGGAGGGATAAACTGGAATAATCCTCTGATGTAAAAGAGGCAGGAATGAAAGAATTGTTATAATGAAGAGAAGGGAGGGATGGAGGGATGCTAATAATAGTACCTTATCCTCATCAGAAATGGATAAAAGATGGAATTAAACATACCCATTGAAGGGTAAATTTTTCTTGACTTCTAAAGTTATAAGAGGACGAGGCTTAAAAATTAAAAGAGGGACTCTTAGGAGGGCATAAAGACTAATAAAAAAGAGAAAAAAGGAATAAAATAAGGGAGAGAATTATAGACTGTTCATATTAACTAATAAGAGGGCAAGCAAGGGATAAAGGAAGGTCTAATGGAGGGGTAAATTCATTAACAACTGGGAAAGTCAAGGGAGGAAAAAGGGAGATAACCTTAAAAGGGAGGGGGAGAAAAATAAAGGTGAGACTGAAGAAGAGATGGAGATTAGGAAGGTAGTGGTTAAAATAAGATTAGATTTCTGAGGAGGAATAAGGTAAAATGAGAAAGAAAAACAATGAAGAAAAATAGTATAGACTAATAATTACAACTTTGAATGTAAATGAGATTAATTCACCCATAAAATATAAATAGAAGGATATATTAAAAATCAATATTCAACAATATTCTCTTGACAAGAAACACATTTCAAAATTAGAGGCACACATAGAGTAAAAATATATGGACGGTGCAGAATAATATGTTATTCTTCAACTTACAAAAAAAGCAAGGATAGCAAGAATGGTGAGATAAGGCAAAAGTTGAAATAGAACTAATTAAAAGAAAGAAACAGAAACATTACAATATTTTAAAAGTTACAATAATGAAACATTATCATTACAAAGCATATGTAAACCAAATGTTATGACATCTAGTTTTTTAAAGGAAAATCTAAAGGAGTTACAGATGGAAATAGATAATAAAATGATAACAGTGGGAAATTTACACTCTGTCTTCTAAGAACAGGATAAATCTAACCAAAAAATAATAAGAAAGAAATTAAGGAGATAAATCAAATCTTGGATGAACTAGATATGAAAGATATCTGAAGAGAATTAAATGGGAATAAAAAAACGAATATTCCTTTTTCTTATCAGCACATGGCAGTTTTTTATAAAAATTGTGTTCAGATGCAAAAAATTTATAATTAAATATAGAAATGTAGAAAACTTAAATGTATCCTTTCAGATCATTATATAATAAAATTATATTTAATAAGGCATTGTGGAATCACAAAATAAAAATAATTAATTAGAGACTAAATAACAATATTAAAGAATAAGTCATGAAAACAATAAATTATTTCATTTAAAGTTATTGTAATGAGAAAACATAAAACTTATGAGATATAGCAAAATTAGTAGAGGAAAATGTATATCTCTAAATGCTTATGTAAATAAAATAGAAAAAGAAACAAACAATGAACTGAGCATACACTTTTTAAAAATTAGAAAAGGAACAAATTAAAATCCCAGATTCCATACTAAATTGAAAATCTAAAAGATAAAAGATGAGATTAACAAATTTGAATGTAAGAAAAATTAATAGATAAAACTAAGAGTTAGCCTCATGAAAAAAAATAGATTAACCATTGGTTATTATGATTTAAAAAGGAGAGGAAAACCAAATCATTAGCATCAAAAATGAAAAGGATGAATTTACCATTAATTAAGATGAAATCAAAACAATTATTAGGAGTTATTTTGCCCAATTATATGCCAAAAATCTAATAATTTAAGTGAAATGAATGAATACTTCCAAAATTTTAAATTGTCTAGAATAAAAGAGGAGGAAATAAGATATTAAATAAACATATTTTAGAAAAGAAAATTGAATAGGCTATAAAATAATTTCCTATGTAAAAAGCATCAGAACTAGATGGATTTTCAAATGAATTTTGTCAAAAATTAGAAAGCATCTAATTCCAATATAGAATAAATTATTTAGAACAATTGGTAAAGAAAGAATACTACCAAACTCTTTTATTGAAAAAAGTCTAGTGTTGATAACCAAACCAGGAAGAAAAGCAGAGAAAGAAAATTACAGGCCAGTTTTATTAATGAATATAGTTGCAAAAATTCCAAATTTATGGATAGGAGAAGAATCTATGAAAAAACAAGAGATAGAAAGCATTGTGAAGTGAAAAATGGAAAATTCTGAATACATTAAATTGAAAAGGTTTTCTACGTATAAAATTAATATAGCCAAGGTTAGAAGAAAAGCAAGAAGTTGGGGAAAATTTATAGACAGTTTCTCATATAGATGTCTTATATCTAAAATATGTAGAAAGAGCTGTCAAATATATAAGAATATGAGTCATTCCCCAATTGACAAATGGTTAAAAAATATGAACAGAAAGTTTTTAACTGAAGAAATCAATGTGTGTGTGTGTGTGTGTGCAAAAATGTTCTAAATAATTATTGATTAGAGAAATGCAAATCAAAACCACTGAGATATCTCACATCTATCAGATTGGCTAAGGTGATAAAAGAAGAAAAAGACAAACGTCAAGGGATTTGTCAAAATAGCAATACTGATACATTGCTTGTGGAACCATGAACAGATCCAATCATTTTGGAGAGAAATTTGGAATTATACTCAAATAGTTATAAAATGTTGTGTACTTTTTGACCCAATAATATAACTCAGATTTATTTTCTAAGGTGATCAAGGAAAAGAAATTATATGTTCTAAAATATTTACAACTCTTTCTATAGTGGCAAAGATCTGGAAACTGATTTCATCAACTGGAGATAGCTGAACAAGTTGTGGCATGTGATTGTCATGGATACTATGGTGCAATAAGAAATGACAATCAAGATGATCATATTCATAGAGTTAATAAAGCTCTAATTGACTATGTTTGGGATAACTTGTAATTTCCTTTTCACTATTTCTTTGCTAATTATTTAAGCCAGCATAATGGCTCATTTTAAGAGTCATATCTGTTTGCTTCACAGTCTTAGTTGCAGAATTTGGGGTCCATTACTTGGTTTTGAACTGCACTAACCTGCTAATCATGTCCAACTGGTCGGCTCTTTAGTGAAAATGACCTAGCAGACTCTAATCACTTATTGGTCAGCTCCATCTGAAGAAACTGGCAAATGTAATTCACATTAGCATTTCCCATGACATTCAGAGAAAGGTAAGACTTATTTGGTCAATTTTAATCAAATTCTCAGCCTACAGCGATCAGAAAGGCATAGGTTTGACTTTATCCATTGGAAATTAATCTCACGTGATAAATTTAAATTGGTAACAGTATATATTAAGTGCAAATCTGTTTAAATCACAAGAATTGAAAGAGCCACTGCTATCAAATCCCTCTGCAATAATTTCAACCTATTAAATGTTACTTTCCAAAGAAGAATAATTAACCTTTCCTTCACTGTAATCATTAGCACAGTAATAGAGTAAAAAATTAATGCAACTAACAATTTATTTTTAAAACTGAAAGTAGATTTGAATGTACACTTACAACTCTAAAAATCTAATATACTTTATAGAGATGTTTTAATTAATTAATTAAGAATATTTTTCCATTGGTACATGATTCATGTTCTTTCTCCTCCCTCCTCTCACCTCCCTCCCAGAGCCAAGGAGCAATTCCATTTGGGTTTTCCATGTATCATTTATCAAAACCTATTTTCACATTATCAATATTGGCAATAGACTCATCATCCCCAATCATATCCACATCAAACCACGTGATTAATCATATGCTTTTCTTCTGTGTTTCTACTCCCACAGTTCTTTCTCTGTATGTGGATAGCACTCTTTCTCATAAGTCCCTCAGAATTGAGCTGGAACATTGCATTGCTACTAGTAGAGAAGTCCATTTCATTTGATTATGCTACATCTATTCCTATACTTTCTAGTGTTTTCAATAGAAATGGGTGTTCTATTTTGTCAAAGGCTTTTCTGCAGCTATTGAGATAATCATGTGATTTCTGTTGGTTTGGTTGTTGATATAGTCAATTATATGGATGGTTTTCCTAATATTAAACCATCCTTGCATTCCTGGTATAAATCCCGCCTGATCAAAGTGAATAACCCTTGTGATCACTTACTGGAGACTTTTTGCTAGTATTCTATTTAAGATTTTTCATCTTTGTTCATTAAGGAAATTTGTTTATAGTTTTCTCTCCCTGTTTTTGGTCTGCCTGGCTTTGGAATCAGTACCATATTTGTTTCATAAAAGGAATTGGGTAACACTTCTTTGCTTATTTTGTCAAATAGTTTGTATAGTATTGGGATTAATTGTTCTTTAAATGTTTGATAGAATTCACTTGTGAATTCATCTGGCCCTGGGGAATTTTTCTTGGGGAGATCCTCTTTGGCTTATTCAATATCTTTTTTCTGAGATGGGAATAAGTACTCTATTTCTTCTTCTGTTTATCCATGCGTGCTACCATTTGGTGCATATATGTTGAGAACAGATATTTCTTCATTATTTATATAGTCTATCATCAAGATGTAATTACCTTCCTTATCTCTTTTAATCAGATCTATTTTTGCTTTAGCTCTATCTGAGATCATAATTGCTACTCCTATTTTCTTTGTCTTAGTTGCAGCCTAGTAAATTCTGCTCCACCCTCTTACCTTTACCCTGTATATTTCTACCTGCCTCAAGTGTGTTTCTTGTAAACAATATATGGTAATATTCTGGTTTTTAATCCATTCTGCTATCTGTTTCCTTTTTATTAGTAAGTTCATCCCATTCACATCCACAGTTAAGATATTCCCCTTCATTTTGACTTCCTTCTTTGATTCTGCCTTTTCTCTTATACCTCTTACTCTACCCTACACATTTTTACTTTTAGTCAGTCTCTCCCCCTTTCTCCTCCCTAATATTACTCCCCTCCCCATCAGCCTGTTTATTACCCTTCTACTTCTCTATAGGGCATGATTCAATTCTCTGCCCCAATGGATCTGATTGTGCTTCCCTCTCTGAGCTCATTCCAATGAGCATAAGATTTAAATATTACCTGTCAACAACCTCTTCCTCCTTTTCAGTGCATTGGTCTTCTCCCTTCTCCCCCCTCCCTTTAGCTTCTTTATGAAATATATAATTACCTCATTTTATCTCTTTTCCCATTTCTCTTATATTATCCTCTTTTTTACCCCTAGTTTTATATATATATATATATATTTGATATTTCATCCTATACAGTTTGTCACTGTACCCTCTAAGTATAGTCTTCTAACTACCTTGATCATAATAACAATTTTTTTTATAAATTTTTTAAACCCTTGTACTTCGGTGTATTGTCTCATAGGTGGAAGATTGGTAAGGGTGGGCAATGGGGGTCAAGTGACTTGCTCAGGGTCACACAGCTGGGAAGTGGCTGAGGCCAGGTTTGAACCTAGGACCTCCTGTCTCTAAGCCTGACTCTCACTCCACTGAGCTACCCAGCTGCCCCATAATAACAATTTTTGAGAGTTACCAATATTGTCTTTTCTCAAAGGAATACAAATTATTTGAACTTATTGGGTCCCTTTAAAAAAATTTCCCCCCTTTCTTAATTACCTTTTGGTGATTCTCTTGAGTTCTGTGTTTCGGCATCAAATTTTCTGCTTATGTGAGGTCTTTTTCTTAGGAATGCTTGGAAGTCTACTATTGTATTAAATGACCATAATTTCCCCTGCAAGAATATAGTCAATTTTGCTGGGTTGTTAATTCTTGGTTGTAGACCCAGTTTCCTTGCTCTCCAGAATATCATATTCCATGCCTTCTGGTCCTTCAGTGTGGATGCAGCCAGGTCCTGTGTTATTCTAACTTTGGCTCCATGTTATTTGAATGGTTCCTTTTTAGCAGCATATAGTATCTTTTCCTTGATCTAGAAGTTCTTGAACTTGGCTATAACATGCCTAAATGTTGTCAATTGGGGATTTAATGCAGGAGGTGATTGGTAGATTCTTTCAATCTCCACTTTTCCCTCTTATTTGAGAATGTCAGGGCAGTTTTCTTGGATAATTTTCTGTAGAATGATGCCCAGACTTTTTCTTTTGTCATGATTTTCCAATAGTCCAATAATTCTTAAATTGTCTCTTCTGCATCTATTTGCTAGAAGCTATTGTTTTATCAGTGAGGTGTTTCATATTTTCTTCAATGTTTTCATTCTTTTGATTTTGTTTTATAGACTCTTGCCTCCTTGTGAAATCATTTGATTCTAGTTGTTGGATTCTAATTTTTAAAGACTGAATTTCATCCCTGGCTTTTTGATCATCCTTTTCCTTTTGGTCTATTTTTCTTTGTAAGTTGTCTTTCACTTTCTTTGCCTCATTTTCAAGTTTGTCAATTCTGGCTTTTAAAACATTATTTTCTTGTTTTAGTTCATGTGCCTCTGTTTCCAGATGAACTATTTTGCTTTTTAACTTTTCCCAATTTTCTTCAGCCACTCTTAATTGTTTTTGAGTTCCCTCCAAAGCTAGTGTCCAATATACTGGAGTTCCTGAGTTTTTGTTTGGTGTTCCTTGGTGTTCCTCTCTTCCACCTGTTCTTTGTTCATTACCTGGATAGAAGCTGCCAATTGTAATTTCTTTTTTTTTTTCTTTCTGTTGTTTACTCATAGTTTTTCCTTCTTTCCCCCCTGGATCTGTGGATTTGGGCTATTCTGTCCTGAAGGGGCTTCTTATATGCTCTGCTGATTAGCTGGATTAGGCTGATGGAGCTGACCTATTGTATCAATGAGCCCTGAAGCCAGATCTTCTCCAGCTGCCAGCAGAAGCTGAAGGTGAAGGTGAAGGTGAAGGTGAAGGTGAAGGTAAAGGTGAAGGTGAAGGTAAAGGTAAAGGTAAAGGTGAACGTGAACTTGAACGTGAACGTGAAGGTCAAGCTGTAGGTTTGGAGGCTGAAGGTAGTTACCCTCATCTTCCCTTCTATACCTTTCTTCCATTTACCTTCCTGCCAGCTCCCAGGTGAGAGCCCTGAGCTTCTCATGGTGGTACCAAGGCACTCTGTCACAGAGCTGGATGTGCCCTGAGGCCAAAACCTTCAGCAGCAGAGGCCCATGATGGAGAATTGCTAGCTGAAGGCTGAGACCAGGCTGCCATCCTCTCTGCCTCTCTCTTCCCACTGTCTCCCTACCAGCTATCTTCAGTGCCCTGAGCCTTGAGTAGCTGTGGTAGCAAGGCACTCCCTCTAGGCTGGAGCTCTCACCTCAAGATCCCAGCAACCACCCAAGTCTCAGCACAGTAGGTAGGGTAAGGGAGCTGGGACCTTCCTTCTTTCTTTTCCTTAAACCTGAGAATTCAACCTTCTCTGCATACCTTTTAATTTGAACTGAGCAGGAGGGTCCTACTCTCTCCTATTTTTGGATTTGGTTTTCTGTACCCTGAGAAATGTTTTGTTTTTGATTGATATGGAAGGGTTTTCACAGAGTACTCAATTTTTTGCTGTTTCTTAGCCACCATCTTGACTCCACCTCACTTTATATAGATTTTAAATGTAATATATATGCAAAACAAGTAAATCAATTTAACTACTGTGCTCTCTCTTAACACAGATAGAGAAGTTTATGAAGAAACCTCTTATATATCATTAATTTCAAGTAAGATTTGTTGTTTGCTTGCTCAGGAGGAATGAGTGATTTGCACTGGATCATAAATTATAATAGAAATCTGGTAGTCTTCATAGCTAGTTATGAATTCCATAATAACTGACGTTAGTGATCATGTTTTATCTAAGGATAGTCTATCCCCAAGGTTAAAAGGTGATGGGATGTCACATGTAAAAGACTCTGGATTCAAAACAGGGATTAGGATCCCTGATCTTCTATATATTACTTCCATGATCATAAATAAATCAATTTACTTCTCTGGACCTCAGTTTCCTAATCTATATAGTGAAATAATCAGATGTCTCTAAGGTCCATTCTAACTCTAAATCTGGAATCTATATGAACAGTGCTATCTTATGCAGCACCTAAAAACCTGAAGAAAAGATATTTAATAATTTGTTGCCATTAAGATCTATGGAAATGGCCCAAGAGGAATTCAATTTTGTTTGAATTTGGTGATTAGGAAATCATTAATTACCTTAGAGCGAATGTTTCAATACAATGATATAATCAGGATCCAGATTGTAAGGGATTGAGGGAATAGTGAGCAAATGGAGGCTCCTGAGAAAGCAACTTTAATACGGCTAAGAAGTAGAAAACAAAGTTGGGATTGGGAGCTAGGTAGGATAAAGCTTCTTAGGAGAAGCATTTTCTAGGATTAAGGAGATGTAAATAAGTTTGTAAGCAGATGGGTAATCAGTGCTAAGAGATGAATTGATGATGTGTTTTTATTATGTGAGACAGACAGACAGAAATAGACATAGAAACAGACCCTGAAGGACAGAAGACAGAAAAATACAGAGATACAAAGAAAGGTAGGGAGAGACTACCTGTGTTTCTGAGGAAGGGTAGGAAATATTACAGTGTTTTACAGAATTCCATATCCTATAACAACTGTAGTTGCTATTTTCATAGAAAGTTTTTTTAAAATTCTGCAGCTAGTGATGCAGTTATTATACATCATGGAACAGAGGAGCTTCTAAGCTAAGTTGAAACAGTTCTTAACAATGTGTGTTACTCCCCATTTTTTTTTGAGGAATAAGAACTGGGTAGATTTACCTCATCCAGATGGTATTATAAATCTCCAAATTAGTTTCTGAGCATAAATTCATTGACACAAGATCTTGTACCTTCCAAACTTCTAGATGTTTCTGGTTACAAAAATAGCATATGCTGAAAGGCCATGGTTCCAGAAAGTAACTGGGGAAAAGACACCAAAAAACTAGCTTGACACTTTCAGAAGCAACATTGTCTCTGAAAGCCCTCAAGACATCTACCTTGCACTGCCCTCCCTCACCTATATTCTACCCCTTGTTTTCTCTCCAGTGCCTTTCCCTACCATATCTACGTCTTCAACTATAACCAAGTCAATCCTACCGTTATTACTGGAATGATGTGGCAGCCTATATCTCTACTCACCATTCCTATAACTTTGCAAACCAAAATTCTATTTATGTGTTGTTTCTTCATGTTACAATGTAACCTCCTTGTGATAAGGTATTATCATTAGTATTGGCAATAGTGCTTTACGCATTATAAATATTTAATTTTTTTCCATTTATTCAATCTT
Source organism: Gracilinanus agilis (assembly GCF_016433145.1). Lineage (NCBI taxonomy): Eukaryota > Metazoa > Chordata > Mammalia > Didelphimorphia > Didelphidae > Gracilinanus > Gracilinanus agilis. The sequence continues at coordinate 190,530,921 of NC_058132.1, read as the reverse complement.
TCTAATCACTTGCTTTAATAAAGTCCCTTTAATCAACCTACCTAGAGTTATTTCTGAAAGATTAGCACATTCACCAATACGTCTTTTTCTATTTTAGTGATACTGAATCCCTGAGTGCCAATAAAGAAATACCTTTCTCTAGAATACAACAAAGCAAAAAAAATGTTAGTGAGAAATTCTTCCAGCCCAAGAAAACTTATAAGAGATAAGAAAGAAAGATTTGCAACACTAGGAAAGGAGGCTGAGCTAGATCCTACATGAATGAAATATCAGTGGTGGGACAAGATCATGGTGCTATAAACAACAGCAGCTCTGGGACCTCTCAAGCCAAAGATGATAAGGGGACCAGGCAACTGATCACAAAGAGATTAAAGGGTACAACTGTGCTAGTACTGGACACAGGACCAGATACTGTTTGGTAACCCCATTGTCTACTCCCACTTCTAAATCATAGTTCAAGGGCAAGTAGGAGTACTTTTAGTCAAGAGGAAGTGGAAATCCTTAACAGCAGTATCATTTCCTGCAACAAAAGACTAGTATTGTTTCTCATCCTAAGGGAAGGGATTCCCTAAGAAGTATTGAGTGCATTTTCAATGAATCAGGTTTTCTTCTTGGGTAAGCTTCAGAATGCAGACCAAGAGAACAGTGACCACACCTCTGTCCAGATTACACAACCATGAAAGTACTAGAAACATCCCAACTCTTAAAACTAACTCTGAAAATAGTGAGAAGTTTAAAGCTTGAGAAAGAATCCCACCCTTAAGCAGGAACAGGGCCCAAGACTAACAAAGTTCTAAATCAAGATATTAAGTGGAAAAAATGAGCAAACAGCCAAAAAAACTGACAAGAAAAATCTTCTATGATGACAGAGAAGATCAAAACATAAATTCAGAGGAAAACAATGAAAGGAAAAATAGCTACAAACAAAGCATTAAAGGAAAAATTGTGAATTGGGCAAAACCCAACAAGAATTCCATAACCTAAATTGAACTAGGAAACATACCCTAGAAATATTTAAGAATAACATCTAAACCATTAAAATGCTTAGATTTGTATTTAAACTACTCTAAGCTTTCTTTATCTTTTCTATCACTATGATGTATGTAATGATCACTTTCCTAGTTGTCTACTGCTTCTATTTTAACAGTCAATACCTGCTGGTTGCATCACTTCATCCTTTTTTCCTCTTCCATATTTTGAGGAATTAAATCCTCATTAAGGTAAATCAAGAATTGATAAGCTGCTCTTATTTTGAAATAGGGAGAGCTACAACAGATATCTGTATTATTAAAGTCTTCCATCACTGTTTCACCACTCCTTCATCCAAAGTTTGCGATCTGTTTCCTGATCTTACCTATTTACTCCTTTTGTCCAGGAGGAGCACAATCTTGCTACCATATAGTTCCCTCCCATCCCCACAGATCTTTACCAATATACCCTCCAATATCCTGTCCCTACAGTGTTTAGGCTTCATATATATTATCAAAATACAATGATATCCCATAAATCTCACCCACTTTTACTATTTTCAGTGAATAATGTATTATTTTTTGTTTTCTTTTTAAAATGTTTTTCAAAAAATCAGCATTTTTTCCTACCTATGTCTTCCAAATGAAAAACAAAAGAAATAAAAAGAATATAATTAATTCATGCATGTCACATTCTATTTCTTGAGCCAATCTCTTCTTCAAGAGATTTATAGCATTCTTCACCATTTATCTTTTGGAATATTGGTTAGTCACTGGTTTGATCAGAGTTCTTGTCTTTCAAAATTGTTTGTCCTTATGTTATTACCTAAATGGTTTTCTAGGTTATGATCACATCACTTTACCTTAGTTCATAAACCATCTTCTGTCTCTCAATGAGACCAAGATCTCTCCTGATAACAGTCTTTCTGTCTACCATTTCCAGAACTGGTTGCCCTTTCAATCATTCTCTACAACTTGTTGGTAAAAATAGGGGATTTGTCATGCTCCTTACTCCTATTTTCTTCCTCCAGGTTCTCCCTGGGCCAAATGACAATTAATTCTTTGAGCTTCTGTAAATCCAGAGCTACCATTCAATCAACATTTTGGTAGTTGCCATCTATTGAATGAACTACAGGATACTGCCATTATTTCCTCAATGAATTCAATGCCTCCCCAACTACTGCCCTCATAATAGGGTACATAACCATTGAGTGAGGGAAATGATACTCTCCTTGGTTACCATTTCCCTAATGTACTCATTTTCTATGACTTGCTCCTCCACTCCATCTCAGTTAAACATAGAGATCTGTATACTCTTGACTGTCACTACCTACATTTTGTAAAAAATAAAATTAATATACAAAGATAGCTTTAAAAATATTATGGGCTTTAAAGATTTATTAATAGCCATTAGAAAATGAAGCCACGTGCCATGCTAGCCTAGTCAGTTTAAAAGATGCATGCTGTTACCTCCTCTCCCCATGGTGGATCAGATGCCAAGAGAGCAAAGAGGATGTGGAAGTCCAGCCACTCAATTTTATCCTCCTGTCTATGTCATCACGTAACTGTCTATGCCATCACATAACAACTGGAAGCCAGTGGGCTCAAGGGAAATATAGTTCAGAGACCCCAAAATTTCAAATAACACATTTCCCCCCTGAGATCTGGAGGAAGACTGGTCTTCCCGATGGATCTTGTAAACATAGCCATCTTTTAAATTACAAAAATTTGGGAATAAAAAGAAAAGAGGACAAAAACCAATGATCCAATTGCCTGTTACAATTTAAACTACTACCTATTTATGCATTCTGAATTGATTTTATCCAAACATAATTTTTGTCATTCCATTTATCCCTCTGCCATGCAATTCCAAGCCCTGTTCTTTGTCCATATCATAACTCCCAATCTTTTAGTTCCTAGTTCTTTCACAGGCATTACCCTTGCCCTGGTTATACTGTTCTTCATTCTCCATCTGGACCCCTTTGAATCTCTGCTGAATCCATTCAATATTACATTGAGCTGTTTTCTGAAGTCAATTTCCCTGTCATCTTAATGCCAAACTTGCCCTGCCAAGCCTAAGCACTGGATTACTCTCACTAACCTTTGCATTAACTCCTACTCATGTGTTGCTGTAGAGTGCAGAGGAAAATTTTGAAATCATGCTGACTTTTGGGCCAGTACAAATTGATATTACATAACTTCAATGGAGCTGTCATTGCTACAAGGAAATCTTTTTATTCTCCCCAATTAAATCACTATGCTACTAAGTCACACTATCACTATTGTCATAAAGACTAAATGAGTATGGGTAAGAATGCCTCTGAGATGTTGGAGGAAATAATTTTGTCTGTTCTTGCTTTATCTTTGAAGGAAACATTCTTTGTAAAAAGCCAATACAATTTTAATTATCTAGACTTAAGAAAATCATGGCAAAAATGTTAACATAGCAGATTAAAATTTAAAACATATTATGTATACATTTTTATCCCAGGAACATTACCTCTGACTCTACACCTATCTTAGAGCATGTCATTCTTGTGTTTTAAACAATTTCAGAAAATCAAATTCCATTTTTACATATTTTATTTTAATTGTTTAATTATTATTAATATTATATTAATATTATTGTATATTGTTATATTACATTGATGTTGACTTTTAAATTGTCCTTTCTATTTTAAAAAGTTCCTATCTTTAAGTGGTAGTTTGTGCTGGAAACACCACCTATGTTCCTAAAGTTTTCTATTCCTTTTCAAAACTTAATAATCTTTAGAAATATTTTCTAGGTGTTTTTTTCTGACAACATATTTTGTGCCTAAGTAAATTACCAAAAGTGTATAATTGTCTTTTGATTTGACACAATTATAAATTCAGACACTATCTATTAAGAAGTATAACATAAAAAGGACAAAATCAATGTGGGTTATACCCATTTATTCACAGAAGAAAAGAATTGAGTTAATGATAAATAATACTTATGGATTCAAATGCTATATAATGGTTAATAAATAAGAAGTGCTTAAATATTTATGAAGAAATATGGTTTAGGGAATAGAGGTTTGACTTTAAAGTCAGAAGGTCTCAGTCCAAGTTTTCTTTCTGGGATATGCTGGCTGTGTGATCATGGGAAAATCACCAACCTCGTCTTTAATTTTTTCCAGGCTGTACTCCCAGTTCTATGAATTTTCTTTTCCATGACACAGAAACCTCATCTTCATGGAAGTTCCCATCAGTCCTGGACTTATCACAATGGAAGTGCCTTATGCCTCTTAGTCTTTTGCTCTGCATGATTCCTCCTAGAATTTCATTTTTTAAAGTGTGCCCAGACCATCCATATATTCATTGCTCTCTATCTAGGCTGTACCCAACTCCTAATGCTTTCTCAACAATGTTCCCTTGTGGGTGACCTCTTCTCTCCAACCCTCTTCCCTCATCACCTCTTCTTTTCAGTTTCCTTTATTGTCTCCCTCCATTAGACTATAAGCTCCTTGTAAACAGGTAATGTCTTTCTTTCTGCCTTGTTTGTATTCCTAGTTCTCAGCATGGTGCCTAGAAATACTTAATAAGTGTTTGTTGCCTTGTCTTAGATTGACATGAGAAACTTTTGGGTCCTAGCAAACTTTTTAAGACTATAAATTAGAGACAAGTTCCAATTCACTTTAGTAGGAGTTTGCATACCAGAAAGTGTCCCCATATTTAAAATATCAGAGTTTTAGACCAATATAACAGCAATAGCAAAACAAAATTATAATAAAATCTAATAGCCATCACTCATTGGAACTCATTACTAGAGTATGGAAATGAAAGAATAGAGTTCATTCAAAAGGAAAAGATTTGATGGGAAATATGGCAAGGTATCATTTTATGCTAGAGATATTATAATTTCATCAAAATCCACAAATGCTATAGTCAAGTCCAATGGAGACCATGTAGGTGAGAACAAGGGGAGAAAGAAACAACTAATGTAATTGTTAGGTTCTATTATTAACTTTCCAGGCAAAGAGTATATGAATGTTTTTTTTTCTTGACATCATAAAACTGGAAAAATTCAGGTGGAATACTTTTGGGCTACTGCAACTATCTAACATTTTACATAAGTTTTCTTTTTATGAATGTAGAACTTCTGATAAATCTACTTGTTTTCATGTCTTGGTGCAAATTTAATCTATTAAAGGGGTAATAGAGTTTGTAACAGCATTCAACTTATTCAACAAGGAAGAACTGGTTGGTGAAATGAAAGTCATGGATGTTATGGGAGAATGACTATGTACTTTCATAAAATTCAGGAACAGATTTTGGAATAGCAAATTCCCGAAAGCTCAGAGAAAGTATAGAATTTTTTCTTATATCCAAGATTCTAAAAGAAGATTTGACTAGAGAGAGATATTTGAATCTCTTGGAAATGGAATTATGATCATTAAAAATGATCCAGTAAAGAAGAAAATGGGGATTGATATGATATCTGGGGACTATCTGGTGAGATAATTTTTAAATATGTACAAAAGAGACCCCTACCTAAGAAGAACTATAAATAATAAAACAGATTCTAAAAATAATGTTAGTAAGATTAAAGCCTAAAAGGCTCTGAAATTTTTGAAAATTTATAAGGACAACAAAAAGAACTTTTTCATGTACATTCAGAACGAGAACAAGAGGAAGGAATTATCCCATTACTTCAAGCAGATGGTACAAAGTAAGTAGGTGTCTAATGAAAATATAAAGCAGAACTATTCAACTTCCTTTTTGGTCATGATTTTTTTCTACCAAAGAGAATGATCTTTAGACTAGAAAGGGTAGAATAAATTTAGAATGTCTTGGAATACAAGTCAGGTGAAAAGATAATGAAAGAATGCTCAGCTAAACTGTGTAGTTGTGTTAAAGAACCCTGAAAACAACTTACATCCCAAAATACTAAAAGAGCTAGAAGATATGGTTATTGCACTGCACAGAATAAGCTCTGAGAACTTGGGGAAAAAAAGAGGTAGTTCTGGAAGTCAGGTAAAGTGCTATTGCAAAATAGAAAGGGTGACTTCAAAATAAAATGTAGGCTTTTGAGCTTGACAGAGATTGTTAACCAAATTCTAGAACAGAATTCAAAATGAATAATTGGAAAGCTTAAAAAAGGAAGTAGTGAACATTGGGAACCAGCATAAATTCAAGAATAAATGATGCCAAATTGATTCCATTTCTTTTTGTCAGTAAGGTTATCAGAATGGTTGGTTAGAAGAATATTGTAGATAAAATGTATCTGTTTTTCAGCCCTCTATTTAACAAAGATTCTAAATGCTAGTTGGGTAACAGTAAAACTGGGAAGATTTATAGCCCGTTAGATGACCATATCCAGAGAAAATGTGAACATGGAGATAGCTATACCTCATGGCTAAGTCCTTAGCCCTATTACATTCAACACTATGTCAGGGAATCTGAGTGAAAACATTATTAATTAAAATAGCTCACATTTGTAAAGCACTTCAGAGTTTCCAAAGCAGTTTCCTCATACCACCACCACAAAGAAGTAATGCAAGTATTACTCTACTTTGCAAATGAAGTGGACATCTAGGTGGCATAGAACATAGAGCACTGTGCCTGGAGTCAAGAAGATCAGACATAAAATCTGGTCTCAGACACTTATTAGCTGTGTGACCCTTGGCAAGTCATTTAACCCTTTTTTGCCTCAGTTTCCTCATCTGTAAAATGAGCGGAAGAAGGAAATGGTAAGCCATTCTAGAATCTTTGCCAAGAAAACACCAAATGGGTTTGCAAAGAGTTGAAATGACTGAAACAATTTAACAGCAACAACAGATGAGGAAACAGATCCAGAAAGATTAAATGATTTTTCCAGAATCCAACTTTCAGAACCAGGATCTACTAACTAGCATTTAAAGAGTACTTTAAATCACTTTACAAATATAGTTTCATTATATCCTCATAATAACCCTGGGAAATAAATTCTATTATCATTCCCATTTTGCAGATGAGTAAACTGAGACAGAATGGCTAATTAATTTGTTTAGTCACAAAGCCAGTAATTGTCTAATGTTGTATTTGAACCCAGCTTAAGCATATCCTGATTTAAGGTCCAGCATTCTATTGAATATGCTGCTTAGATGCCACTAATCCAGGACTCTTCTGATTCTAGGTTCAGTGCCTTATCTATTTTATACTCTGCCTTTGCTGATGCTCTTGCTGACATATAAAATATATTGTTGATAAATCTGGGAGGAATAATGAATGCTTTTCATGTCAGAATTAAGATCTGAAAAACCTTAGCAGATTGAAAATAGATGTCAAAAATAATAAGATGAAATTTACGTTCATAAAGGCAATCTGCCTGAATACAGGATGGAGAAGATATGAATAAACTAATTCCTGGGGAAAAAAACAGCAACAGCAACAGTTGTGCCAATTATAAAGACCTGCTAGGTCGTCATAAATGGACAAACATAGCTATTAAAAGCAAATGCAATTTTAGGTTATGTCGGAAGAAGAAGATTGCCTGAAACAAGTGAGATAATAATCCCAACTCTGTTCTGCACTGGTCAGATCACATCTGGAGTATTAAATTCATTTCTGGATGTGACATTTTAAGAGATCTACCAACAAGCTAGAGCAGGCTGAGAGAAGAGCTTTTGAAATGATGAAGCTATATTTTATGAGGCATTGTTTAAGGGACTTTGAGTGTTTAGGTTAAAAGTGAGAAGAATAGGATATCTAGAATTGCTTTGGTGTGTTTCTGGGAGAGGGAAATACTCTCTTATCTGGAAGTATTAGACTATCTATTTTCTCCTAGTTACAGGGGTCTCAGCATACTGATCTCCTAATTCTAGCAACTGGCAAATCATATTTGCAACCACAGCACCCAAAACATTACTTGGCATCTAAACCATAGCATAATAAATGTTTGTTGATTGACTGATTCAAGCAGGGGCTGAATGACCACCTGTCAGGGTATATTATAAACTAAATTGCTATGAGTAGGCTGGGTTGGACTGGATGACCTCAAAGGTCTCTTAGAACTCCAAGTGAGTGATTCTATGAGTTATGAGCACAGATGGTTCAGAAAGTGATATTTATTTAAAGTTGCATGCACTAAAATAGTCTAATGAGACACATTGTCGGCGCTAGTCTCCTGCCGCTTTCAGAGGCAGAACAATTTCACAGACCTTTGTCAGTTCACTATCATCTAACCCCAAGCAACAAGGGAGCCCCTCATCTGAAAAAGTTGACAACAAATGAATTCACACTGTTTCAGGTCATTTCACAATAATTAGATGAATTCAAATAAGAGATAATATTTTTCTTTTTAAATTAAAGTTCAGTTACTTCCTGTGCCAGCTGTTGGAGGCTATCTCCAGTTCTATTTTAGTTCTGGGCACAATTTGGAGCCTGGTTGGGCTGAGAACAGAGATGAGAGAGAGGGAGAGAGAGGGAGAGGGAGAGAGGGAGATGGAAAGAGGGAGAGAAAGAGAGAGAGAGAGAGAGAGAGAGATGATGCAGATGATGATAAGTGGGTAGATATAGCATAGATTATATAATAGACAGAAAGTGATAAATGATAGATAAATTATAGATTGGTAGGTATAGGTTATAGGTGAAATGATAGATAGGTGATAGTTAAAAATAAACAGATTATTATTAAAATAGCAACACCTTCCTAAAATCACATAAATCCACACCATTGTTGTGAAGAGCAAGGCAATTTTTTTTTTAATTTTAGAAATCAATAGCATTTTTTAGTGAAGAGTCCCAGACTTGGAGTTCAGAGGTAAGTTCAAATACTGCCTTTGTCACATAAGAGATACATGACCATAGTCAAGTGATAGGATCATGGATATAATTCCAGAGCTGGAATGGATGTTAGAGGTCATCTAGACTAGCACCTTTATCTCACAGATGAGAAAACTGAAGGATTCATTCATTTGATCAAGGTCATAGAGACATTAAATATTAGGGGCAGGATTTGAACCTAGGTCCTCTATATTCCAGACTTATGGGCTTTAATGCCTGCTTTGGCACCAACATTTTTTTACATAAAATCTCCTAAAATAAGTAGGTCACTTGGGACATGGAGAGTAGCTGCTAGGAAGTATTTTTGACATGCATTATGATGGGACAATTCACTTATTCAGTCTCTAAAATAATATCAACAGCTCACATTTAGGTAATTTAATATAGAGGTAGCCAACTATATATATAAGCAGAAACTTTGGAGATTTCTTTGTTTGTTTGGTTCATTCACTACAATTTTAATGGTCAACATCTCCAGGCCATTATTGAAAAGGCATTCATTTTTCCTCCAAACTAAGTAAACTTTAATACCTTTCCCATTCATACATTTATCTATTCTTTTCTATTCTTGTTTTCTTCTTCCCTTCCCTTCCCTTTACACTTTCTTCCTCATTCCTTCCCCTGCCCCAAATTCTTCCTGTTACTCTTGCTCCATGCAAAGAAATACTCAATTTCTTAAAAGTAAGAAGAGTTGTTCTCCCACTTTTTATAGCAAAGTGTAAAAAACACTGGAGTTGTGTCCAAAAGACTTAGATTTCAATCCTCCTTCCTTGTCTAATGGTAGGGTTTTATACTCTTATTGCTGCTGGTCAGATGCCTTCCCTGCTGATAGATTTGAATTTGGAGTTCACCTTAGTGTAATGCTGAATTCAAAGTTGGATACCTGGGATAACCCAGCTCTGCCTACCACCTGATAGAGACATGGGTATTTCTACTGGCCTCTCTGAACCTCAATTTCCTCATTTATAAAATGAAGATGTTAATAACACAGAATACTCCACAGAGCAGTTTTGTGAATCAAGTAAGATAATGCAAAGAGTATATAAGTATATGGTGATTTGTAAATGTCAATGAACTTGAACTAAGGTCTAACTGATCTGTGTGTGCCCCTAGGGACAGTAACTCTACAGAGACATAAGACCAAAGTTTCTACTAAAGTGCCCTTGCAGAGTTAACTTTTTCTTTAAGTTTTCTTTAAGAGTTTTTTTTTCTTTAAGAGTACTTGTATGAATTCTATCCCTCTCCAGAGAAAGAATTTTTAATGCATAAGGGGAAGAAAAGGAAAAAGAGAAGGAAATAATAGTGAAATAGTAAATATATATATAGTGACAATATATAGTGAATAGTGAATAGATAGGGAAAATATGGAAAGAGACAGAGAAGAAGTAGCCATAGAATAAAATGGGTTAGTGCAATATCGTGGAAGTCAAGGGAGGAAGTAATCAATTATATTAATGGTATAGAAAAGCCAAGAAGAATGAAAATAGAAAATAGTTTTATATTTAGTGATAAGAGAGAGTTAAACAGCCAGAGAAATACAGAGAGATATCTGGAAATCAGCAACATGGTAAATGGCTAAATATAATCAAATAATTAGAAATCTGATTCCTCCTCTTGGATTAGATTCTATTTGCTTCTACTTGTCTTAGGGAATGGCAGGAATGTGCTAATTGTTAATTAATGGTATCTGAGTAGATCAAGTCAGCTTACCAAGACAAAATAGGCTGACAATCCTCCCTAAATAAATTAAGCCTTGCTCAAGAGACCCCAATGACAGAGCCTTCTGCTCAATAAGCACATTTACCAAACAGATGATTTGACATAAGAACTAGGCATGAGTTAGCCAAGAGAGATGCCAAAATTAAAACAAAAGACTAAGGAAATGGATTTTAGTAATCCTGGAATATCAGGTGAATTTAGCTATGACCTGCAGAAATGTTGATATGACTGAGTCTCTGCTTACATCATATAATGATAAAGAGTTGGCAGGGGAAAATCACAAACTTGATATACTTGTAAGGAATTAAATTAAAGGTTGGACTAAATATAAGAGAATGTGTTTGCCGATTTAAAAATTAATACATTTCAAGTCAAAATTACTTTTTAGCAGCTTTATTTACAAAAAGAAGGAAAGAGGGGAAGTAGAAAAATGTAAAAGGAGGGTGGAGAAGATATCTAACCTAACACACAAAATATTTGCTTTGGTGCCTGGTTCCACTCTGGCAGGGCTCCTTAACCTCCACCAGAGGACATAGTGATGAATTAAACAAAAGTTTCACCCACACAGCCTCCTAGGAGAAGGAGGCTTCTCCAGTGCTAATCTCTCCAGAAGCTAGGAAAGGAGGATCAGCTTTTTTCACTCACACAAGTCATAGCTCCAAGCTGCAATGCCAGTCCAAAGGGGAAGATCCAAGAGCAGTCTTGCCAGAATCAGTTCAAGTTGCCAGCCCCAGGTACTTCACACTGAAGATACAGGATGAAGACCTCTTGAACAGGATGTTCATCATCCTTTATAGTCCTTTTTATTTACATCACTTCTTGTCCCTTCCTCCATTTTACAGAGACCAATTGCAGTCTTTTAATTTGCTTAGCACTGCCCAGGGGGTGGTCAGTTGTTTCTGAGTTGTCACCCACTTTAGCAAGTGGCTTGCAAACCTCCCCTACTTAGGGTTAAGTAGGGGTGTCAATGCTTTTGGTTGATTAAATTTAAAAGTAGGCAAGGGGAGAGTCCATCCCATCTTCACATTATTATAGAGAATTTCAGTTAACTTTATAGTTATTGAAATTCTTTCTGCCAAAGCAGAAAATCAGATAATCTTTTTCATTTTCATTTTTGTCATTTGTAATTTTAAGTTCCAAATTTTGATTCCCTTATGTTTTCTAGTATTTTAACAGAAATGGATTTTGTATTTTGTCAAAAACTTTTTTCACTATCTGGTGTATCATATTTTTATTGATTTTATTGTTAATACTGTTAATTTTATTGTTTTACAAATATTAAACTATATTGAATTATGAGTATAAATCCAACCTTGTTATTTGGTATAATCTCTGCAATATATTATTTTAATCTTTTTACTAATACTTTAGTTAAAATTTTTGACATCTGTTTCAACTTGACATCTCAAATTTTGACATCATTAGAAATATCAGCCTATAGCACTGTCTAGTTGTCTTGATTATCCTTGGTTTATTTATCAATACCTTATAGTTGTCACAGAAGGAAGTTGGTGGGATACTTCATTCTGATATTTTTGCAAGTAATTTATAGGTAATAGTGGGATTCATTATTCTTTAAATTCACTTGTGCACTCTTCTAGTCCTTTATCCCCCTTACCCTTTGGAAGTTCCTGTATGACTCATTCAGTTTCTTCCTTTGAAGTGAGATTATTTAAATTCTCCATCTTTTATTTTATTAGCTTCAGTATTTTATATTTAGCATATATTTATGTATTTCAGTTATTAGATTTGTAAGGTTAAAGATGACCAGATTGGTAGCAAATAATAAATATCTTTATTACTTCTTCCTTCGTTGTGAACTGTCCTTTCATTTTTCTCTACTGGTAATTTGGTTTTCCTCTTTTTTAAAAATCAAGTTAATTAAAGTTTTATCTATATTATTACTTTCTTCAGAAATAATAGCCAAGTTTTGTTTATTATTTCAATCATTTTTTGTTTTGAATTTTGTTAAGTTTATTTTCATGATTTCAATTTTGATACTTAATTGAAACTTTCTAATTTATTAGTAGTCTAGAGTTTTAGTTACAATCTTAATTTATTGTTCTTTAAAAAAAATAAAGTCTTTAGAAATATAAATATTTCCTCAGAACTGCTTTGGATGCATCTCTAAAATTCTGGAATGTTATTTCATTGATTTAATATGCTTTAATGAAATTTTCTATCATTCATATTATTTGTTCTTTGATCCAACAATTCTTTAGGATTATGTTAATTAATTTTAATACTTTTCAATAGCTCTTTAATATAATTTTGTGACATTATAATCAGTGTAGGATATATGTGATACTTCTTTTTTTCTTTATTTGTTTGTGAGGTTTTATATCCTCAGGCAATCAATATTTATAAAGGTGCCATATACAATTGATGATATGTTAACTCCTTCCTATTTCCATTTAATAATACTCAGATCTATTACATGTAGTTTTTCTAATTTTTTTCATGTTTTCAGCTTAATTCTAGTTTATTTTTAGTTACATTTGTCTGAGGTTGATAGAGGAAAATTGAGGTCCCCTACTGTTATAGTTTTCTTATTGAATTTCCTTATTAATTTAGTTTTCTTTAAGAATTTATTAAATATTCTCTAGGATTCTTTTAATATAAAAATATCAAGATATTTCATCTCACCAACTGACTTGGAAAAAAAGTTCAAGGAAGGATGAGTTAAAAATCATTGGATTACCTCATATCCATAACAAAAAATATCTTAATATCATATTTCAAGGAATCATTAAATAAAATGCTCAGAAATATAAGGACAAGATGGCAATCAGAAAAGAGAAAGAATCTAAATGACCACCTCCTGAAAGAAACTTCAAAGTGAAGAATCCCATGAATGCCATGGCCAAAAAGTAAACAAAAGGAAAAAAAATTGCTACAGGGATTAAGAAAGAATTAAAATATTGAAAAACCACAATCAGATTAGTACAAGATTTGTAAAATAACTTTTTAATGGAGCAAAGAATATTGAATGATATCTTCCAAAAGGCAAATGAAAAAGGTTTGGTATTTAATAATGTTTTAGATATTATTGATCTTGTGTGGGTTTTGAATATTGATAGCTGGTTAGTACTGATCAGGTAATATAAATAAGCAAAAGCTGTAAGGGTAACCTATTTGAAGGCGGTAGATGAAATGATGGATACAGCTTAATCCAATATATATATATATATATATATATAT
>NC_058132.1:190451736-190502435 GCF_016433145.1 Gracilinanus agilis | reverse complement strand
TTTTTTTTTTTACTTTAGTACAGTGGGTTTTTTTCCATATATTTTTCCATATATACATACACACATAACATACAAGAGGAATTATTTTATAATTTTATAACAAATTTTATTTTGTATTTATTTTATTTTAAATATATTGTTTTGTTCATATTAATTATTTTTAATTATTATTAATTATTCATTTCTATTATTTCTATTAAATTTATTTTATAATTTTATAACAAATTACCCAGTGGTCTTTTGGACTAGATTTCTTGCCCAAGGTATAGAGATTTGTTTATACAGTCCCTCATTTCTTCTGAGCTTTAATATCTGAGACCAGTTAGTTAGAAGTAATATTGTCTTAGTCCTGTGAAAGCACATGATATCAAGCTTAGGAGTATGTGGAACATGGACTGAATATTACCAACCAAGTTAAGATAAGAAATAAATCCATAATGAAGGGAAGGGGCAAAGGCCATGCTCCTCTCCTCCCTTTCCTTCCACTCCCCTTGTGACTGAATTTCAATCCATTATTTGAAGAGTCAACTGAGAAGACTTGTTTGAATTGAAGCAGAATGAAGTGAGCAGAACTAGGAGAACAATTTTAATATTTACACTAAAAAAAAAAAAGAATTAGAAAGACTTAAGAATTCAATAATTACCAATGTTTACCAATAATTCCAGAGGACTGGTTATGAAGAGCACTAACTCATGTCAGGAAGGTTATGAATCCATATTCAGGTTGAGAAATGCATTTTTGGAATGGCCAATATGGAAGTCTATTTTGTTTTGCTAAATTTATTTGTTATGAAGAATTTTTTTTTTGTTTTGTTTGGTTTTGGTTTTGGTTTATGCCCTCTGCAGGTGGGGAGAGGAGATGGAAGAGAAGGAAAATACTGGATAATTGAAATAAAATTTAATGTAAAAAACATTCTTTTATTTAAACAGAACTGTAAGAAATTTCTTCCCTTTCCATTTATTTGCTTTGCTGCTATAAAAATGAAGCAAGGGTTAATTTTGTGCTTTGAACTGTCAGGCACATATATATTGCAAAAAGTAGAAAACATGAAAGTGGAGAAAACACTAGCTCTGGAAACATAGGATCTGGGTTCAAATCCTACTTTATGTCCAAGATGATTTTGGACAAGTCATTTAAGATATTCGAGATCTATTACAATAGCCATCTGTTTGATGTTCTGATGTCATATCTCTCCCCACACTAGCCCTTTTCAATTCAGCTCTCAAACTGATCCTACTAAAGTGCAGATCTGACTATGTCATCCCTTTGTTAATAAAACCCAATAGTTCCCTATTACCTCTAGAATCAATTACAAAATCTTCAAATTTCTTTATAACCTGGGTTCCTCTTGCCTTTCTATTCTATATGAACGTTACTCACACTGACACTGTCATCTCATGACACTATATTATTTCCTGTCATTTGCACAAATACACTTAAGTTCAATACAATTTTACTAGCTTTTCACTACCCTTAATATTTCCCCCACCACCACCTCTGCCTGCTTGTTTACTTCAATTCCAACTGAAATCTCACCATCTAAAGGAAGACTTTTGTGATCCCTTAATTCTAGTGCCTTCTCTCTGTGGGTTTTCTCCAATTTGTCCCATGGGTACCTTGGTTGTACACAGTTATTTGCATACAATCTCTTCCACTAGAGATTGTTCCTTGAGAGTAAGAAATATTTTATGTTTCTTTGATCCCTGCACTCCACAGAGTGCCTAACTCATAATAGGCACTTAATAAATGCTTATCAACTGACCAGGTGATTGAAGTAATTAGCTGTTAGAGATGACGTTAAACATCTTTTCTGTAGTTCTATATCTATGATCCCAAGGATCTTAAAAATGAGCAAGAGGATCAGTTGTATAAAAAATCAAGCCATTCCCCAATTGATTAATGGGCAAGAGACATGAACAGGCAATTTTCAGATGAAGAAATCAAAACTATCAATAAGCACATGAGAAAGTGTTCTAAATCTCTAATAATTAGAGAAATGCAAATCAAAACAACTCTGAGGTACCACCTCACACCTAGAAGATTGGCTAAAATGATAGCAGGGGAGAGTAAGGAATGTTGGAGGGGATGTGGCAAAATTGGGACATTAATGCATTGCTGGTGGAGTTGTGAACTGATCCAGCCATTCTGGCTGGCAATTTGAAATTATGCCCAAAGAGTGCTAAAAGACTGCCTGCCCTTTGATCCAGCCATACTGTTGCTGGGTTTATACTCCAAAGAAATCATAGATAAACAGACTTGTACAAAAATATGTATAGCCACGCTTTTTGTGGTGGCAAAAAACTGGAAAATGAGGGGATGCCCTTCAATAGGGGAATGGCTGAACAAATTGTGGTATATGCTGGTGATGGAATACTATTGTGCTCAAAGGAATAATAAACTGGAGGAATTCCATGTGTACTGGAAAGACCTCCAGGAATTGATGCAGAGCAAAAGGAGCAGAGCCAGAAAAACATTGTACACAGAGACTGATGCACTGTGGTAAAATACAATGTAATGGACTTCTGTACTAGCATCAATGCAATGACCCAGGACAATTCTGAGGGATTTATGAAAAAGAACGAGACCCACATTCAGAGGAAGAACTACAGGAGTGGAAACAGAAGAAAAACAACTGCTTGAACACATGGGCTGAGGCGGACATGTTAGGGGATGTAGACTGGAAACTACCACACCAATGCAACTAACAACAATATGGAAATAGGTCTTGATCAATGACACATGTTAAAACCAGGGGAAATACGCATCAGCCATGGTGGGGTGGGGGGGTCAGGGGGTGAAGTGGAAAGTAAGAACATGAATCATGTAACCATGGATAACTTTTCTAAAAAATAAAAATTATTTTTAAAAAAGTTTTAAAAAATGAGCAAAGGGAGATAGCTAGGTGGTTCAATGGATAGAGAGCCAGGCCCAGAGACAGGAGGTCCTGGGTTCTAATCTGGCCTCAGACACTTCCTAGCTTGGTGACCCTGGGCAAGTCACTTAACCTCCATTGTCTAGCCCTTACCAGTCTTTTGCTTTAAAACCAATACACAATATTGATTCTAAGATGGAAGGTAAGGTTTTTTTAAAAAATGAACAAAGATTCTTCTCAAAGAGCTTTCACTTATCTGAGTTATAGCTATTTATATTTAGGAAATAAAACTGATCAAATTTTAAAATATTTCTTATTTCATTAAAATAATAACCTATTACATGTTAATATCATATTTTATGAAATATAACTATAATGTCCAAACAAAAAAGCAACAAGTGGCATTATTTTACAATTTTTGCAAAAGTCTTTAAAGTCTAGCTTAAAAGAAAATAGGTGAAGTCTCATTTTTGCTTCCATATTTAATAATTATATGCTGTTTTGCTTGAGGTACATGAAGAAACTCCAGCCTCACACAGATATGTTGGAAAATGCAATATATTAATAGAAAAACAACATCTTGGCATAATGATAAAAAAGACTTTTAACTTCATGGACTCCTTGAAAAGGTTTCATAGATCCTAGCAATGCTACATACTTTGAGATTTGCTAGGGCAGAGTACTTCCCAGGCATTGTAAATTCTTAATGTTAAGGACTCAGTTGCATAGAATTATCAGTTCTACAGAGAATAGGGATAGCTCAAATGTATAGACAGCATCTGTAGCCTAGCTGCTGTTGTGACTTGGTTAGAATCAAAAGTCTCCCCTTTCTACCTGTGTCTAAGCCCCTACCAAGCCCTTTTCCTAAAATGTTCACATTATTCATCAGCTTGGGTTAAGGCATCGAAGGTTTAATAAATGAAAGTAAAATTATCAAATGTAATATTAATAAAAGATTGTTGTTGCCATTATAAAATTAACTCTCAAGTCAGGAGTCTGTTAATAACTCTTAACAATGTAATTTTAATTAAAAAATGGAGATATATGAAAAAAAGGGAAATGTAGGAAGGGGACAGAAAATTTCACCTATCTAAAAAAATACCCTAAGCCAAAAACCAAAGCCCACTAAGCCGCTTAGCCAATGGAAAGGAAGAGAAAGAGACAGAAAAAGAGAGAGAGAGAGAGAGAGAGAGAGAGAGAGAGAGAGAGAGAGAGAGAGAGAGAGAGCTCCACCCCACACATTTTATCTTCTGTGCCCCTATGTCCCACAACACACACAGGCAAAAATGGGATGCGGGGTAGGCCAAATTTAGGGTGTGAGAAGCCTGGGGAGTGGATTCTGTCTACACAAAGGTCAGTTCAATTGCAATGTTAATATGCAATTTTTTATCTTGGTGGAGTGGCATATTAAGCTATTATGAGGTATTACCACTTTGGCTCAGAATATTTAATCAGATAATTGAGATAAGGGAACCAAATAGGTAGGGTCTGATAAAGTTATAAGGATGTGTGCAAGAGTAGGATCTAATGAAGTGCTGAAATGGTGGTGGAGTAAGTAGCTGGGGATGAGATAAGAGCAAAAGATGGAATGCTGAAAAGAGAAGACTCAGGTGAAAAAGAAATGTATCTCCAAAAGAAGATAGGTGGATAGAGAAGGACTCAGATGGAGTGGTGATGAAAATCCCACCTAGGGAGCTTCCTAGGGCCAGTGAAGTGCAAAATCCCTTGAGACTATATGAAAACACAAGTTTATTTTGCTTATTAAGGTTAGGGAACTGATAGTTAAGATCCAATATGTCCCTGATTCTACAAAGCTCTACCTCCACCCACTTCCTATGCTCCTCTCATGAGAAAGCTCTTCTGGTCTTCTTAAACCCTTCTTATCAGCCCTCTGATCTTTCTAACCCCAAAAAACCATCTGACTGACAATCTCTACTAAGTATCTCAGATTATTAATCAACTAACTTAGTTTTCTCTAAAAGGGATAGCGGGAATGGACTCACAAGTGGACTGAGTCCTTTCCCAAGCCTGGGATTGGCTTCTTAGGTAAAAAAAAACAAAGTCCCAGATGTAACCCTTTGATTTACCTTAGCCAAATTGCCACACCCAAATTGTCCATAGCACTGCAGGGAAACCAAAATCTCCTCCTAGGTATCTTTCAAGCCCAAAATCTTTCAAGTTTCTCCACTAAACTAGTCAGGTTACAGGAGCTGATGGAGTAGCTGTTCCCCCTTCCAACTCAGAGACAGGGCAGTTGTGTAATGACCATTAATTCAGTTAACTCCCCAAAACCTCCTCTGAAGTGCCTTCTCCTTCTAGAATCTTTTCCCTGGGTTCATGACCAAATTCTCCTCTCTCCCTTTTAGAGACAATTTTTGCATTTTCCCTTATCCTTTATCCCTCTATTCTTACACAGGTTAGGAAAAGGATGAGTGCTAGAATAAACACAAAGTTACTTCACTGTTTTTACCAAGTGCCAATTTGGTTTTCTGGCTCCTTGATTGGTCTAGGGAAGCCTTGGTGAATGCTTTAGAGATCACATGCCCAAACTGCAATTTCAAGCTGCCTGTGAGGCTTCCCCCACCCCCCATTACCCCTAACAGCAGAGGGAGGAAGTGCTCATATTGGGCCACTGGACTGAAGAGCAGGGCATGCAAAAAAATATCCTCTGGCACTGTGGAGAGGGGGAATGGAGCAGCCCTCAACACCCATGTCACAGTTTCGCCAAAATGGGTCTAGAGAGACAAAGTCTATCTGTGGCAGAATGTGGAACGACAAGGGTAGAAAAAACACAGAGACCCAATATATTCAAGACTACTATTCAAGTTCTAACATGTGCCTGTAGGAATCCAACCTTACAGAGTGACATTCCTATGGTTACATCTTTGATGACTCACAAAGGATTATTTTAAGAAAGAAAAAAAAAAGGATTCTGAAATATCTTAGTACAGAATCCCGATTAAACTAGGTTACACTTTGGACTATTTATCAAAGGACTTGCTATTTCCATTTCAAGACATATGAGCCAATATTAAATACGAAATAAAATTCGTTGTTATTCAGGATGTTTGAAGTTAAAAAAAAAAGTCCTTATGGTTCTTGTAAACTCTTGTTGAATGAAAAAAGCCAACCTATTTTATGACTGATCTTCAGAGACTGCATTTAGGGACACGATTCAGAGCTGGGTTATATTAGCATTGATGCAAGGTTCAGGCAAATGCAGGGAACATGAGAGTCAGCTACTCTGTGAATCTAGTGGGTGAGTAAATAACTGTTCTACTTCATAAATGGCATTTTGACATAACTGATCCTTAAGAGACTGATAATTATGTAGATTTATTGACCATGTAATTGTACAAAGAGGAGCAACCCAGATCCTATTATAAGTGAAACCGAAGCCTCCTCCTGGGTGATAAGTGACCATGTTAGGGTGTAGGACATGGATATGGAAGAATAGATTATCTTACGGGATTCTTGCTTAAAGGACGAATGCCATTTCAATGTCCTTCTTCTTTCTCTGGTACAAGAAGATGGACAATTAGTTAGTAGGGAAATTTGCTGGGGCATAGAGAGCAGGAAGAGGAATAATGAGAAATAATCTAGTGTTTGTGGAGGACTTGATGGAGGTTGCAGTAATCATATCATGTAATCATATGACTTTATCATATGGAAATGATCTGAGATAGTTACAATAGTCCAGATGACATATGATAAGAGCCTAAATTAGAGTAGCAGCAACAGGGAAGTACTCGATATGTTTGCAAAGGGAAGTTGTATTTTAGCTATCATGAAATATTTACATAAATATTTAAACATAAATATTTTATATATTTAATAACATATTTAAATATAAAATATATATTTCAGCACACGAGAAATTCTATGAGAAGGTTAAGCACTTAGGTTTATCAGAGTACAAAGGAAAAAAAAAGATAATAATAGTGATCAAATAATTATTTCAAGTTTACAGGCAAGTC
Source organism: Gracilinanus agilis (assembly GCF_016433145.1). Classification (NCBI taxonomy): domain Eukaryota; kingdom Metazoa; phylum Chordata; class Mammalia; order Didelphimorphia; family Didelphidae; genus Gracilinanus; species Gracilinanus agilis. The sequence goes on along the minus strand of NC_058132.1, from coordinate 190,495,585 downwards.
TCTAGTTAAATGCCTAAAGGCTTTGTTCTTGACCTTGTTCTGCTTAATGTAGCAATCTATGATCTGAATGGGGGTATAGATAATACCCATTTTTCAGTTTGTTGATTGAATAAGAGATAGTAAACTTGTTGGATGGAAATCCGTGTTAAAAAAATAAAATAAAACAAAATAAAGCTCTCAAGAGGTTAGACTCATGGGCTGAATCCAAAAAGATGAAATTCAGTAGTGTTAAAGGGATTTTCTTAAGCTCTCCCTCTGTCTCCTTAAGAGGCTGGAGAGCAGATTTTCTAAGTAGATCAGAACTGACAGGAGTGAATGAGGCAGAACTGAAGATTCCGTTACCAGGGAGACCAGGACTGAGGAGAGGAAGTAGCCTGCCCTCTCTCTGACAGGACATTGGGGGGGGGGGGCAGTTGGTTAGTGAGGAAAAAGGAAGCAGCCATGGTCAGTTAAGGCCCTTTTGCCTCTAGGATCTCTAGAAAGCAGGAGGTCTGAGTCTGAGGCAAGGATCTACTGGCAGTTGGCTACTGACAGCTGAGCTGCTATAAAAAACTGATTAAAGGAGTGAGTGAATGAGTGGTGGCTGTCTATTATTTTAGGGAGTTAAGGAGTTAGTGAATAATGTATAGATAGAGTAAGGTAGATAGGCCTGGCATGCCAGGCGGAAGAAACTGTCCTCAGAAGACAGTTAGAGATAGGTTTAGGAAATTTTAGGCAGTTATTAGGAATTTTAGGTATATTTATGGGGTATAAGATTAATAATCTCTTTCCTCATTTCTATCTTTCTATCTGTACATCTTTCTCTAATTAAACAAATTTTCTGTTAAACTACTCTCCTCACTTTGTTGAAATCTTTAACCCTTTCAATATGAATGCATTGCTATTCACCTGAGTTAAAACTAAACTGATAAGAAGATGAGAAAAACATGTCCAGAAAATATCACTTAAAAAAAAAAAAGAAGTTTTGAATGTTACTGAATGACCAAGCTATGGGGAGTAGTAGAAAGAAAACTCCTTAGATATGAAAGATTTGTGTCTAAGACATTACTCCCATTCTCATTCACAACTTCTATAAGCTTCAGTTTCTTTAGCTATAAAATAAGCATGTTATTTCCAAACCATACAGTGAGATAGAAATATGAGTTATTCATGCATAAAATAAATATCTACTGTGATAAAGCAACCCTAAAACAAATATTTGATCTTTCACTATATTCACAAAAACATAATATCTCTTATTTGGGGACAAGGGGTTATATTATTATCATTTTATTCTTTTCTATTAGCCCACTTGAATATTATGTTCAATTCCAAATAATGCATTTTATGAAAGCTTTCACTACTTTGGACAGCATCTAGAGGAAGGTAAGCATATTAGTGGAGGTGGGGGGCGAGTCCCTGGAAGGATTCTTAGAAAAGGAGTCCAATCTTATTTTTACAGATGAGAAAACTGTGACTGTGTGAGGTTAAGTGACTTGCCCAGGATAACACAATTATTGAGTGTCTCAGCCAGTATTGAAGCCCAGGTCTTCTTGCCTCCAGTTCCAAAGTTCTATCAACTGTCCCACGCCACCTTCTCATGTCAAGTCATGGACTGGTTGAAGAGACAGAAGATATTTTTACAAATGAAGAAATAAATTAGAGGGAGAAAGCATAGCTGTTTCTGAATATTTGAAAGGGTATTACAATAAAGAGAGTTTGAATTGCGTCACTTGGTTCTAGAGGAAAGAACTAGAAATGAGTGAAAATTTCAGGAAGGCAGATTTTAGTTCACCTTAAGGGGAAAATAGCTTCTAATATTTAGAGCTTTACGAAAGCAAAATAGGTTGCCTTGGGAAGTAATTAAATCACCATGACTTAGGTTTTTCAAATAGAAACTTCCAGTTTGAAAGGCAACATTTTGGGGATATTGTTGAGGGTTCTCATACACACATAAGTATTACCGAATGACCTGTGAGGTTTCCAGTTCTGACACTCTATGATTCTATAATTCCTGTCTTCCCATATTGATTGCAAACTCAACTTGAGAGCGGAGACTAACATGTACTTCGCTAATATCCTGCACAACATCTAGAAAAATACTTAACATATTCCTCTTCAATATTGTGCTCTCAAAGAAGTGAATGGAAGGGGCAGGAAGGCAGCACACTGGATAGAGTGCTAGGTCTAGAATTTGGAGGATCTGAGTTCAAATCTGGCCTCAGGCATTCCCTAGCTCTGTGACCCTGGGCAAGTCATTTAACCTTATTTACCTATCCCTTGCCTTTCTATATTAGAGTTGTTACTAAGAAAGAAAGAGTTTTAAAAAAAGCACAAAGTGAATACCCCTTTCATTGGTACAGTTTGCAACTCATCTTCGCCTTTTAAAACTGTGTAATTCTTAGCCATGTTTATTGATTAATCCTTAACTGTGGAATCTCAATAAACTGACAGCAGCCACCCTCTAGAACACTTTGGCAATCTGGGGAAGTCTATGGAACCCTTCTCAGAATAATGTTTTTAAGGGCATGATATAAATAATTCAATATTACAAAGGAAACCAATTATATTCAAATGTAGTTATCAAAAATTTTTACAAATCCAAGAGCCCATTAAATCTACCCATAGATATCTAGACTCTAGGATAAGAGTCTCTGATCTGTATTATTTTATCTTTTGTGGATTCCAGAGCATCCAGGTTATGGATTCAGAGTTGAAATGGATTTCATAATTTAGATACATCATTTTGTTTTCCAGATGAAGAAATTGAGACCAGAAAAGTTAAAAGACTTGTTCAAGGTCACATAGGTAATAAAAAGAAGAGTGAGGATCTTTGGCTTCAAACTTATTGTTCTTTTCCATTGTTCCATGAAGGAGATTGTTTATAGCCTGATATGGCTTGTTTTGGAGAAATCTCTTCCCTCTCATTCCAGATAATGAGTTCCTTCATAGCCAGAGACAATGGACAGCCAAGAGGATAACTTCCTTGCTTCATTATCCAGAAAATTAGTGACATAAAATTTGAAGAATCTGATTCCTGATATTCTGGTATAATAGGAAAAGGGAAATTAATATAATCTGGAGTTTATCAAAGTCAGCCCTTGTTGAGTCCAGTATCTATTCAATTTTCAAATAGAAAGATCCTACTGTCTTAGAGATACTAAAAGAGTAATTAAAAAAAGTATTCCAATCTAGTGAAAAACTTTCATTATTTTTTCTCTCATCAGTCTCATCATTCTGGGTCCTCTTTCTATTACTATTATATGTGGAAAGACCATGTCCTATAGTGCTTATTTTGGAACATAAATATTACTTAACTAGGGCGATTCAATTCAACAAATATTTTCTAAGCATTCTTTGCATATTGAACAATGTGATCAATGTTGAGGAGAAGCAACACAGACCTTGTCCTTGTTTAGAAGGTTAATATAATGGCACAGTAGATAGAGAACTGAAGTTGGAGTGAGACCAGAATTAGTCTTTTGTCAGAAAATTCCTAATTGTATGACCCTAAGCAAGTCCCTTCATCTATTCCCATGTTGGTGAACCTATGGCACACGTGCTGGAGGAGGCTGCTCCCTTCCCCCTCTTCACACTCACCTGAGGACATTTCTCACATCACTCGCCCCTGTGCCCAGCAGCCCAATAAGAGCGCTTCCTCCCTCCCCTGTATGGGGTAAGGTAGGGGGCTCACATGCAGGGTGAGGTTTGCAGTTTGGACCCTTGGTCTCTAAAAGGTTCACCATCACCAATCTATGCTAATAGTTCTTCATCTGTTAAAAATGAGATGGCTGGAACTTATGGCCTCCAAAGTCCCTTCTAGTTTTACCTCTATGATTTTTCAAAATAGAGTACAAACAAATACACAGTAAAATACATTAAAAATTCTACTAAAAATGACATGAGGCTATAGAGAGCAGGATCATTACTGACTGGAGAATCAGGAAAAGTGCCTGGAGAAGGTGAGATTTTAGTTAGACAGATAAAATTCAACAGAAAAAAAACAAAACTAGAAGATAGAGCATTCTAAAGATAAGGAACAGAATGTGTGATAGCCTGTGATCTTTCCAGAATTCTGTCTGTGACATGATTCTCCAATCTGAAACCAACTTCAAAGACTAGGCTCATACCCACAGAGATCTTCAGGTACCTTTTACTAGTTCTTTCAGCACCTAAGAAGCAGCCTGATACAGTAGGAAAAGCTAAGGATTTGAATAAACCATTGGGCTCAAGTCACAGCCAACCACTTTACTACTATCTGGGGAAACCTTGGATAAGTTGCTAAGGTTTCTAACCCTCAATTTGTTTACTTGTAAACTGCTGATGAGAATATTTGTATTAAGATTTCTCTATCAAATAATATATATAAAGTGTTTTAAAACCATTACTTGCTATTCAGAAGCATACAGTTATTACCTGTCATCGATGAATGTTTCTACACCTACTTGTGCTTTCAACCTGCAACCTCTTAGGGTAATGAATACTGTGTGTTTATTTTCCACTATTCTTTAAAAAGTTCTTGCTTTTGGTAACTATAATTCCCAGTGCCCACAGTTAATGTGATCTTGTTGTGATTTTTGGTTCTTGACACCATCCTGAATACTTGCTACAATATATAAGTATGTGACCACATTTCCCCCAGAGATGTGTCTTTAACTCTGTACTTCCAATGCCATGAAAACTAACTAATTAAAACATTATCTGAGTTATTCACATGTAATGTGGCATGTAATATTTTCACAGATGGTTCACCTTCTTTGCCAGATGTCTGATTCTGACACCAAGCCACCTGGACTTCAGGGCAGCCTCCCTATGCTACGATTTAGGTTTTATTATGGCAAGAGGCATAGTTTTGTTTAATTGTGTATGTTTAAAAGTAACTACATATCTGTCTGGTTTTTATTTTCCTTGACCCAAAACACTAGAGCTTTTTTTAGGATTGGATAAGTTGAAAGAGATATTTACTTAAATATGCCATTTCTTGATTACTTCATATGGGGGTGACACTGGTAGAAATAAATTGATGGTCTCATTGCACATGACATGATGCAGAATATCCACATTGTTTGTCATAGAAAGCCCCTGAAAGTCACAGCAAATAATACTAATAATAGTGATTGATAAATAGACTCCTGTAGTGAGAAGAGAATCTTCCTCCCCCAGCAGGCAGGATGATAAATTAACAAATATTTTTGTTAGAAGAAAACCAGTATTTACTATATTTGGAAATTATTTTTAAAAGGAAACTATACTGTGACAAAAGCAAAAAAAATTTTTTAAATATTTTATTCTATGCTGTGCTTTAGTTACAATGTGCTTCCATAGGCATCTCATTTGATCCTCACAACCTTCTTCTATGAGATGAGTAGAACAAATAGCCTCAACCCAAAAATGTGAGCTCCTTAAAAGGAGGCAAATGTTACTGATTTTGTCTTAGTATATTTAGAATTTAGCACAGAACTTTGGATGCAGAAGATACATAATAAATTTTCATTCATTTTAATAGTCATCTTACAGAAGAGGAAATTAAAGATCAAAAATATCAAGTGAATTCCTTAAAGTCATGAAGCTAGAGTCATTCTTTTTGATTCCAAGAATCCCAGTGTCTTGAGAGGTTATCAATTTTACTTGGAGGAAAGCCAATTTATAACATGAATTAATTTGTTTGAGGCCTTCATGCCTCCAGGTGGTGTGGGAGCTGACCTTGGATTCTCAAGAATGAAAAAAGAAAAAAGCTCTCAGAGGTTCTACCACCCTTTGAAAATGTTCAGGAAACGACTATCTGATGGTCTGAATACCTACAAGGAGAATATGCTACAAGAATCAATCTAGTTAATTGTGAAAAGACTGAACTCCAGTTTGGATTTAGGGCAAAAAGCTTTCGGTCATAGCAACTCTCAAAGTCCATTTCCAAAGTCAAAGTCATTTTAATATTGGTGAAGGTAATAATCGGAATAATGAAACCAGAGGTCCTTGGAATATCGATATTCACTTTCACATACTAGTACTTATCCCTATGCATTTTGAGTGGAGCAATGACCTTGCAACCACAGCATCATAATGAAACAATAGAGGATCAACTTGCCTTTATGCAGAATGTAAAAAATCTTTCTGGTGAGAATTAGTTCTCTGTACCACAATATTTTTTTTTTCTGTTCTTGGAGAAGAGAAAGAAAAGGATCCCTGAGAAGAGAGATATAGGAAAAAAGACAGAAGGTCAAGGAAGAGTAAAAGCAATAGAAGAAAGGAGAGGAGTAAAGCAAGAAGAGAAGGAGGTGAAGAAAGAAGGAGATGGAAAGAAAAAAGAAAGGAAGAAGAGGACAGGAACTGAGATAACAGAAGACAAGAGGAGACTAGAAGATCTAGATGGATCTAGATGTCTAGTATTGTGCAGAGGAAACCATTAATTTGCTTATTTCATTCCCCTCACAAACTTTAGCTGTCACTTTTCTTTCTCTCTCCCAGTTCAGGTGTATTAAAGGGCTCATACAGTAATAGGTATAAGCTTTAAAGGTATAAAGGCTGATTTTTGCAAGTAGATTAGAGAAAGCCTTGGCTGGAAGTCATGGACATTCTGTATAGAATGCAGGGGGTAGGGAGGAGAGAGCTAAGCAACAGACATTGCTGTTTTGTGAGGGGTTTGGAGCAGAAATGCAATCAGCAGTCCCTATTTGACCTGGGATCTTGGAGAGTGGTGAAGATTGCAAAGGCTGAAGACATCATCCTGCAAGTCAATTCTGAGTAGGGAAGAGGCTTATGTTCTGGTGAACAGTCTGCAGACATCTCTCCCTACCTGGTTACTTTGGATCATCGGCTGTGGAGGAGTTGGTTCCTGGTAACCTGAAGACATCTCTGGATCAGTTGTGAGACCCCAAATCCAAGCCCTCTTCCTCAGGTCCTTAGCCAAGCTGGCAAACCTGGCAGAAGCTAGGTTGGCTAAGGAACTTACCCTTTTGACTCCAGTCCTGGGCAGTTAGATATAGTATCACCACACCCCCTCTCCTATCCTCTCAAAAACCAATTAAACTGTTTTCCCTGTGTGTTTTTCTTTGTACCTTGAAGTTTCCATAGTGTGCATTTATTATACTCTGAGTTTATCCCTTGTCTAGGAAAAGCAGGGTGACAGGGCCTAACTGTCACTTCTGTCAACAGTCTTTTCCTTAACAGTAAACCCAGTCTCCCTAACTTGTTTGGTCCCCCCTACTGTCCATTCCTGTCTCCTACTTACCCTTTCTGAACCCACATATACTATTTAAGTTACCTCCCCTGTTTTTCCCCATAAAAATACTCTCCAGATGGAAAAAAAGATATTAATCTCCTTCTTCAAACAGAGAATTCCAGGTACTGTACCAGAGATCTAAGTGAACCAGTGCTATATTTTTGCTGAATATATTTTCTCAAAAATTTCCTTTTAGTTAAATGTTAAGTGGTGAATAAGTATGTCACTTCCCTCTGCTCCTAAGGTTGGCCTACCAGACCAGCCTCAGTCCTATCTGACCCAACACATCACCACTTTCCTGTGAAGGAAGAGGGCTGAATCCAGAATACAAAACTGCCTAGATATAGTAGAGAAGAAATGGTGACCTTAAAAGAGGAGTAAAGTTGAATGCACGCATGTGTCCACATGGAGCTCTTCACAGATCACCTTAGTACCCCAAGATGGATTCTGAATTCATTTATATTTGTTATGAGGGAAATCATTAGAAAGAACACAAGCAAATCAAAACCCAAATTATTGTCTAAGTTAACACAGGAGAGAAATGCAGCATGGGCCTTTGAAGCTAGCCTGCATGTATCTCAGCGCACATACCAGAAGTAATTTGAATAAGTCATAAATATCAGTTATGATTTATTACCAGGCATCTAGAGCAAGAAAGATTCATAGAAACTAATTTGTCCAACAACTTCATTTTGTAGTTATATGCAGAGGCCCATAGGTGGTTAAATAATTAACCCATGGACATATAGGTAGTTAATATCAAAGGCAGGAGTCGAACTAGTCTTTATGACACCATCACTTCTTTTCTCACTTTATAAAGCTCCTTCCCTTTCTACAAGCCTAGAAAATCCCTTTCCCTTGGAAATTATCACCGCCTCTTATAGAATCTTAAATCCAGAAGGGACGTTATGGGTTATCCATTTCAGTGTTTTCCAAATAAAGTATTATTTAAGCCTATTAAAAAATTTAAATTTTTGATCTTGCACTGTTCTCACTACTCAGTCCCCCATAGTCCTCAGCACTGTGGCTCTTACTAGCATCAGAGATAGACATTAGAGCCATTAAAAAGGGAACAGAATTCAAGGTAAAGAAAGAATCACCCTTTTAACCCTACAGGTTTAAACCTGTGATGACGAATGTTAAAAGTTTTCCAAACTAGTGAAAATGATGTATGGATTGCCCATTGGTTTTTGGATAATGCCAATACAATCCAACTCTGCTCTAAAATATACCCAACAAGTTAGAATACAAATTATGCTAGAGTATTTCCAATGAATGTGAGTTTGCCAGAAACAACGTAGTGTCATATAAGATGGAAATAGAATATGAAGAACTATAACTTGGAATCATGAGACCTAAAGATGAGTTCTTCTTTGGCCACTTATTTACCTATCTATGCAACTTTGTTCAAGTGACTCGGGAGTTTCATAATTCTTAAGAATTTATTGTTTATGGTTGAGCTAAAATCTACCTCCTCCTAACCTTTCATCCATTGGTCCTAGTACAACTCTGAAATTACAAATAAGTTTACCACATGGAAGCCCCTTAAATGATGCAGGATGAATATTATCTTTTGTCCTTTGTCCCTTTATTTCTTCAATTCTTTATAAGACAGTTTTGAAATCCTCACCATCCTGGCTACCTTCCTCCAGAAATACTGTTTCTTTTGAAATTCAGAGAGAATTTTAATAATTGAATGAACTCAAACAAATGGTCTCTGGTTCTTATTGGCCATTTGGATATATAATACAATTTGTACTTTCCCCATTATTTTGTACTCCTTCCCCAATAGGTTTTTTCCCTTTACTTTGTTCCTAAGAGGAAAATTCACGAAAACTTTGATCCAGGACACATTTTTTTCCTCTTCTTCATCAAATCTGCAGTCTTACCAACTTCTATTAATTCCTTCCTCAACCTTCACAATGGAAACCAAGAATAGAGAAGTAGTTGCATCTGGGTCTGCTAATAGAGTAAACTTGAAATACTCATGTTACTGAATCATAAGAAACCATGAATATGAAGAATTCATATTCAAAGAAGAATAAAGAGACTTATGTGAATCACTGCACAGCAAATAAACAGAAACAGCAAAATAATATGCCCAATGACTTTTTAAAACATTGGACCCATTCTATCACAGGGAAATAGAGAACTTCTAATGAAGAATTTCTTATGAATTCAATTAGCGCCTGTTCTGCAATTTATAGAATTGCCTGGAAGGTTGAAAATTTAAGTAACTTGATCAGGGTCATTCAATCAGTATATGTCAGAGGTACAACTTGAACTTCAATTTCCTTGAATCAGAAGCTAATTTTAAAAATTCACTATTCTTTGATATCTTTCACACAAATAATTCTATTTGAAAGAACAAAAAACCCATGGCTGAATTCTATGTAATCACAATGTCCAAACTTGGACTCAGAAAATAGGCAAGGAAATGCATTTCTCTCCCTTCTTTGCAGAAGTGTGGAGCTGTAGATGCAAGACATTGTAAGATCATACTCAGTTGAAATATTGATTAGCTTTACTGACTACTTTTTCTTTCTTTTTTTAATTATGAGATGGTTTACTGGGAAGGGAGGTAGAAAGGGACATATTTAGGAATGAAAGTGCTCTAAAAACAAACATTCTCAATAAAAATGTTTTAATTAAATGAATATTGATTCTGTTCATTTACATTTATCACATTTAATATATTTTGTGGAGGAAGACATTTCCATTGTCATTGTTTTCTCTGTTATTACTTAAATTATTTTCCCCTGTTGAATTCACTAGAGGATAAAACATGAAGAATTTTGCTAGAATAGAGTTCTGGCTGTAGGACACTCCTCTCAAGGACAAACCAACATATAACAGTTTTAGGGACGAGGGGGCTAAGGGCCATTTAATCTAGTCACACATTAAATTCTGTCCCCCTTTGAACTATTCTGTTCTCCTATAGCTTCTGACTGAACTGCACATGAAGCATGAATGCAGACAGTGTTAATAGAAGCAGGAAATGATAGGCTGGCAAGGGTACTCACAGTACAGAAGACAGTACAGAAGTTGCATAGAGAAGATAGTGGGCTGTGGAGAAGTCAATCTTTTTTTTTTCCTTTTCTGCCTTTTTCACTGAATATGGGGCAGGTTCAGTACATATGAATACATAAAGAATTTATAATTTTGTCAGTTAGAAATTCTCTTCATCAATCAACTAACAAGCGATCTATGAATTAATCGCAGATTAATTAGAGGGAGAAAAAGGCTAATCAATTTGCCTGAGTTCACACAGTTTGCCTGAGGTCATAAAGAGAAGGGATTTGAGACAGGGTCTTTCTGACTCCAGTTGAAGCATTCTATCAACCACATTATAATGGTTCCAGACAAGATATATAGCTAAATGAAAATCCAACTCTATGAGAAGATGGAATTAAATTATTAGCTATTTAAGGTGCATTACACTTTTGGTGTGAAAGGTAGTTCTACACCTATCACTCTCACTTAAGAATCAATGTTGGCACTTACAAGTTGTTGAACAATTAACAAAAGAAGGTTTATTTTGCCGTGATGTAGCAAGGATATAAAACAAAGATATAGTGGCAATTAGCTTTTCTGGACATACTTCTCTCTGCTTTTGTCTGGTTGTCAGGACAGGGTATGGAGAAGGACATGGTGACTCACAGTTCTTTAGAATTCATCAAGTCAGAGAGGGGTATAGATTCCATGTGGCTGGGATTTTTTAATACACAAAGGTGACCAGAAAACTTTGTCAGGGAAGTGGAGCCAATTTAGGTCCCAGAGACACAAGAGTCTCCTTTGAAGGAAAGCTAATTTCTGTCTAAGAAAGGAAGGAGAAAGGGTCTGGTTCTACTGGAAGTTGGGAGAAATGCTGATAAATTAATATAATCATAGTTGGCTTGTACTTTGTTTTACTTTATTTTGAAAACAGAATTCTTTCTATATAAAGCATCATCACTTAATAGACTAAAGTGCTTGACTATGCTAATTAATTAAGCCTTTCAATACCCCCGTGAAATAGCATTATCTTCATTTCCCATACCCTAAAATGAGAAGTGCTTAAATTGCTTGTCCAGACTTATTGAGCAAGGGAGAAACAGTGGATGACAAGCTCTTAAATAAATCGATCTCATAGCCATACTCCTGTAGTTGTTACAACCAGGCTTTAATTACATTAAAAGATCATGGTCAGGCAGTCTCCAATAATCCTCAAGGAGAAAAATGAGGTTCTATCATTGTGTCTCAGCTAAATTAGCCTGCGTACATTTATTTTTATCTTCCATAATGCTCTCTCACCAGTCCTTTACCTAAAATGGTTGTGGGATCAAAGATGACTTACAGCTTAGGAGAAATTTAGAGACTAAGGCAGTAATGTTCATTTTTAATGTTATATTTTCATTTTCAATTAACATTTTTCAATGAATAATTATGTATTTTCTTCCCTACTCAACTCCCTTGGCCCACTACTAAAAAAAAAAAAAAAACAAAAAAAAAAAAAAAACAAACTTGGTAACAAATATGCATAGCCTAGCAAAACAAATTTTTACACTGGCCATGTCCAAAAGTAGGGATTTCATTCTGCATATTTAGGCTGTCAGGAATTAGTGAATATTTTTCTTAATCAACTTATTCTATAGTCATTGTAATTAATAAGTGTTATTAAGTTTTTCAAAATTTGGTTTGTTTACAATAAGGTAGTTATACTATAAATTGTTTTGCTGTTTTTTCTCACTTCACTCTGCATCAGTTCATAAAATCTTACCAGTTTTTTCTACCTCTTTTGTTGTTTCTCGTAGTATTGCACGACTGTACCACATGTTATTTAACATTGCCCAATTGATAAGCATCCAATTAGTTTCTAGTTCTTATCACCACCAAAAAAAAACTGTTATAAATATTTTTCTACATATGAGTCATTTTTTCTTTATTTTTATCTCTTTGGGATATGTCTAATAATGGAATTAATGGTCAAAATATTTTCACATTTCCGATTAGCTATTAAGAATGACTGTACCAATTCAGAGCTCCATTAATAATATTTTAAGTCAGCCAACAGGAACTTTATTAAGCACATAATATATGTTTGGCACAGTGTTTAGCTAGAGATATAGAAATATAGAGTATATCTAGAGATTAAAGCAAAGCAAAAATAGTGCCTGTTCTCAAGGAGCTAATAAAACTTTTCGGGCCCTCCAACATCTGTTTGTTTTTTCTTGTCAACTTCATCACTATGATAGATTTTAGGTGGAAATTCAGAGTTCCTTCAATGTGCATTTCTTTAATTTTTAGTGGTTTGTGACATTTTTAAAAATTTGGTTTTTAAAAGCTCAAGTGTGTTCCTTTAAAAACTCCCTTTTCTTTGACTATATTTGGTTATTTGGTTAATGCCACCAATTCTTATAAATTTGAATTAGAAAAATTTACCTTTGCATAGAGAACTTCATTAGAAAATGTAAATATAAAATTCTTTATTATCTGCTTTCCTTTTACTTTTAGATGCACTGGTTGGGCAAAAAACACCAACACTTTTTAATTTTTATGTAATGAATATTTTCCATTTTATTTTCTGTGGTCTTCTTTATCCTTTGTTTGAACAGGGATGCTCCCTCAATCCAGAACTCCAAAAGGCAATTCCTTCCTTGTTCTTTTAAATTTTTTTTCATATAATCCTTTATATCAAAGACATATATACAACTGAACTTTATATTTGAATGTGTGGTAAAATTATCATCTAAATTCTGACCTTAATTTCTAAACATGGCCTTTTATTGAATATAATTTTTTATTTTATTATTAGGAAGGAATGTTTCACATTTTGGCTTTTCTGCATTTGTTTGTGAGGTTTTTGTATCCATGTTTATAATGTGGTTACTTTTCATAAAAATGCATAATTATTGAAAAAAATAATATTTTATGTCTACATGGTATATAGTGTATATAGTATATACATATAAATCTATTATATAGATTTATATGTCATATTCCTATCTCTATACAATAATTTCCAGAAATATATAATATGCAATTTTTCTAAATTCTATTCAGTTCTTTCATTTTATTGTTTATTTTAACATAGACTTGTCAAGGTATGAAAGGTATTAACGTCCCTCAGAATTATAGTTTTATATTTCATTTCTCTCTAACTCAGGGGTCAGCAACGTATGGCTCTTTCTGCAGGAGCCATAAAGTCAATTTTTTTTTCAGGCGCTGTTACAGCAGTGCGCACTGTGAGCACTGTAGGGCTCTCACGAAATTACATTTTTAAAAATGTGGCGTTTATGGCTCTCACAGCCAAAAAGTTTGCCGACCCGTGCTGTAATTTATTTTGCATGTTCTTTAAATATTTAAATGTGCTATTTAGTGTGTACACATTAATTGTTTTTTAGTCATTTTTCAGGCATATTTGACTCTTTATGATTTCTTTTGGAGTTTTCTTGGCAAAGATACCAAAGTGGTTTGTCTTTTCCTTTTCCGGCTCATTTTACGGATGGAATACTGAGAAAAAAAGAGTTAAGTGACTTCTTCATGGTTACATAGGTAATACATATTTGAATCCAAGATTTGAACTCAGGAAGGAGTCAGCCTGACTGCAGGCCTGGCATTCTATCTACTGCATCACCTCACTGCCCCATCTCTGTTAAACATTGACATTAATTCATTGTCTATGCTAACTTTAAAAATGATATTCTTTGCCTATTTTATCTCTTTTAGTCAGTTTTATCTATTTTTTTGCTCTTATATTGTATGAGATCTTTATTGCTTTTTTTAAGTTCAAATGAATCATAATAGATTTTTGTCCAGTCACTTATATTACTCTCCATGATTCCTTTTTAAGTATCTTATAAACAATATATTATGAATTCTGCTGTGTAATCCATCCTATTATCTTTTCCTTCATGAATATTTCTATCTCACTCATATCTACAGTTGTCATAAAAATTCTATATTTTCATCCATCCTATTCTCTTACAGTTTTGTTCCCCCATCCCTTATTTATAAAGAGGTGGCAAGTGTGCTGTGTTCAGTACTAATGTTCTTTGATTGATATAAAGACTTTCCCTTCCTCTTTAACTCTTCTTTTTCCCTCACCCAGATACTTAATCAGAGGTTCTTGCCCTGTTTTTCCTTTTCAACCTCTCTCTACATCACCTCCCTTTAAACCTAGCATGTGATTTTCTGATAATGAATTCCTCCCTTTTGTCCCTGCTCACTACCCTGTTCCTTCCCATTTCCCTGTTAGGTTGCTTGTTTTTATATCATCTTTTGTATTTGTGTGTGGATGTGCATGCACATTCTACCCTCCTTTCACCAATTCAGCAGAGAGGTTCAAAGGATACGTGCTTCCCCCATTCGTTCCTCTCTCTTGTAATCTTCCTTTTGTGCTACATGATTATGTGAATAATTCCCCCACTATTACTCCTCTTTTCTCTTCTTGGTATCATTTTCCCTTCCCCTCTTTGTCCATTTAACATAATCAAAACATAATAAAACTACATTTAGGCCCCGTATTTCTTAACATTCTCTATGACACCTGTTAACATTAAAATTATGAGGAAAAACTTGTAAAATCTCCCTTGTGAGTGTAAAAACTTCATTCTTGTATTAGTCCTTTCTAATTGCTCATTTGATTTTACCTTTTTATATTTCTCTTGACTACAGAACTTTTCTTCCTAAAATTCTGCTTACCTCTTTTTTTATCAGGAAATCATAGTTTTGTATTCTATTAAAAGTCCATTTTCCTCTAGAAGTAATATAATAAATTTTGCTGTTAGTTATTATTGATTGTAAATCTTTATCTTTCATTTCAAAAATGATATTCAATCTTCCCTACTCTTATAGTGTTAACTGCTATATCTAATGTGAACCTGTAATTTCTTGGAACTTAAACTTTTTTTGGCTATTTTCAATATTTTTCTCTTGACTTGAAAGTTTTGGATTTTATCTATAATATTGTTAGAAGTTTTTATCTTAGAAGATGAAAATTTAGGATTTTTAAAATTTTTCATTTCTAATTTCGCTTTACTCTCATGTTTTTAATTGTCTTCTCAGATTCCTTTTCTGGTTTACTGAAATATGATAAATTTCTCACATTTTCTTCTATTGTTAACCTTCAATTTAGATTCAATATATATTTGTCTCACAGAGACATTAATTTATGTTTTCTCCATTCTATTTTTCATGTTAACTTGAGTAAGATGATTATACATTTTAATGTTTTTATGAGGTTTAAAAGTTTGTTTTCTCCAAAGCTTCCATTTTTTTTTTAATTTTTTCTCTCATGCTACCATTTAATTTAAATAACATTTTAAACTTATTGCTTCAGTTTTTTTCTAGGAATTCAATTTTATCCTTGGACAAAGTATTATATTTTAGCAGTTTTGCTTATAGATATTTTCAATTACTCTTAGTTTAGCTGTCTCTGGTATCATAATAGGTTTTTGGCATGGGAGTTTCCATTTTTTTATATTTCTTTGAGTTTTAGTTCTTTATTCTCTCAATATATTTTTTATCTATTTCATTAAATATTTCTCAGTAAAAGGAAAAAGTTTAACATTCACTTTTTTTAGCTTATGAGTTCCAAATTCTCTCCCTCCTTTCCCCCTTTGAGAAGTAAAACAGTTTAATATAGATTATACATGTGAAGTCATGTAAACTCAACCTGCAGAATATTAGCCATGTTGCAAATTTTTAAGTTACATGCACAATTCAATTCATTGATCCATTTTCTCTATTTTATTTATGTAATTAGAGAAATAAATTTTCCCCTAAGCACTGCTTTAGCTATATCCCATAATTTTTTTTTAAATTTTAAACCCTTAACTTCTGTGTATTGACTTATAGGTGGAAGAGTGGTAAGGGTAGGCAATGGGGGTCAAGTGACTTGCCCAGGGTCACACATCTGGGAAGTGTCTGAGGCCGGATTTGAACCTAGGACCTCCGGTCTCTAGGCCTGGCTCTCAATCCATTGAGCTACCCAGTTGCCCCTATCCCATAAATTTTTGAATATTGTCTCTGTTTTCATTCTCTTTAATAAATTATTGATAGTTTCTATGATTCATTCTTTGACCTACTTATTCTTTAAAATTAGATTATTGAATTCCCAATTAATTCTTAATCTATCTTCCCATTGACATTTATGGAATATAATTTTTATTGCATTATGATCTGAAAAAGATACATTTAATACTTCTACTTTTCTACATTTAATTATGAAGTTTTTATGCCCTAATACATGGTCAGTTTTTATGTAGGCACATTACACTGCTGAGAAAAATGCATATTCTTTTCTATTCCCTTTTAACTTCTCCAAAGGTATATTATATCTAACTTCTCTAAAATTCTTTTCATTTCCTTAACTTCTTTCTTGTTGATTTTTTGGTCAGATTTATCTGCTTATGAAAGGGAAAAGTTGACATTCTCCACTAGTATAGTTTTACTATCTGTTTCCACGGTCACTCATTTAACTTCTCCTTAAAATTTTGGATGCTATACCACTCAGTGCATATTTTAGTACTGATATTACTTCATTGAATATAGTACCTTTTCACCAGAAAAAAATCCTTCCTTGGCTCTTTTAATTATATCTATTTCTACTTTTTGCTTCAATTGAACCATAACAGATTCTGCTCCAAACCTTTACCTTTACTCTGTGTGTCACTGTGCTTCAAATGTATTTCTTATAAATAAAATGTTGTGTTATTCTGATTTTTAATCCATTCCATCCATTTCCATTTTATTGATAAGTTCATCTCATTCACATTTACAGTTATGATAATTAACTGTTTATCTTCCCCATCTTCTTTCTGTTTCTTCTCTCCTTTCATCTTGTCAGTCTCCTAAGTGTTTGTTTCTGACCACCATTTACCCCAATCCATCTTCCTTTCTATTTGTCACCCCCTTGCTTTTTTTCCCCATCCCTTTTTACTTCCCTTTAAGTTAATGTAGACTTTTATATCTAACTAAATGTGTATGTTATTCCCTCTTTGAGCCAAATTCAATGAGATTAAGGTTTAGATATTGCCTGCTACACCCATATCTTCTCCTCCTATATAGTACTTCTTTTTAGGCTCTTTCATATGAGATAATTCATCCCATTCTATCTCTCCCTTCCTTTTCTTTTTTAATTTTTTAAAATATCTTCCTATATTGGACAATTCATACCAACAACCTCTATCTATATATTTTCTTCTTAATTGCCTTAATATTGACAAAGTTTATGGGAGTTATAAGTATGATTTTCTCATATAAGAATATACAGAGATTAATAGTTTAACTTTATTGAATCCTTGTTTCCTCTTTCCTGTTTATCTTTTTATGTTTCACTTAAATCTTCTGTTTCAATGTCAATTTTTCTACATAGATCTGTTCTTTTCATTAGGAATTCTTGAAAGCTCTCAATTTCATTAATTTTTAAAAAATATTTTTCTATTGGAAAATAATGCTGAATTTTGCTGGGTAGATGGTTCTAGGTTGTAAACCTAGTTTCTTTGCTCTCCAGAGAATCATATTCCAAGCTCTTTGATCCTTTTAAGTAAAAGTTGCTAAATACTGTATAATCCTGATTGTGACTCCATGACATTTGAATTGTTTACTTTTGGTTCCTTAAATTATTTGTTCTTTATTCTTGGAGCTCTGGGATTTAGTTAAAATATTTCTGTTATTTTTCCTTTTGGGATCTCTTTCAAAAAGTGATCAGTAGATTCTTTCAATTTCAAATTTATCCTATAATTCTAGGATTTCAAGGCAATTTTCATTGATAATTTTTTGAGGTATGATGTCCAGGTTCTGTTTTTGCTCATGGTTTTCAGGCAGTCCAAAGAATTCTTAAATTGTCTCTCGATGATCTATTTTCCAGATTAACTGCTTTTCCAGTGAGAAATTTCATACTTTCTTTTATTTTTTTCCTATTCTTTTGCTTTTGATCACTTATTTCTTGAAGTCTTAGGGAGTCATTACTATCCACTTGCTTAATTCTATTTTTTAGGAATTATTTTTTTAGTGAGCTTCTGTATCTCCTTTTCCATTTGCCTAGTTCTGCTTTTTAAAAACTTGTTTTCTTCAGCAAACTTTTGAACCTCCTTACTCCATTTGGCTAGTTCTACTTAAAAAGAATTGTTTTCCTCAGTAAATTTTTTGCATATCTTTTCCCATTTTTAATGATTTTTTGCCAAGATATTCTTTTCCCTGCATTACTTTCATTCCCCTCCCCCAATTTTTCTTCTAACTCTCTTACTTGATTTTTAAAGTCCATTTTCAGTTCTTACATTACATCTTTTGAGGCATGAGTCCAATTTATGCTTACTTTGATGCTTTATATATTGCCATATTGACAATGCTGTCCTCTTCTATGTATATATCTTGAAACACTCTGTCACCATAGTAACTATTTAGAGATATGTTATTTTTTTTCATTTTTACCATTTTATTTAGAGATCTTTTGCTGTGTAGTAAAGTGGAGCTGTGCTTATAGATTAGATGTCACTGTACATGTTTATTGTGCCAAGGCTTGGGGCCTTCCTTCTGACTTGCAACAATCCTTGGGCTCAAGTGTTAACTTACATTAAAAAGGGACTCTCTGTTCAGATTTTGTTCCCTGCTTACCCCCATGAGATAGAATTCTTATGCTAATTTTATTCTCCTTTTTAAAATTTGGTATGTGGCTTTTCTTTAGGGTTTTGTGGAGGAGAATTTGGGAGGAATTAGAATGGTGGCTTCCCTAGTCTGCCATCTTGGCACTAGAAGTCTTCCACTTATATATATTTTGACATTATTTTCTTCTAAGTTTATGTCTTGATCTTCTTGTCACCAAGGTAGTTTGGGTTATTGTTTGCTCATTTTCCAGTCTATTTCTTGGATCTTAGAATTGGTTTCTGCTCCTGGCTGGATGGTGCACTATCCTAAGCATCAGGTTTTTCATTCTGCTATTTTCAGAGCTAGTTCTGTTGGGGTTTATATTCTCAGAACTTCTAAGATGATAGGATTTAAGAATAAGTGTAGACTCTGCTCTCATGCCCTATGTTCTGTTCTTTGCCAAGGAAGAGACCTTCTTCTCCTGTAGTCACCAGAGATATTGCTACTCAGCCTTAGAATTATGACCAAGTCCTCTGATCTCTACTGGCCATAAATACTGTTCCCCTTCCTATCTTGGGACTGAGACTATGGCCTCTATTTTCTTGTGAGAGGTCACAAGCATTCTTCCCCACCATAGATCTCTGACCAGGATCCCTGCTCCCCTGTAACAACAAGGGGTAGTTCTCTTTATCCTGGACATGTGGTTCACAACTGTGTATGAATAATGCAACAAGGTACTGAACCCCACACCAGCAAGAGTCCCCTGCAATCTCTTTCTTACCAGTTGTCTAACTCCCTTCCAACCTATGGGCTGAGAGCTCCTAAAACTACTGGGGGAACAACTTTTATCAAACTCCAGGCCTGACCACCATTCAGGCAGAGGAGATCTTTCATACTGACCCTCTAAGTTGTCCTAGATAGAAAATTGTTTCACTCCCATCTTTAGCTGACTCTACTGCACCTGAATTTAATTTCAGACAGTACTTTGGAATTATCTGGAGAAGAACATTGGGACTGTTCAGTTGCCTAATGTCTGAGTTTTTGAATTGAGAACATGTGTTAGAATAATCTATTTCATACAACTTGGCTTGGTGGAATACTAGTTGACATTTGCTTATCCTATATTCTATCAACTAACTAGAAGTTTCTGCAGATTCAAAGCATTAAAGCTGCTGGAATACCCTGGTTTAATAATCAAAGAATCAATTAGTGAGACATATCTGGGGTTGGAGTGATAGCACTGTAGTCCCACTCCACTTATACAACTTCTACCCTGACTTGCAGATTGAATTTGTTACATTGGGCTAGAAAAAATAATCCAATATGCTTTTTTCCTAATATTTTGGATCACTACTTTGTCTGATGCCTTTCCTAGATCTTTGACAGAGTAGTAGGGAGGGCTGGTAGTGGAAGAGCAGTTTTATGGTGTTTCCTTCTACTCTTCCAATTTTTGCTGGTTTCATGATGCCTTTAAAAAATTGTAATCACTTCAAAACATTAAATTTACCCTCTCTTATAAAAAGATAAGTTAAAACTGATTGACAAACCAACTGCACCTGATAGCACATTCCATATTCTGCACCTATATACCCTAAGAGGGAATGTCAGTTGTTATTGATTTGATGCCATCTGTCCTTTAATTTTATTTTAGTTTATATCATTGTAATCATTGTGTATTTGTTCTCTTGGTTCTGTTTTCTACACATTAGAGTACTTCATAGAAATTTTCCTGTTTCATGAATTTCTCATATTCGTTTCTTATGCTCTAGTATCTCAGTGCATTCATATATCACAGTTTACATACTCATTTTCTAATCAATGAATATATACTTTGCTTCAACATTTTTGCTACCACAAAAGAGTACTACTATGAATAATTTTTGCATATGGGACATTTTTTTCCTTCCCTTTCCCTCCCTTCCTCTCTTTTTTATAAAACATAATTTCTTATTGTTTCAGAGGACAGTTTAAAGAATTCATAGCTCTTTGAATAGTGCATTAGCATGCATGATTTCTCAAAATCCCTCTATCATTGATTATTTACATCCTTTATCATCTTTGCAAACTTAATGACAACTTCTTTATGTTATAGATGACTTAAGCTGAGGCCCAAAAAGTAGCTTATATGAAACTGTACTGTTCGATAATGATAGAGCTAGGTTGTGAGCATAGGAATCCTTTTTCAAGTTTCAAAACTCTTTTGACTTACTCTTCACTGTAAATAGTAAAGCAGCTATCTATTAGTTATTTGAGTTTTGTTGTGTGCTTTGTATTTACTACTTCAAATATCATTTTTTTTTAAACTTACAAGGCTGATGCTTACCACTGTCATTCTCACATTGAAGCTTTGGTGTATCTCCCTTCATTTATCAATGAATCTAAAAGGTTAAGAGCCTAAGGCGTAATATTTCATTAGCCTCCTTCTGTGGCATCATATTTGAGTGGTCCTCAGGTTACTGAATACTTGTGCAGTGGTACTATCCTGTTCATATTTCTGTCAAGGAGAGTAATTCATCATTTTAATCTGTTCTTTTGATGGCAAGTTAATGTCCAACAGGGAAAGACTAAAAATATTTGGTTTGGTATTAAAAGAATCCTTTTTCAAATAGTAGCCTAGAATTTAGAATTGAAAAAGTAAGCCATTTACTCTTGAAAGCTAAATATTAAATATTGGGTCTCATGAATAACAAATCTAGGCAGATTGGCATATTGATCCCTTTTAGCATGAGATTATTTGCAAAATAAGTACTAGGAAAAAACCAGAAGCATTTAGGAAGATTTGTCAAATAAGAAGAAATTTTAAGTGCTTTATAAAGTGATTTTTAGATTAAACTTCCTAATTTTTCATTTAAAATAGAAAGCACTAAATGAATGGTTTTGAAAGAATTAACTTTTATTAAATTAATTTGGACACATGTAACTAAAATGCAATTATTTCTTGAAAAACTATTACTACAAGTCCTTATAGGAACTTGGATCTAATTTAATAAATCTTCAAATTTTCCAAACTCCTCTTAAACTTCAAAAGGGTAGAGAGGCAAGTGGAAAATAATCCTTGGATTAGGAAATGAAATAGTTCAAAAGGTTAAAGAAATTGGAGATTTCTTGGAAGAGAAATAGGCAGGGATTATAAAAGTGGACTTTGTAACTGTATATGTTGATAAATGATTTCTATCTAGAGAAAAAGAAGTAACTTTTCTCTATATATGTTTAGATAAGAAACAGAGAAAATCAAAACTCCTATCTTGGCATTTGAGGTCTTTCAAAATTCCCAATTCCTATTTTAAGTAGTTTGGTTCCCTGAGTTTCTTTCCCAATTCTTTTACTTGACAAAGTCCTGTTTTTGAAAATTCATCTCAAGTCCCAATTTCTCATGACTCCTTTTCTGATCGTTCCAGACCACAGTGATTCCTTTGAACTGACTTTGCATCAATTATTTTGGCTTCATCATTTACTACCTTGAATTATTATGTATTCACAAGTACTTATTATGTATCCTTCAAGAAGATCTTAAGCCCCTGGATAGCAAGCATTATATTTCTTAAATTCTCCCATAAAACCTAGTATAAGACTAAGATGTAATGGGCAATAAATTTGATGAATTTTAGGTAGATAATGCAGGAAAGCTTTGCAACTTTTTCACAAACGTTCTCAAGAAGAAATTACCTAAGAAAAGTTTTGGCATATTGTACAACAATACATCTAACACATCCATGTTTTTGGCTGTCTGTTAGTGATTGCAAAGATATCTAGTTACATGGCAAGTGTGGATCTACTTAAAATTCAAAAGAAAAACTGCTCACAGAATTTAATTAATTTATTGAAAGCAATTTTTTCAGTAATGTCTGGATGATGAATGACCAGAAATGGATGTGACTAAATCATTCATAGAGAGTAAGATATAACAGGACATCTCATATGCAGAACTAGTACTCATTTAGTGTCAAAAGATTTTGGACTTTGGTGGGGGAACAGCATTAAACTAAGAAGGTAGAGTAGAAAAATCACTGAACTCTCCCAACATTTCCCTCCAAACAGCTTTAAAATAATATTTTTTTTTGTTGTTTTTTTTTTAATTTTAAACCCTTAACTTCTGTGTATTGATTTATAGGTGGAAGATTGGTAAGGGTAGGCAATGGGGGTCAAGTGACTTGCCCAGGGTCACACAGCTGGGAAGTGTCTGAGGCCGGATTTGTAAAATAATATTTTAAATTGAATTCCCAAGTGGCAAATTAAAAAAGTCAGGATGTGACATTCCTCCAGCCCAAAAGAACTTATGAGATCATAAAGATAGATCTGTGACATGGAGGTAGAGGTTGGCCCAGACTTCAAAATGAGTCATCACTAGCAATGGCGCAAAGTGGTGGCAACAGAGGCAACACTAGCTTCAGGAGCTCTCAAGCTAAAGACTGTTAGGTGATCTGGGAACTTGGTCAGATAGAGATTACATGGGACCTGTGTGTTGGCACTGAATGCAGGATCAGAGAGTGTTTGGCAAATCCATTCCCTATACTCATTTCTGGATAATAGGTCAAGAGTGGAAAGGAATTTTTTTTTATTAAGAGAAAGGAGTATGTGCTATTGATGCCAAGGGAAAAGGGGCCCTGAGGAGCAGTATCACTTCTAGTCCAAAGGGATCAGGAATTCTAAGGAACAGACCGGTTCAGGTCCCAATTGATCAAATGCTTTTGCTGAGTAAAGAACAAAGTACACAATAGGAGAACAATGATTACGCCTCTATTCCAAAAACTTCCAAATCCCCATAATTATCTGTGAAAGCAGCTATGCCAAGATGCTTGAAGTTTGACATAGTGTCCCATCTCAAACTTATGCCAGGAACAGAGACCATAATGTTCAAAATTAAGAAATAGGGTGGGAAAATGCAAAACAACAAAAAAGAATCTGACAGTACAATCTACTATGGTGAAAGATCAAGATACAAACTCTGAATATGAAAATGAAGTCAAAACAGCCACAATCAAAATGTGAATTGGACACAAACTCAAAAATAATTCCTGGAAGAGCAAAGGAGTATTTTTAAAAGAAATGTGGCAGAAGTAAAAGTACAAGAATAAATGAGAGTAAAGGAAGAAATTATAAAACTACAGTTAACTATTTTGTTAAAAGAGACACAAAAATACTAAAGAAAATAACACCTTAAAATAGAATTGTTCAAATGGTGAGAAAGAGACACAAAACTTCAATGATGAAAATAACTCCATAAAAATTAGAATTGTAAAATTGGAAATTACTGACTCCATGAGACTTTAAGAAAGCATAAAACAATTTTTTTAATGAAGAAAATGTGAATATCTTGTTGCGGGAAAAACTGACCTAGAAAACAGATTGAGGAAAGATAATTGAAATGGATGAGCAGGGAAATTACATCTTGCTGAAAGGCACTATAGATAGTGAAGTAACTTCTATCAGTTCCCATACTCACTTATTTCAGTAGTAATATCAATAATAAACATATGCATCAAAATGGAAGCCCTAAAAATCAAAGGAGGTATCAACAAAATTTAAAGTAACAAAATCATTTCTAGGAATTGGCTGTACAAAACAACAACAATAAAATAGACAAACCATTGGTTAGTTTGATTTAAAAAAGAAAGAAGAAATACCAATTACTAGTATCAAAATGAAAAAGGTTATTGTACCAACAATGAAGATGAAATTAAAGCAATTGTTAAAAATTATTTGCCCAATTACATGTTAATAAAATTGATAATCTAAGTGAAATAGATATTTACAAATATATAAACTGCCCAGAGTAAAAGAGGAAATAGATTACTTAAACAACTCCATTTTAGGAAAAGTAATTGAACAAGCTATAAATCATCTCCCAAAGGAAAATAATCCCAGATGGATTTGCAAGGGAATTCTTACAAATACTTAAGGAACAGATACCATATGAACTATTTGAGAAAATAAACAAAAAAGGAGTCCTGACAATTCCTTTTATGACATAAATAGAGTTTTGATATCTAAACTAGGAAGAACAAAATCAGGGAAAAATGTATAGACACAGTTCTACTCATATAACACACATAAATTACATACATATAAAGGCAAATGAAAACCACAGCTCAAATCTAGCCTCAGACAAGTGTCTAGTTGTGAGACTGAGAAAGTGATTTGGCCTCTGTATGTCTCAGTTTCTTCATATAAAAATGAGGAAAGATGATAGAATAACATTTTCTATAGCACTTACTATGCACAAGGCATTGTGCTTAAGGACTTTTTACAAATATCACCTCATTTTAACTTCACAATGACCCAATGAGGTAGTTGCTATTATTATCCCCATTTTATAGTAGAGGAAACTGAGACAAAAAGTGACCAAATGATCAGTGTATTGAGTCTATACTGCATCCATTCCCTTGGGTCTAGTAAGTCATTCAGCACATAGGATTTCACTACTTAAAGTATTTTATGGGGCTAGACCACAAAATCAGCAATAAAATATACCTACAATGGGTCACTATCCTGACAAAGGATCGTATTCATTGGTAGTGAATTAACTGGATCAAAGCACAAACTGCTGTATTTCTACATATATGGACAGTCTCCAAAATATAATAATGCATGGCATAGGATAGCATAATATTGGATGTTAGAGGTAGAAGTAGCTAAGGCATTATCTAATCCAATTCCAACCCATTACAGAGAAGAAGTCTGAGGCCCAAAGAGTTGATATGGTTTGCTAGAAGGGTAAATAGCTTAATAAACTTGTGTATCCTTTGTACATATTTTATTCCAGTTTATTTAAAGTAGTTTTCCTAAGTATAATGTCAGTACTCCTTCCCTCTTCTCCTATCCCATTCCTTACTTCAAGCAGTTTTCTGCTGCTAGACTTTCTCATTTAGAGGTAGATAAAATATGTCAATCAAAAGGAAGCTCCATGTGAATAGGTATTTTTTGCAAAAATTATAAATTGAATACCAAAATATATTAAATAATACATTTAGTAGTGCCAAAAAGCATCTTGATTTGACCTGCTTATTATTGTCATTACTGGCATTTAATTTTAATGAAAGGAGAGAAATTTCTGAAGAATCATGAAAGGTTACCCATTTCCTTGATGTATGACAAGATCTTGGACAATAGCTCAGAGTAGAGCCCACTTCATAGTCCTTAGGGTCTATATTCAGTGGCAGAAATCTCAGGGGAACAGAAGAATTTAGAAGATTTTTTAGAGTTTGAAACTTCAACCCATGAGGATTCAGAAGCTCTGAGAAGTTAATGATATATATCATGTACATCACCGAAGTAGTAAACAAAAGATCTAGACATTGAACTTGATTATTTCCCCAGCCCAGTGCTCTTTCTAGGGATGTTTGAGCTTCTAGTCTATTGCTTTTGGCATTGTATGTCATATTACTTCATGAGTGAAAGAGCATGGATGTGTCCATTCTCTTCCAAAGTGCTCCAGGATGTAAATGGAGAATTAATTACAGCTGCTTATTTCACATGTTCCCTAAGGTACTGGAACTTGTTTGAAAGTGTAGCTCAGAACAAACCTATTGGTAATAATGCTTGATGCCATGCTCTTCTTCTATCCTTTTCCTTGTCATTTTGAGAAAAGTAAAGAAAGGCATTAACCCATCAGTCTGGAAGGCAGTCACATAAAAAAATACATAATTCTCTTGAATTAGGGGTAAATCTGGTATAAACTGAGAACCTGGTCAGAGGTTGTACAGGATTTTCTTTCCATCATGGTTTCTGTGAGTGTATGATGGCCCCAGATAGATGAGGAAAAACAGACTTTTCTGAAGAAGTTGTAAATCGAAACATTTCTCCAAAAAAATCATGATTTGTTTTGAGAGATTCATAGCTTAGTTTTTCATTCAGGACCCAAAAGGCTCTAACCATAAATCGATTCTGGAAACAGAGGGCAAGAACTTCCCCAATTGTCTCCTAGTTCTTTCCTTACATTCAGCTTAGGGGATCTTTTTCTTCATGTGTTTCTATTTGACTGCCTAAAAATGAAAGGTCTGGACAACAATATTTTTCTCTCCAAACTATTAATGTCTTGCAAGCTTCCTCAGTCTTTAAGATGATGTAACTTTAATGGTTATTTCATTGATGACTACTTTGATAGAATCTTATTTAGCTACAAACAAAATTGCCCAATACTCTTCTAGGATATGAATTTCACTTTATGTGTTTGAGTGGGTGGTTGTGGCATTTATGTTTTGCTTAGGGACATTTGCTGAATAAATTTGATCTAAGTCATTTTATTTACTTGCCTTTGGGATAAGGTGACTTGCCAAATCAGTTGAATTTTTTTTACACTTGGACCAAAGTTAAATGGCATGCTCTCCATATACCAAACAAAGAGATATGAGATTTCAAGAAGTTTCATCATTCAATTCAACTATTGCCTAATAGCATATGTTCTACACATGAAAAAATAGCTCATATGCTTCAGATGTAAAATAATTAGGCAAGAAGCATTTAGCTCTCTAAAGAATACTAAGAAAGAAGATAGTTAATGGTAGAATTTAGTGAAAATATGCAACTCTATCTCTATCAAATCCCCACTTACTAGTGATCAAATAATCATCTGCAGGGTTGTGTTGGTATTTGTATGTGTGTGTATTTAGAAAAAACAACTAATTGAATTAACCACCAGAGGGAGCTTCAAATGTTCCAGGAAAGTCATGAATACTTGAAACTAACAAAGAAAAATGCCTCCAAAGCATCATATTGGGGTTGTGCAATGGATCAATCAATTTTTTGAAATTCATCTGACCTTATAGGTTGTGATGTTTACATTGAAGGGGAAAAACAAAAATTACAAATTTTTTTGAGTGAAACAATACATCCAAATATTTTTGTTGCTGTTTTTTTCTTTTCCTTTTTTTTTTTGTGTGTGCAAGTACATAGTATGGGCAAAGCAAACATAATGAGGTCCAACAGTTACAATTCATGAATGTATGAGCAAATTAAATCATTAATTACAGGATGGTCAACCCAACAGGAAAGCACTATCCAAAGTGTAAAAGTCATGCTTATTAAAGACTTTTAAGAGTAAATATTTTCTTAGATCCCAGATAATGCAGATAATGCATTAATATAGATAATGCAGACTATAGAGAAAAGAGGAAATAGAATTGCAATTTAGACATGCCAAAAGAAATAGTGTTCTCAGAACTTCCAACCTACATAAGAGGAATTCCTGTGTTATTTAAATCCCTGGTGGGGGCAGCTGGGTAGCTCAGTAAATTGAGAGTCAGGCCTAGAGACAGGAGGTGCTAGGTTCAAATCCAATCTCAGACACTTCCCAGCTGTGTGACCCTGGGCAAGTCACTTGACTCCCATTGCCTAACTTGACCCCCATTGCCTACCCTTACCACTCTTCTGCCTTGGAGCCAATACACAGTATTGGCTCCAAGACAGAAGGTAAAGGTTTAAAAAAATAATAAAAATAATAAAAATAAATCCCCGGCACTTAAATGCTTAATATGTAAATTCCATAGCCATTTCACTTTAAGTCAAATAGTCATAGTCCAGAAAACAGGTACTTTTTCTTAAATTATGAGCATTAGAAGAGTCTCTAATAATCTCCATAAGGGCCTGCTATACTGGAGTTGTTTCATAACCAAGTTTACTCTTATGCCTAAACAGTATAAGCAGTCATTTCTTCCATTCGTCTGAAATGCCTCCCATCTGCCATTCCTTCATTTTAACCACTGAAGGCTGTTGGTAAAATGGAAATATTGCCTTTGGTTTTTATGTCTCTAATATGAAAATGTGGACCACTATGTCAGATTCCTCCAAACAAAGAATAAGATCCTTGAGGAATAAATCATAAAGCAGAAAGATCTTAGTAGTACATAAAGAAATAAACCAAAGAACCAAAGAACTTGGGTATTCAAAGGACAGTCAGAGAACTTTGAACACTTAGAAGTGGACAAGCAGAAAGAGTACATGGAAAGATTGCTTAAGATGGATCTACTTTTGTGTACAATATTGCCAAAGGATGGTCTTTTTTATAACTACTACTCTATGGAAACATTATGCTTTGCAATAATTTAGAGCAAAAATATTTCCATTGTCTTTATCTCTGTCTCTGAATCACCTTTTTAAGTCTATATGATCTTTAATGGGCTCTTTACGGAAGGGGGAAAGAGAAAGCTATGTTCAGTCAAAAAATATTTGTCCTCTTGCTATCTATTCATTGCTTGGTCTTGCTTCTTAAATTAGCTCATTATTTACCAGCTCATGTGCATTCATCTTGCAATGCCTTAAAGATAAGGATCATGTCTTCTCTTAGATTCTCCACTAAGTCTTGCAGTGCCAAGAATGAAAAAATACTGAGTAAACACCTATTTATTGTTCAGATTCTTTTAAATGGATAACTATATATATATTTCATATATATACATATGTATGTATATATTATCTTAACCTTTACACTAATTTTTGAAGTCATTTTTTCCTTTCCCTGCTTTGAGAAACAAATAATCCTTGGCCCTAATTCCCTTTGCAATATTTCACTGAAATGAAGATGCTGTTCAGTTACCTGAAAATTTTTACTGCAATCTATAGAGTATCACTAAAAAAGCCACAAATATAAAAGATTCCATTATTCTTGACACCTCCATGGAAGACTAAATGAATAAAAACTATGTTATCTTTCTAACTTCTATTTCTGACAAATTCAGAACCAGAATCTTCCTAAGTCAACTTAGTGCCTTGTACATAAAAATATTGTTGAATTGAATTGAATTGCCCCAGCTAAAAATATCAATTTAAACTACGATTTCACTAAGATTTCAATATGCCTTTAGACCACGATGGATGTACTCTTGAAAATCTAATAGAAAATAATTTTGTGATTCTTTCCATGTTTATGTGGACTACACAAAACTTTTCACATATTTATCAGTTGTTATTATAAATTATAAATACCTTGTAGCTCCAACATACTGGGTCATTTTAAAAGGAGTAAATATTATATTGCACACCACCAGTCCTACCATTTGAGCATTATGGGTGAGGATGCCCTAGTAAACAAGTAGAATGTTATTTTCAGAAGATGGCTCCAAACACAAGAAAAACCTGTTTATAGGACAGATTTTTTCCAATCATGGAAAGAGAAGTAAACAGAATCATAAAGTCATCAAAATCTTTAGATATCATTTTGTTCAATGTCTCCTGATCTTACAGATGAGGAAACTGAAGCTCAGAAAGGTAAGGTGTTTTGATAAGTCACATTGCTGACAGAGTCAGAATTTGAAATCATATCTGCTGATTCCTAGCAAATTCCATTCAACAAATATTTATTAAGCCAAGAATATGTACAGAGCATTGTGCTAGGCAATGGGGGGCACAAAATTTAGATACAGCAGAGACTTTGCCTTCATGGAGTATGCCATCTCATGGGAGGTTATGAAATACATGGAATGAGTGAAATATGTAATTTATACAGAATAAACTCAAAAGAGAAGTCCAAACAAAAAGTTCTATGAGATCTAAGGGGATATATGGGAAAGATTCATTATGAACTGAGATCATAAAGGTCCAGGTTATCCTGTATGTTGCATTCACCTCAAAAGCATATTGTAGGTTTGTGACCCAGGAAAAGTCATTAAACACCCATCTCCTAGCCCTTACCACTCTTCTGCCTCAGAACCAATACACAATATCAATTCTAAGATGGAAAGTAAGGTGTTTTTTTAAGTTTATTATAGTCCTATAATTTAATAGTTAAAAACTACACTATATTGCTGAGATTGAAAACTATAATCCTTCATGAGATAATGTCAAGAACATTTGATGTTAAAGAAAGAAGATATGGTTCAGGCTCCAACTCTTATTAGTTATATGATGCTGGGCAAGTGAATTAACATCTTTGTGGCAGGAGAAATACTTATAAAATGTAGACTTGGAATTAGAAGATCAGTACTAAAATCTTAGAGCCACCTCTTACTATTTGAATGAACACTGGGCTAAGCTATTTAATCTTTTAAAGATTCATTTCCCATATACATAAAATAGGATTAATAATACTTGGACTACCTATATCATATAGTAGTTTTGAGGAGAATATTTTGTCAGTTTTTAAATACTGCACATTTTAAAAGCTAATCAGTCAATGAGTCAAGGAGTATGTATTAATTGTTTCCCAATGTGCTAGGTACTGTGATAAACACGGAGAGAGAGAGAGAGAGAGAGAGAGAGAGAGAGAGAGAGAGAGAGAGAGAGAGAGAGAGAGAGAGAGAGAGAGAGAGAGAGCACCAGCCCTTAAGGGGCTCATATTTGAATGGGAGAAAAACAAGCAAATAATTATGTGTGTGTAAGATAAATGCAGTTAAATGAAAGGTAAGTTTAAGCAAAGGGCTTTGTAGTAGGGGCAAGAGAGAAGACCTGGAAAATCTTCCTGGAAAGATGGAATTTGAGCTGAATCTTAAAGAAAGCCATCGAAGTCAGGAAGTAGAGATAAGGAAGGAAAGCATTCTGAACTTAGAGTACTAGTGAAAAAAACACCGAATCAAGAGATGAAGTATTGTTTTCAAGGATCATTAAAAGGCCACTATTGCTTGGTTGTCCAGTTCATAGGGTGGAGTAAAGTGTAAGAAGCCTGGAAAGATAGGAAAGGCTCAGGTTTTGAAGTGCTTTAAATGACAAACAGATAACTTTGTTTTTTTCTAGAAGTATTGGAGAGCCACTAGAGTTTATAGATAGTATATGTAGGAGATGGTGATGGAATTTGACATGGTCAGACTTAGACTGAAGTTGACAAAGACTTGTGGCTCAAAGACCAACCAAAAGGCTATTAAAATATTCTAGTCAAGAAGTTATGAGGACCTGCATTGTGATGGTAGAATATAAATGGAGAAAAGGTAATAAATATGGGTAATTTTGAATATTTGATACATAGAGTGAATGAGAAATTAAAGATAACACTGAGATTTTAAGCCTAGGTAGTGATGGTCCTCTCAAGAGAAATAAAAAACTTGGGAAGAGAAGAGCGTTTTGGTGAAAAGATAATAAATTTTATTTTGGATATTCTACTTTTGATATATATGAGATATCCAACAATTGGAGCACAATAAAGTAGTTAAAGTTGGAAAAACGGACTTAGAAATCATTTGCACAGAAATGATAATAAAACAAATAGAATCTGATGTCATAAAGTAAAATAGTATAGAGAGAAGAGAAGAAAAGAGAAGAGAAGACAAGACAAGACAAGACAAGACAAGAGAGGAGGAGACAGACACCTGGAAGATAATCACAGTTAATGGGTATGATTTGGGGAAAGATCAAGCAAAAGAAAAAGAGGAATAATCAGATAGGTAGAAGAGAAAATAGTGTCATAAAAACCTGGAGAGGGAGATATCAAGGAGACAATGGGGATTAAATAGTCAAAGACTGTGGATAAATTAAGAAGGATAAGGACTGAGAAAACAACATTAGATTTGACAAATAGGACACTATCAATAGCTGAGAAGTTTTAGCTGAATGAGATTGGAAGCCAGATTGTAGAAGGTTTAGAACTGTGAAAAGAGAAGAAGGATGGTATAGATGTTCTTTTTTTTAAAAAAGAAGTTTAGATGAGAAAATGTGGAGAGGTATAGGATAACAGCTAGGAAAAAGTAAAGTTTCTGAAAGGATAAAGTAGGTATTGGAATGTTTGGATGCAGCAGAAAATCTGGTATATACAGAAAATATAAAGATTAAAGGGGGGCAACACTGCTGAAGAAGTTGGTAGGGGATGGTTTCAAAAATGAATGTTTAGGGGCTCACATTGGCCAGGAGATGGACTCTCTCCTCATGAGAAATAGAGCTATAGAAGCAGATAATGGGGCTAAAATGTCTAAGTGATATAAAATGAAGAGGAAGGGGGAAGAGGACACTCTCATTAAATGGATTCGAATTTTTCAATGAAATATAAAGGAAGTTCCTTTGCTGAAAGTTTGGGAAAAGGGATGCTTTGGAAGGATTGAATAGAGATGAAATGGTCTGAAATAGAAACTGGTTAGTGGGAGAGTGAATTGATTATAAATGTGTAAAGAGACTGCATTGCTACAGTCAGGGACCAATTGAGTTACCTAATATAAATCTGTAGTGGATCCAGTTAGCAATTTCATGAATTTCCCCAGCTTTTTTTCAGCAGTATGTTAATAGGAACAAAGGCAGCAAATTAAGACAGTCCTCCAAGTTGGGCTTTGTCAGTTTCACTGGAGATAGGACAAGGGATTAAATTGTAGGATTGAACTGATTTACCGAGTACTTATAGTGAAGAGAAAAGAATGCAACCAGTGTGTACTTGATAGTCTGGGAAATAGACTTTATAGTCAAGGGAAAACCTTGCAGGTCATGAAAAGGAAAGATCAAGGGTAGGGGCTGTAAGGGAAAAGAAAGATGGAACAAGGAAAGACTGTGTTCAAATAAAGCAATTTTAAAGTTCACAGAAAATGGAAGTGGAACACTTATGAATGATGGCAAACTCAAGGAAATGACCATCTCTGTCCAAAACTGAGGTGTAGTGGTGGGGTAGATCATGGAAATTGAATTGATTGAGGTATTGGTGCTATTCCCCAGTATTGTTATTAGTGCAAGAGCTGTGGTGGAGATAATTATGAACCAGACACTAAATATTGAGAAAGGAATGTGAATGTCAAACAGGATCTGGATTGAATTATTTATTATCATCTATAGTCTATGAAGAGACCTATAGGGATATTGTCAGGGATACTGAATAAGGAAATTGGGACCAGTTATGAATCAGACTAGATATAATCATGGGAAAAATATTAATAGCTAATATTAATGTAACTATTTAAGGTTATCTGTCTTTCACATACCTTATATCATTTGATCTTCATATCAACCCTGTGACATGTTATTTTTCCTACTTTACAGGAGGAAGCTGAGATTCAGAAAGATTAAATTATTTGCCTACGGCCCTATAACTAATTCAAGTGAGAGATGGAACTTAAGCCCAGATCTTCTTGACTAACTCAAAATTCGGCAGTTAATCCATCATAACTTTCTTTAATCTGAATTTTCTCCCTATATTCTGGATTTCTTTCATCTGCCTCCCTGCTTTAAAAATTCCTTTAAATTTTAAAGTAAGTCCTTTCCAACTTTATAATTGTATTATTTAAATAATAATATATATGCACATATGTATGTTTTATATGTATATGCACACCAATATACATATACACATATGGGCTATTATTAAATTCTAAATCATAAGATGATAAAACTGGAAGGTGCCATCTACTGCCACTCCTGTATTTTAAATATGAGGAAACTGAGGCTCAAAGAAGATTAGTAGAAGATTAGAAAATGAGCAGTAAAGGTGGAACTTAAGTCCAAATCTTAAAATAAAACTAACTTTATGATTCTAGAACTTTACCATTTTTTCAATAATATATGTTTGCATATTTTTTGCACTTTGAGATTACGAAGTGTGCAATGTATATTATTTAATCTGAACCTTACCATGAAGTAGGCAGAGAAGATATTATTTCCATACTGGTATATAAAATGAGATTGAGAGGAGCTAAGTGGCTTCCCTAAGGTTGTATTTTAAATGCAAAAAAGATCCAGAGTGTGGCAAACAAGTGAAGTGGAAGGAAAACTGACTAGACAAACCAAACTTCCTTCTGGGAAGTTGTAAGGAACAGGGCAATACATTTTTAAACCAGCACTACAAACTAATAAGGATAA
Source organism: Gracilinanus agilis (assembly GCF_016433145.1). Taxonomy (NCBI): domain Eukaryota; kingdom Metazoa; phylum Chordata; class Mammalia; order Didelphimorphia; family Didelphidae; genus Gracilinanus; species Gracilinanus agilis. The sequence continues at coordinate 190,461,126 of NC_058132.1, read as the reverse complement.
TGGAAGACAGTTCCACCAGCAGAGCCTCTGCAACAGTAAAAAACAGAGTAAAAAAAAAAGTATCAAGAAGTTGTCTTTATATAGGTGCACTGTTGATCAGCAACTGGTCCTTTAAACTACTGCCTACCCCACCCCCTATGCAGGGAGCTACCACCATCTACTGAGTCATTTTTATTATGCAAGGCACAGGATAGTGGAAGAGCAAGTCCAACTCCAAAAGTGGAGTTAAGACACTTTGCCTTTGGTGGCTTCAACTTCTCCTTTTTCTTTCTTCCTTTTTTCTTTTTCCCATTAATTGTGCTCTTCTTCCCCTTTCTACCAAGCATCCTGTGGCATTGTATGCTATTCATTGTGTTTCATTAAATTCCAAATATTCTGGGAGAATTCTGATGATCCTAATTCACACTAATATGCAAATGAGTACAAAAGCTTAAAACTTTATTTCTTCCAAAGATATTTGCATTCTAATAGAACTAATGCATCATTCAAAGAGCCAAAACTATAGGGTAGAAAATGAAGCTTTGTTTACTAGATTCACAAGACATTGTTTTGAGTAGGGGAGACCTTTCTAATATCCCCAAAACCACACTCCATAGATGGTTATCTATTTTGACTATATATAATGTCCCACCCTAGACAACAATATATGGTACATAAGGAAATAATCTCCAAAAGTACAATTAACAATAAAACTCGTTTATTGATAGAAAAGCAAAAACAAATCTTCCATGAATTCTGATCTGTTTTATTCTGCCTGCTTGACACGCTCTACCTTAAAGATCAGTCTCTCTGATTAGCTATAAAAACAGTCCAATAGAATCAGAAACATCATATTAAACCAAAAGTTATCCTGACCTGGAAGAATAACCTTGATATATGATAGTCAACTTTTCAGAATCCACTAAGCCTCATTCTTAGCCAAGCTTTTCCTTCTGACATCATTACTCAGGCTGGATTTTTATATTTATATGGCATAATCCCCAAATCCCTAGGCTGTGTATCCTCAGGGTAACCAGATTGGAAAATAACTCAATTGGGAATATTATTTAATTCATTTTGGCTGTCCAATGCACATGGAATTTTTCTGATGTGAGCTGGAACTTTAGTTGATATAGAGATGGTATGGACCATAATTTCTATGATGAACAGGAAATTGTCTCATAAGAATTACTCCATTTTAGTTCACACTGGAATTACATAGTTACCTGTGCAAGTTAGATCAGACTAATAAAAACTCTGCTTCTGATTCCATCTGGCAGCCCAGGTTCAAACAGTTGTAGAACATTGACAATTAAAGGGAAATGGCTTAAAATTTATATGAATGTACATAGTACAAAGTGTACCATGGGTTTAGTAATTAATCGATTTAAATACAAACAACCAATCTGAATAATTCAGGTCCCACGGGATGCCTGATTTATTGAGAATGAGCATCATATTTATTAAACAATGCAAATAATGATCTCTCTCTCTCTCACACACACACACACACTCTTGCTTTCACTCTCTCACTTTTCTCCCTCATTTCAACTGTTAAATCATAATCTGTTTATTCAACACCACAAATCTAGGTAAAAAAGTAAAAATAACTGTCATCTGGACCTTTATCTTTATAACATCATATGTTTAAATATCTTCAAAAGAGCTAAATTATGGTTTGGGTTTTTATCCAGATCATTGGGGATCATATGGATAATTTTATCATCATTGCTACGCTTAAAACACTGATCTTAGAAAGGTTAACTTTTTAAAATGACCAATTCCCTGAGCAGCCATACCTTTCCTACCTTCACGTAATGAACAAGGGAAATTTCAATACTCTAATCCCCAGAGGAATAATGCATGCATATATCTAACTCCTTAGATCTCTCACAAGATGCAACAGCCATTTGGTTTCCATCTCATTTGTGTAATGGCAGAAAAGAGAATACAAAAAAGTCAATTTCAAATTTGTACAAAATGTATGCATATATAAATACATATCTATGTGTGTATAGAAATCCTAAGGAAGATAATATCCATCTATGAGCTTCATAAGCCCTAAACAATTGAAATAAAGGCATTCTCTCAGCTTTCTTTATTAAGAAAAAAAAACAGGAATCAAGCATGCCATCTTATTAATACTGAACTGTAAGTGAATAGGTGAGCTGTAGCTATAGGGTTTTGAAGCAATTGGTTTGACAGAACTTCAGTGAATAAAATCTTAAAACAAATCCAGCTATTCCCAGATTACCTTTTTGTATCATAGTATAGAATTTTAGTGTTGTGCTGGTACCATCCTAATCTTTTGAGACTATTCAATTAAGCCCCAGAAAAAAGCAGTGCTTTAAACAGAGTCTATATAAAGGCTCACAAGTATATTACGGTAACAGTTTGGTATGGGGACTGCCATTTAAAAAAAAAAGCCAAAAAAAAAAACCCTTCTGATTTTTTGATAGAAATTCTATTTATATCTCATATAAAATCTTAAATGAGGCCATTGGAAATCTAGAGTCCTACTTTTGACTCCTGGACCATATCATCTATACATATAATGATATTACAATATTAAATTAGAGTCAATTAGAGGAGAAAAGCATAAATGGTTACAGGGATTTAAGTATTTATGAGTTATGAATATATGGGCCCACTTTTATAGGTAAAAGGATCTCTCAAAAATATATATAGTGCTTTTATCTCTCCCTCCCATTCCCTCCCTCTCCCACTTCTTCCTTTCACAGCAATGGCAGAGGGCAATTTTATAATTACCCTAGGCCTGCCAGGCTGCGTCCTAGAAGAGGATTATTATTGCAGGCCTTGAATGCACTGTGATTCATAAGGCAAGAAAGGATGAACAGCTTCAGCACCAAGGAAATGGAATCATCATCCTGCACTGCACACGATGGAACATCTTATTGCTTTAATAAAATGGGAAATTATTCACTGTAAAATGTGCCCCAAATAAGGAGAGGAAAGTAATGTCGTTGCACTTAGTTGGAGCTCATTGAAAATTAGGGAGCTTCCTTTTTGGATCTTTGAATCGATTTAGATTCAAGTCCAAAGGACATTTCAGAATAATGAATTAAAGAGCTGCAGCTGGATGAGGGTAAACTACAAAAATTAATGGGCCCTAGTCCTCCCAGTGCCTTAGTCACTCACTGGTAAGATATCCAAGGCTTAGTGCACTTATGGTTCCCTAGTGGCCTGAGGGAGTTAATGCACCTCACTAAAGGCCTAACTTGTTACTAGGAAGTGACTAAGGCATTGTGAATAAGTTTCATTTATGTTCCAACTTGAACCCATAGATGGAGTCTCTTCCATTCTCCTCAAATCACAGCATGGCACAACTAAATGAGGATCCTCAAAGCTTCAGAAAAGAATTCAGTGCAAATTTTTCAAAGGTAGTCTTCTACCATCTGCCAGGCAAAACCCCTTTACTCTAGGAAGTTAGCCTAATCAATTGATTATTCAGAAGAGGAATGCCCTTTGAGTTTCTACTTGCTTAAAATATTAAAGTTCAGTTTGGAGCAAATTTGGGCTGGATTACTAGTAGTATCTTCCCATCAACACAGTTTTCCCATTCAATTAACTGAAAACCACAATCTTAAGTGAGCTTCCAGTGTAGATTAAAAAGAAAAAAAGATTACAGCAATTCTCTATTTCCTCCTACAAAAAATCTAAAGGAAACAGAGTGCAAAATGACAACAAATAGATTTTGTTTACAGCTTGTAAGCTACACCTGGGTTCAGGAGAAGAACAAACGTAGTTCTATTCCCCCACCCTCTCCTCTTACCCTGTACGTATGTTCATTAGATCCTGCACCGTGGCTAAGTCAGACAGAGGAAAGAAGAGAAAATTAGCACCCCTTCCTCCACATATATTATTGCTGACTGCCATCAAAGGTTTCTAAGTTAACAGAATAGCAAAGACCTTTCCCTTACATCTGACTCTAGATGTAACTGCCCCATGAAATCTACATCACCTGTCACCCAAATTGCCTGGCACCCTTTCTGCTAGCTCCACCCCCAAGCACATACAGAACAAGCAGGCACTCACACCATTGCCTCTATGTGGTTATTACATGCAGGGAGGACTACACCAGGTGCTGTTTAAATATTAACCATATTTTAATAGATGGCAATAGATGCACATCCATTGTCTGATTCTGTTGTTCGCAAAAGAAAGGAGAAAACGGACGTGTCATCTTTTCATAACAGTCTACTACAGAATAGGGTACAAAATAACAATTTTGAAAACAGCAGAAGCCAGGTCTGCACCACTGAATTCAATGTTCAGTGGCAACCATTATATCAATAGCTGTAAATGAAGAACAAGAATATACAGTTTGGAGAGCATGGTACAGAATTATAGTTTGCGTAGGCATTCAGTACCAATAGAAGATATAACAAAGGTACACTTGTTCTAAAAATAAAATTAAAAGATTCTGGCTGATTAGTTACTGCACTTTCAGTACTGCACATTACCTATTATTTTGTTTTTACAAAAAGAATAACTTATGCAATGTTTAATATAACTAAACGAATAGTATATGTGAATCTGATTATTAAAAAATAATAGGAAAAGAAAGAAAGGAACCAACCAAAGCTAAAACAGTCACCACCCAAAACAGCCTCTCCACTTGCACAGAGTAGCCTGTGCAATGAGGCAATTTCAGCACCGGACCTGGCTGGACAGCTCCTATGGACCAAAAGGGCATCTGGGAAGCCCAGAGCAGCTAAAGGGGGTAATGATCACTGAAGAATTTGGAGAGTGGAGGAATAAAGAGGTGGGAAAGAGAATAGGGGGCAACAACAATATGGTTGTTTGAAGGAAAGCTACAAAGTGTGTGTGTGTGTGTGTGTGTGTGTGTGTGTGAGAGAGAGAGAGAGAGAGAGAGAGAGAGAGAGAGAGAGAGGAGAAAGAGTTCATGTGTGATGCTATTTGTTGTACTTACGCTCTGCCATTAAAGGACATTTATAAAATTAAATAAATATTCAGTCCTTGAGGAGGGTACACTATTAACAGAGGGTGGGGGCTAGAATGGGGTGAGGTGGTAGGAATGTGGATGTTACAGAAAGAGTGCTTCCTTTTCTGAGTCTCCAACACATCTCCCCATTAGCATTTGTCCCTGTTTGCATTGGTCCAACCATATTCAATAAAGGCCCCCCAGTTGCATTGCTCCAGTCTCTCTCCCTGGGGGGAGGGGGGTTCTTGCTTCCTGTAGTCCTGGTGCTTGATCTAAATGGTTGCTTTATGAGAATATGCGATTGACTGAGCCCGGTTGGAGCAGAGATGTGAAGGCTGGGGAAAGGAGTAGAGGAAGAGTGATAACTTAGAGGGGTAGAGGTAGGGAGGAGAGGGAGAAGGAGAAGAGAGTGGAAGGTAACCTTAACCTTAAAGCTATGTACATTACCACCGGGGCTCTTGATCTGCCTTCACCTCTACTCTCCCTCCCCTCACCGGGCAATGATTTTTATATATTTGGTAGCTTTGTGCGATTTCTCCTCCTTGGTGGGGGGGAGGGGGAGGGCAGAAGGGGAGAAAAATGCATCCTTCCTTGACAATGAGAAACGCGATGTGATTTGTCATGCGCTTGGGTTGTGTTATTAGTATTATCATGATAATTATTAATATTAATAAAGTATTATCATCATCAGCGTTATTTCTTCTTCCGAGACTTTCATTGCTCAATATTTACAAACACCACACAGTGCCTCGGTGGAGGAGAAAAGGGATGTGGAGTCAGGGAGACTGAGGAGGAGAGAAAGGAGGAAGGGGGTTGGGGTCAGAGGAGGAAAAGAGGAAGGAAAGAGAGGATGAGGAGAGGGAAAAGGAGGAGGAGCTCAAGACAGTACTACCGTTTGCAAAAGCCCCTCACCAGCTGAGTCCAAACATGAGGAGGTGAGGTGGGAACCCTGGGGACTGGGGGCAGGAGGGGGAGGAGGAGGAGGACGGGGCCCAGGACGCTGGATGCCAGGGGAAGTGGAGGAAGAAGAGGAGGACGAGGAGGAGGAAGGTGAAGAGACGCAGAAGGCTGAGTCCCGGGGGGGTCTCTCCAGCCTGGTTTCTTTCCCGTTGTGAGGAACCTGGCCACAGGCCCTCAGTCCCGCGCTGCCACAGCCACCGCCGCCGCCGCCGCCGCCGCCGCCGCCGCCGCCCCTGCTGTTGCTGCAATGATCCCGCTCATACTCCTCCTGAGCCCTCTGCATCTTCCGCTTCTTCATCCTCCTCTTATGGATGTGAAAGGTAGAAAGGGAAAGGACGATCAAGCAGAAGATAAGGGTGACCAGAACGATCAGCACCAGCGTGGAGGAGAACGACTGAAAGAGCTGCTGTCCTACTTGCGTGATGCAGGTACCACCACCGCTGCTGCTGCCACCACCACTGCCTCCAGGGCTACTACTCGGGCCCCTGGGGTTGGGATTGCCGCTGGCGTTGGAGGAAGCAAAGGTCCGGTTGAGAAGGCAAGGCGGCAGGGCCAGCCTCAGCTCCTTGGGCACTTTGGCACTCATTGAGGCTGGGCTGGCTAGGGGAAGGGAGGAGGGGTCGGTGTTCCTCTCCTGGGCAAATTGCTTCGGAACAGCCAAGAAGAAGAAAAAACCCACCACCCAAAACTATTCCCTCTGCGCTGGCGTGAATGTGTGCGTTTGTGTGCGCGTGTGTAACTGATGCCGATGCCGCGGGAATCCTCTCCTTGCTGGAAATGCTGCTCTGGCACCCTTCTTACTGTAAGGTGAAGCACCAGCCTGCAAAGAGAATGGGATGAGTTAGTACACAGGCCCGAAGAATGAGGAAAAGAGGACAGAGAACAGCCAGTGAGGTGGACTAGGGGAGAGAAGAAGGTGGGCGGAGAACTGGGGTAGTATAAGTGGTTACCGCAAAGCGTTCCCGCTTCCAAGCGCAAAGCCTGCTGTTCACCCGCCCAACCACCTCTTCCCCCCTCCCACTCCGCAGACTCTTTCCCTTCCCGCATCCCAGCGGGACTCCAGCTCTCCATTCTAGGCTGTGTTCTGTGAGCCCAGTGCCCCGGTTCCCTCACCATCTTTTCCCTGAGGGGCTAGATCGCTATGTTGGCACATCATCTGCCCGGATTACTCAGCAGATAAGGCAGCCTGTCACCCTTAGCTCTTTGCAACTTTCTAATTGTAGCCAACGAGGCAGTCTCTGAAGCTCCAGATCTCCCTTTCCCGAACAAGGCTCTTTCCGCCCGCCTCCCACCCCACCCATCCTCCTTTCCCACAGAATCTCTAACCCCAGCTAGGCGCCTCTAATCCTGCCCCGCACTGGATCCCGGGCCACCGCATAAGCCTCCTCTGCGCAGACCTCCTTTTACTCCCCCCACGACGGGCTACCGCCTCAGGATCCTCGAGGTCCCATCTTCGGGAGGCTGCTTCCTCCTCCTCCCTGCTCCTGTCCTAATCTTTCTTTCAGTAATGTAAAGGCAGAGGAGCAGTATTCAGAAGCTGTCCCATCTCCATCCTCCCAGCTCCCCAGTCCATCAGTCCCCTCCCCATTCTTGGAAGAACCAAGCTTCCCTCACAAGATAATAGGCAGTGGAAGCATCTTTCTCTCTTCCCCTTCCCACCGCCCACTGTCCCAGGCCCACATGGACCTCCGTACCACCTCGCCATCCTTAACTACAACAGCTACCCCTTCTCTCTCTCCTTGCCTCTCCTCAAAGCACAGCGCACCTTCTTCCTAGGAGTGGGGGCGGGAAGGGGGATGGGTTGTGGACGGTCCTGGCTTGCAAAGTTTGGGAGAGCTTCTGTTTCTCCTTCCTTTAAAGGCGTCTGATCCAACCCAAACGCCAGGAAGTCCATCCCCACCCGGGCGAAGACCTTGTCAGATATACAGCTTCGCTCCTTGCCCCTCAGGCCCTCCCCAGAGACAGCTGCAAACTGTTGCACTGCGGTGCAAATCGGCGGCATGCAGTGCAGGCCAGCCCGGGCCAGAGCTCAGAGCCCCAGCAGCAGTGCGCAGGCAGCTTGTCCTCCGCGCGCAATATCTCTACACACCGCTCCTTTCGCCTCGCCTCTTACCTGGAGCCACCGGGTGGCTGCAGGGTGAAGCCCCCGCCGCGTGGATGCAGTGGCGGCTGCAGGAAGCGCGGAGTGAAGCAGTAGAAGCTGGAACGGCGCTGCCGCCACCACCGCTGCTACAGGGAGCTCAGCTCCTAGCCTATTGCCAGAGAGGCTGATGACGTCAGGCAGCCACTGCCAGTGCTCAGAGCCGTGTCCCCCCACCCCTAAACCCGCCCTAACCCCCCAACATCCTGCTCTGCTCCCTTGCACACCCCAATACTCCTTTTTTCCTTCTCCAGTAGGATGGCTAAGGATCCCCCCACCCTACCCCTTTCCCGAGGCCCTTTTAGATGTCTCAGTGCACTTTTCTGCAGCCTGTGTTAAAAGATAAACTGCCCCCAACTCCCCAATTTCCTATTCACTTCCCTGTTGCCAGGACGTCCCTAGAGGTGAAGTAGGAGAACATTTCCATTCTCAAGAACCCACTCAATGCACAAACTAGGCAGCCCCCACTCAGCCCAGGTGAAGAGGGTAACTTCCCCCACTCTCCCCCATACATGCATTTTCTCTAGTATGTTTGTGATAGAAAGAATGGGGGGAAGGGAGGAAGAAAACTATGGACGTGTAATTTTATTTATTTATTTTCTGAGTGCGTTTGCCAGATTCTAAAATACAAACCCGAAAGAGCAAGCAGACTCAAACAATTCAAAATGGGTCACCTAGGGAGAAAAACAGACTGCTCTTTCCTTCAGTTACTGTATTTTACCTTTCCACTCCACACAGGCTCTCACATAATCTCTCTTCCCTCAACCACACTCTTCACCACAGTCTTTTGACGGTCTCTCCTACCATCAACTCTGCACACTCACCATCCCCCTCCTCACATCCTTTGTCCTTGTCCTCCCCCTCCACACATGCTAATGCCTATGCCTATGCCTATCTCTACCCTGCAAATCATTGGCCACACACAGATTTCCTCTCCTTCTTATGGGGGCTGACATGACAAGTAAAAAGAAAAGAAAAAGTGGGAGCTAAAAGACACACACACTTCACATTGCTTTCCACTCACACAACAGAGAACTCCCCTCACTCCCCCCCCACCACTCTGTGTGTGTGTGTGTGTGTGTGTGTGTGTGTATAATTGGTATCCACCCACTCCTCACCCTTCTCATCCACACCATTCCTCCTTCCAAGACTTTACTAACACAGGGTGCCAGCTTCCCCACCCTCTTCTAACTTTGCTTCTATTTCCTCCATGTCATACACCCTAAATCCATATCACACCACATTTATCCCTCCCATACACCTTCTGTAGTTTGGCAATGAGAGAGAGAGAGAGAGAGAGAGAGAGAGAGAGAGAGAGAGAGAGAGAGAGAGAGAGAGAGAGAGA